>NW_022595257.1:210142-252887 GCF_009176505.1 Sitodiplosis mosellana
GTAGCGAGAGGCTACCTTAATCGTCCTGAACTAACCGCCGAACGTTTTCTATCCGACCCATTCAGCGACAATCCAGCAGCACGCATGTACCGTACCGGTGATCGAGCACGTTATTTGTCTGATGGTAATTTGGTCTATCTGGGACGTACCGATCAGCAAGTAAAAATCCGCGGTTTCCGAATTGAGCTAGGCGAACCGGACAACACTTCAACGATACGTCAGCGTCCTGCAACAACTTGTAATGAGACATGATATTCTTCGCACCATCTTTATCTTCGAAGGACTCAATGAACCAGCGCAAGTCGTTCTGCGCCATGTTCCTCCTTTACTCATGGAGGTAACAATGCTTGACACTGGTGAACCGATTCTACATCAGTTAAGCCAACATTTCAATACCAGTCTCTATCGATTAGATTTGACACAGGCACCGCTATTGCGCTTGCTAGCTGGGCCAACATCTGATGGGAGCTGGGTGGCATTACGATTGATGCATCATATAATTGGTGACCACGCAACAATAGAGCGACTACAGGCAGAAATCCATACTATAATTGACGAGCAGAGTGAAAAACTGATAATGCCTACTCCATTTCGTCATCTTGTAGCCCAGGCTAGACTAGGAGTTAGTCCAGTTGAACATACCAGATTCTTTGGTGAACTGCTCGGTGATATTGACGAGCCAACCTTGCCGTTTGGTCTGAGTGACATTGGCGGAGACGGTACTGAGATCAACGAAGCCTATCTTATGTTACCACAGACACTCAATGATCAACTACGGGCGCATGCTCGTCAGTTACGGGTTAGTCTGGCTAGTATTAGCCATTTAGCCTGGGCACAAGTGCTTGCTCGAGCTAGTGGACGTGAATCAGTAGTCTTCGGCACTGTGCTACTTGGTCGTTTGCAAGCTGGCGAAGAGAACAATAATATCATGGGACCAATGATCAATACGCTTCCACTGCGGGTAGATGTTAACAATACGGGCATCGAGACCGCAGTGCGCCATACTCATGCTCGGTTGAGTGCGTTGTTAGCATATGAACACGTATCACTTGTATTAGCACAACGCTGCAGTGGAGTCGCGGCTGGTTTGCCTTTGTTCAGCGCATTGCTGAACTATCGCCATAATTCGAAGACTGAGCAGGAGACTATGTCACTCTCCGGAGTCAGTATCATAGATGCTGTAGAGCGAACCAATTACCCATTGAACCTGTCAGTTGAAGATGGCGGCGATTCAATGGGTCTGACGTCTCAAATAATTTCACCAATGTCAGCAGCTCGAATCTGTGGCTATATGCAACAAGCTCTAGAATCGATGGCTGAAGCATTAATTCACACATCACAGCAACCAGTTCGAACTTTGACAGTCGTGCCGCTGGAAGAACGCACAATGCTTCTACATACATGGAATCAGAGCACGGTTTCGTTTTCGCCTGCTCGCAGTCTTCATCGGTTATTCGAAGCACAAGTAGAACAAGACGGACAGGCGATTGCTTTGGAGTATGAAGGATAGACTCTGAGTTATGCAGAACTCAATTCTCAAGCCAATCAACTAGCACATTACCTGATCGAACAAGGCGTCGAACCCGATAATCTCATCGCCCTCTGCGTTGAGCGCAGCACAGCAATGATCATAGCAATGCTGGGGATTTTGAAGGCCGGCGGCGCTTACGTACCACTCGATCCGGCCTATCCGAGTCAACGTCTCACCAATATTCTACGCGATGCCGATCCAATATTTTTGTTGGCAGATGCTACTGGTCGGAAAGCACTCGGAGACCATCAAGTATCAATAGTTGACTTGGATAAACCCTTGCCTGCTGATTTGCCAATCAATAATCCGGACGCGGGCCAACTTGGGCTCACTCCACAACATTTGGCCTACGTCATTTACACCTCTGGTTCAACAGGAACACCAAAAGGAGTGATGGTCGAACATCAGCATGTAGTTCAACAAATGGCGGATAACCAGAACACATTTGATTTTAATAAACAAGATAAGATGTGTGTGATCTCTCCGATGGGTTTCGACAGTTCTGTATGGGAGATATGGAGTGCGTTTTTTATTGGTTGTCAATTGTCAATTGTACCATTTAACATCACACGTTCTGCGGACAAATTGTATGAATGGATCTGTGCCAGCGGTATTACTGTACTAAGCCAAATTCCGTCAGCATTTAGAATGCTTATGCGAGCGGAAAATATCAACACACGATCCCATGAATTGCGATATATTATCTTTGGTGGCGAGGCACTCGATCCATCGATTTTAAGGGATTGGCATGAAAAGAATGCTGAAAGTCAGACCAAATTAGTCAATATGTATGGTCCAACCGAAACTATTATTGATGCAACAAGTTGGATTTGTGATATTTAAATGTCTGAAAAGCTATTGGTAGTACCAATCGGTCGTCCGCTGCCAAGCTATCGAATTTATCTGCTGGATGCACATGCACACGGCGAGCCAGTGCAACTAGGAGCCGAAGGAGAATTATATATTGGTGGCGTTTGTGTGGCACGTGGCTATCTCAATCGTCCTGAACTTACTGCTGAACGTTTTCTACCCGACCCATTCAGTGACAATCCAGCAGCACGCATGTACCGTACCGGTGATCGAGCACGATATCTGTCTGATGGTAATCTGGTCTTTTTAGGACGTACAGATCAGCAAATAAAAATCCGTGGATTTCGAATTGAGCCTGGTGAAATTGAAGCCCGCTTAGTCGAACATCCTCAGGTGCACGAGGCAGTTGTACAATCTTATGGCAATGGATCAGATGCTCGTTTGGTAGCTTATGTGGTGACCAACCAAGGCCATTCATTCGCCCAAGATTTGCGCACGTATTTGTCAGAAATACTGCCCAATTACATGGTTCCAGCAGCGTATGTGTGTTTGCCATCTTTACCGCTCACACCCAATGGTAAGCTTGACCGGCGAGTACTACCGGCTCCGAATGATAAAGCGTTCGCTCATCAGCAGTTTGAAGCACCACAGGGTGAAATGGAGGAAAAACTGGCCGATATCTGGCGAGAATTGCTTGGCATCGATCGTATCAGTCGACATGACAATTTCTTTGCGTTGGGAGGCCATTCTTTGTTGGTCGTACGATTGTTGGCACAGTTGAGACATATTGGATTTGACACCACCGTAAGGGAAGTATTTGATGCTCCCACTCTAGCTATATTGGCCTCGACTCTCATCTGTTACAAGGTAGTGGCTATTCCTCCCAACCTAATTACCACAGACATCACAGAGATTACTCCAGAAATGCTACCGCTCATCACTCTTTCACAAGCAGACATTAATGCAATTATTGCACAGGTACCTGGTGGATTAGCTAACATTCAAGATATATACGGATTGGCTCCTTTACAGAGCGGCATTTTGTTCCATCATATAAAAGCCAAACGAGGAGATCCTTACCTGTTGGTTAGCCGCATAGAGTTTACTAATCGGACTACACTTAAACGTTATGCAGACGTCCTGCAACAGGTAATTAATAGGCACGATATCTATCGCACGGTCTTCATCTGGGAAGGCCTCAGTCAGCCGGCGCAGGTCGTTTTGCAACAGGTTCCTCCGTTACTTACTGAGGTTACATTAGATAATGCAGACGAATCTGTGCTAGAGCAGTTGAATCACTACTTTGATCCACGTCACTACTGGTTAGATTTGACACAGGCACCAATATTACGATTGATGGCTGCGCCAACATTTGATGACAGCTGGATTGCAATGCAACTAATGCATCATATAATTGGTGACCATTCAACGCTAGAGAAAATGGAGGCTGAAGTTAACGCCATCATTGACGGAAGGATTGAAATGTTGACATCAGGCCCCGGCTGTAATTGACAAGCTGACTACGTTTGACATTTGTATGATCCCTATCGAGAGATTGGCACATTCTCAAATGTGCCATTGTGTGTGTCATGACGAGTCATTTCAAACATAACCTCATCTTTTTGATTTTGTGTTGGTGTAACATGCACATTTTCATTTTATTATCAAAAAAACGCAAATAAAAAAATTTAGCTTTTATTGCACTAATATCTAACAACGGGAAACAATGCGTTGCACTTGACACAACAAACTTTGAGGTTATGTTTAAAATGGCACAATTTCGAATGTGCCAGTCTCCCGATAGGGTTGTTGACAACCATTGGCAACGACGCTACTTACCGAGGCTACCGCAACGAGCGCCACAATAGTGGTGGCCTGAAGCCAGGCTCTGGTTGACATCGCCCTCATCATTCCGTAATTTTGTGGCCCAAGTACGACTTGAAGTTGAACCAGCTGAGCATACTCGATTTTTCAGTGAAATGCTCGGTGATATTGACGAGCCAACCCTGCCATTTGGTCTGAGTGATGTTGGCCTAGATAGGGCTGACGTTAATGAAAAACACCTGATGCTGCCACAGAAAATCAACGATCACCTACGGACATATGCACGGAAGTTACAGGTCAGTTTGTCCAGTTTATGTCATTTAGCCTGGGCACAGGTACTTGCTCGAGCTAGCGGACGTGAGGCAGTGGTCTTCGGCACCGTGCTAGTTGGCCGTTTACAGGCAGGAGAAGAGAACAATAATATCATGGGACCAATGATCAATACGCTTCCACTGCGGGTAGATATTAACAATACGGACATCGAGACCGCAGTGCGCCATACTCATGCTCGGTTGAGTGCGTTGCTTGCACACGAATACGCACCACTTGTGATGGCACAACGCAGCAGTGGAGTTCCAACCAGCTTACCATTGTTTAGTGCATTGCTGAACTATTGCCATAATCAGAAAGCAAAACAGATAACTACATATCTTCCGGAAGTCACCTTTTTGGGCGGTGCGGAACGAACGAATTACCCATTAGTACTGTCGGTTGAAGATAATGGTGATTCACTGGGACTAACGCCTCAAGTGGTTTCACCACATTCAGCAGCTCGGATAGGTGCTTATATGCAAGAAGCCTTAGTATCACTAGCCGATGTGCTAACTCACAAGCCACACCAACCAGTTCGAATATTGACAATAATGCCAACGGAAGAGCGTACGTTGCTGTTGGACACCTGGAATCAAACCACGGTCGATTATCCATCTGACCGCTGTTTTCACCAATTGTTTGAGGTGCAGGTGGAACGCGATGGAGAGGCAATCGCCGTGGAGTGTGAAGGAAAGATTCTAAGCTATATGGAACTCAATGCCCAGGCTAATCGATTGGCGCATTACTTGATAGCACAAGGAGTTAAGCCAGATGATCGCGTCGCACTTTGCGTTCCACGCAGCAATACAATGATCGTAGCAATGCTGGGCATTCTGAAAGCCGGTGGCGCCTATGTACCACTCGATCCGGCCTATCCGAGTCAACGACTGACCAATATTCTACGGGATGCTGACCCGATATTTTGGTTGGTAGATGCTACTGGCCAAAAAGTACTCGGAGTACATCAAGTGCCAGTGATTGACTTGGACAAACCTTTTCCTGATAATTTGTCAATCGATAATCCTGACGTGACTAAGCTTGGAGTCACTTCAACCAATTTGGCTTATGTTATTTATACATCTGGATCAACTGGAACACCGAAGGGTGTAATGGTCGAACATCAACCTGCAGTACAATTGTTCAAGTCAGTACACGAGAAATTTGATTTTAACAAAAAAGACAAATGTTGTTTGTTCCATTCATTTTCTTTCGACGTTTCCGTATGGGAGGTATGGTGTGCGTTATTAAATGGTAGTCAGCTGTTCATTATACCATACAGCACATCCCGTTCTACGGATGAATTTTATGATTGGATATGCGTCAGAGGTATTACTGTACTGAGCCTTACGCCTTCTACTCTTAAAATGCTTATGTTGGCGAAAAATGTCACTCTACGATACGATCAACTGCGATTTGTGATGTTTGGTGGTGAAGCGTCAGATCCGCTGATTGTAAGAGAGTGGAATGAAAAATTTGATAAAAATCAAACAAAGCTATTCCACGTGTATGGCCCTACAGAAACAATAGTTTTTGCAACTGGTTGGATCTGTGATACAACTATTTCTGCAAGCTCCTCGTTACCAATCGGTCGTCCACTACCCAACAAGAGAATGTACTTACTGGATGCAGATGGCGAGCCAGTTCCACTTGGAGCCGAGGGAGAATTGTATATTGGTGGCACTGGTGTGGCGCGTGGATACCTAAACCGCCCTGAACTGACTGCGGAGCGTTTTCTACTCGACCCTTTCAGTGAAGATCCAGCGGCACGCATGTATCGTACCGGTGATCGAGTACGATATCTGCCTGATGGCAATCTGGTCTTTTTGGGACGGACAGATCAACAAATGAAAATCCGCGGTTTCCGAATTGAGCCTGGTGAAATCGAAACCCACCTTGTCGAACATCCTAAGGTGCAAGAAGCAGTTATACAATCATACGGCAATGACTCAAATGCCCGTCTAATAGCCTATGTGGTGGCCAACGCAGATGTATCGTTAGCCCAAGATTTGCGCAACTATATGTCAGAATTAGTCCCCGAGTATATGGTACCAGCCGCTTATGTGTGTCTATCATCTTTACCGCTCACAATAAATGGCAAGGTGGACCGGCGAGCATTACCGGCTCCGGATGAAGATGCGTTTGCTCGTGAGAAGTATGCATCTCCGCTGAGTGAAATGGAAGAAAAACTGGCAAAAATCTGGCGCGAGCTACTTGGTATTGATCGCATTAGTCGACATGACAATTTCTTTGCACTAGGAGGCCATTCTTTATTGGTCGTACGGCTTTTATTAGAGTTGAGGCGGATTGGACTGGACATTACCGTAAGAGAAGTGTTTGATGCTCCCACCCTGGCCGCATTAGCCTCGAGCCTTGCCCGTTACCAAGCCATGCATATTCCTCTTAATCTGATTACTACAGACAGCACTGCCATCACTCCAGATATGTTGCCACTCATCACACTTTCTCAGGCAGATATAGAATCAATAATTGCACAGATACCTGGTGGAGTAGCTAATATTCAAGATATTTATGGATTGGCGCCTTTGCAGCATGGTTTGTTATTCCATCATATACAGTCCGAACGTGGTGACCCATATCTGTTGGTATTCCGTATGCAATTCACTGACTGGACGTCGCTTGAACGTTATGCAGACGCAATGCAACAGGTAGTTGCACGACACGATATCCTGCGCACCGTCTTCATCTGGGAAGGACTTAGTGAGCCGGCACAGGTTGTCATGCGCCATGTTCCTTCGATACTTTCTGAGGTCTCGCTAAATTATAGTGGTAAGGCAGTACTAGAGCAGTTGAGCCACCGCTTCGATCCACGTCACTACCGTTTAAATTTGACAAAAGCACCACTATTGCGTTTGATGGCTGCGCCAACATCTGATGAGAGCTGGGTAGCACTACAAATGATACACCACTTAATAATTGATCATTCAACACTGGAAAGCCTACAGACAGAAGTTAACGCCATAATGATCGGAAAAATTGGAATGTTGACATCGCCCACGTCATTTCGTCATTTTGTAGCTCATGCTCAACTAGGATTCAGTCCAACCGAGCACACACGTTTCTTTACTGAAATGCTTGGTGATATTGACGAGCCAACCTTGCCGTTCGGTCTGAGCGACGTTGGTCTGGATGGAACAGAGATCAACGAGGCAAATCTGATGTTGCCACAGACACTCAATGATCACCTACGTGTGCATGCACGGAAGTTACAGGTCAGTCTGGCTAGTGTTTGCCATTTAGCCTGGGCACAAGTGCTTGCTCGAGCTAGCGATCGTGAGACGGTAGTCTTTGGTACCGTGCTGCTTGGCCGTTTACAGGGGGGAGAAGAGAACAATAATATCATTGGGCCGATGATTAACACCCTACCAATACGAATAGATAATGATGAGAGGAGTGTCGAAAATGCAGTACGTCATACCCATGCTCGGTTGAGTGAATTGCTGGCACACGAATACGCACCACTTGTGTTAGCACAACGCTGTAGTGGGTGTCCAGTAGGTTTGCCACTATTCAGCGCAATGCTGAACTATCGCCATAATCAGACGAGGAGCCAGGTCACTGCATCATTTCCTGGAGTAACTTTCTTTGACGGTGAAGAGCGAACCAATTACCCATTAGGTCTGTCGGTTGAAGATGATGGCAATTCGCTGGGACTGACAACACAAGTGATATCACCAATGTCAGCAGCTTTGATCTGTGCCTATATGCAACAAGCTCTGGAATCAATAGTCAACACCTTATCTAACAAGCCACAACTACCAGTTCGAACACTAACTGTGATGCCATCGAAAGAGCGTACGTTGCTTCTGCACACTTGGAATCAAACTACGTTTACCTATTCACCTGCTTGCTGTCTTCACCAGTTATTTGAGGCACATGTGGAACGCGACGAGCATGCGATTGCCGTGGAGTGTAATGGAGATGAACTAAGCTATACGGAACTCAACGCCCAAGCCAATCGACTAGCACATCATCTGATCGCACAAGGCGTCAATCCTGATGACCGTATAGCACTTTGTGTTGATCGTAATATAACAATGCTCATAGCAATGCTGGGTATCCTTAAAGCCGGTGGCGCCTATGTTCCTCTCGACCCTGCCTACTCATGTCAACGGCTGACCGATATCCTAAACGACGCTAAACCTATTTTACTATTGGCAGATGCCACTGGCCGGAAAGCACTTGGAGACCATCAAGTACCAGGAGTTGACTTAGACAAATCGTTGCCTGACGATCTGCGATTTGAAAATCCGGACACAATCAAGCTGGGACTCACTCCAACCCATCTGGCCTATGTCATTTACACTTCTGGCTCAACCGGAACTCCGAAAGGAGTAATGGTTGAACATCAGCAAATCGTACGACTATTCGAGGTTACACGTGAAAAGTTTGATTTTAATAAAGATGACAAATGGTGTTTGTTCCATTCATTCTCTTTTGATGTTTCCGTGTGGGAAATGTGGGGCGCATTGTCGAATGGAAGCCAACTGTCAATTGTATCCGCTCGTTCAACGGACGAATTCCATGATTGGATCTGTACTAGTGGAATCACTGTACTGAATCAAACTCCCTCCGCATTCAAATCACTTATGTGGGCAAAAAATACTATACCGAGCTTCGATCGATTGCGATACCTTATATTCGCCGGGGAAGTATTTGATCCATTGATTGCAAAGGAATGGTGGGAGAAATATGATAAAAATGGAACGGTATTGGTCAACATGTATGGTATCACCGAAATAACAGTTCATGCTACCTACCAAAGAATCGAAGCTTTAAAAAATGCTTACTCGATTGGACGACCACTCGCAGATCTTTGTGTATATTTGCTTGACTCATATGGCGAACCAGTGCCACTAGGAGCTGAAGGAGAAATGTATATTGGTGGGGGTGGCGTAGCGAGAGGCTACCTTAATCGTCCTGAACTAACCGCCGAACGTTTCCTATCCGACCCATTCAGCGACAATCCAGCAGCACGCATGTACCGTACCGGTGATCGAGCACGTTATTTGTCTAATGGTAATTTGGTCTATCTGGGACGCACCGATCAGCAAGTAAAAATCCGCGGTTTCCGAATTGAGCTCGGCGAAATCGAAGCCCACCTCGTGGAACATCCTCAGGTGCATGAGTCGATTGTACAGTTCGATGGCAATGGATCAGACGCTCGACTGGTAGCTTATGTAGTGGCTGATGTGGATACATCTTTGTCCCAAAATCTACGCAATTATCTATCAACTTTACTGCCTGATTATATGGTACCATCAGCTTATGTGTGTCTACCGTCCATGCCACTCACCCCAAATGGCAAACTAGATCGACGAGCGTTACCGCCTCCGGATGATGAGGCCTTTGCTCGACAACAGTATGAAGCCCCACAGGGCGTGATGGAAGAAACACTTGCCGATATCTGGCGTGAATTGCTGATTATTGAGCGTATTAGTCGACATGACAATTTCTTTGCGTTGGGAGGCCATTCTTTGTTGGTCGTACGATTGTTGGCACGGTTAAGACAAATAGGATTGGATTCCACCGTAAGGGAAGTATTTGATGCTCCCACTCTAGCTATATTGGCCTCGACTCTCATCTGTTACAAGGTAGTGGCTATTCCGCCCAATCTGATTACCACAGACAGTACAGAGATCACTCCAGAAATGTTACCTCTTATCACTCTGTCTCAGACGGAGATTGACGCCATTATTGAGCAGGTACCTGGAGGAGTAGCTAACATTCAAGATATTTATGGATTGGCATCCTTACAGCATGGCATGTTGTTCCATCACATAATGGCCGAAGAGGACGATCCATATTTGCTAATAAATCGACTGAGTTTCATTGACCGCACAACACTAAAACTTTATGCAGACGCTCTGCAACAAGTGATTAAAAGACATGATATCCTGCGCACTGTCATCATCTGGGAAGGCCTTAGTGAACCGGTACAGGTGGTTTTGCGTCAGGTTCCTTCATTACTCACCGAGGTAAGATTGGGGTATACAAACTTTTCGACAAATACGAAGATAAAAAACAAATTGAGGTTATCTTAATTTCAATAGAAATAACACAGAAAAAACGAAAAAAAAAACGTTTCATCTCTTTCCGTTGTTTTTTTTCGGCGTTTTCAAAACGGCTCTGTGAAAAACGTTTTTTGAAACATTAACAAAAAACGCGTTTTTAAACCCTAACAGATAACATTGGATGGCGCTGGTGAGCCGGTGCTGGAACAATTGAGCCACCAATTTTATCTGCGATGCTACCGGTTAGACTTGACAAAGGCACCACTGTTACGTCTTTTTGCTGTACCAACATCTGAGGGAAATTGGGTTGCATTTCAACTCACGCATCACTCGATTATTGACCATTCAACTCTGGAGAGAATGGAAGCAGAAGTGCACGTCATCATGAATGGAAAGATTGAAGAGTTGTTAACGCCTACACCATTCCGTCATTTTGTGGCCCAGACTCGACTAGGAGCTAGTCAAGATGAGCATAAGCGATTCTTCACCAAAATGCTCGGTGATATTGACGAGCCAACCTTGCCGTTTGGTCTGAGTGGCGTTGGCCTAGATGGAACTGCAATAAACGAAGCACATCTAATGTTGCCACAGACGCTAAACAATCAAGTGCGAGAGTTCGCACGGAAATTACGGGTCAGTTTATCCAGCTTATGTCATTTAGCGTGGGCACAGGTACTTGCTCAAACTAGCGGACGTGAGGCGGTCGTCTTCGGTACCGTGTTACTCGGCCGTTTACAGGCAGGAGAGAGGAACGACAGGACGATGGGGATGATGATTAACACACTACCACTGCGGTTGGATATTGATGAGACGAGTGTCGGGATCGCGGTGCGACATACTCATACTCGGTTGAGTGCATTGTTGGCTCACGAACACGCACCACTTGTGTTGGCACAACGCTGCAGCGGAGTACCAGCTGGTTTGCCACTATTCAGTGCATTGCTGAACTATCGTCATAACCAAAGGACCGAACACAATACTTCATATCCTGGAGTCAGCTTATTAGGCGGTGCAACGCCAGCTGCTTACCCCTTGACAATGTCGTTCGATGACAACGATGAAGAATTGTGCCTATCAGTCCATGTATTGTCGCCGGTATCGGCAATTCGGATTTGTGCCTATATGCAACAAGCTCTCGAATCACTGACCGACGCGCTTACTCACAAACCATAACAACCAGTTCGAACATTGAAAGTGATACCACTAGAAGAGCGAACGTTGCTGCTACACACCTGGAATCAAACCACGGTCACCTATCCACCTGTGCGATGTCTCCACCAAATATTTGAGGCGCAGGTAGAACGCAATGGACAGGCGATTGGCGTTGAGTGTAATGGAGAGGTTCTAAGCTATTCCGAACTCAACGCCCAGTCCAATCGACTAGCACATTACTTGATTGCACGAGGCGTCAAACCAGATGACCGCATCGCACTTTGCGTTGATCGTAGAATAGCAATGCTTGTAGCAATGCTGGGTATTCTAAAAGCCGGCGGCGCTTATGTACCACTCGATTCAGCCTATTCAAGCCAACGGCTGACCAACATTCTAAAAGATGCCGACCCTATATTCTTATTAGCAGATGCTACTGGCCATACAGCACTCGGAGAACATCATGTGCCATTAATTGATTTGGAGAAACCGTTGCCTGCTGATTTGCCAATCGATAATCCGGACACAATCAAGCTAGGACTTACTCCAACCCATCTGGCCTATGTCATTTACACCTCTGGCTCAACAGGAACACCCAAAGGAGTAATGGTTGAACATCAGCAAGTCGTACGACACATTGAGGCTATACAGGACACATTTGGTTTTGTTAATCAAGACAAATGGTGTTTGTTCCATTCGATTTCTTTCGATATTTCTGTATGGGAGATATGGGGCGCATTGTCGAATGGAAGTCAACTGTCAATTGTACCATACAATCATACTTGTTCTACTGGTGAATTTTATGATTGGATCTGTACCAGAGGTATCACAGTCCTGAATCAAACCCCTTCGCTACTAAAATTGCTTTTGCGGACGATAGATTCCAAATTACAATCTGATCGACTGCGATATGTGTTTGTTGGTGGTGAAGCGTCAGACCCATTGATTGTGAGGGATTGGTATAAAAGTTATGATCAAACAGTGTTAGTTAATTCGTATGGCCCTACCGAAATAGTTATTGACGCAACAGTTTGGTTTTGTGATAACGCTATTTCTGAAAATGTATCGGTAGTACCGATTGGGCGTCCTCTACCAAACAGGCTAATTTACTTACTGGATGCAAACGGCGAGCCAGTGCCACTTGGAGCCGAGGGAGAAATGTATATTGGTGGTGTTGGTGTAGCAAGAGGCTACTTTAATCGTCCTAAACTTACCGCCGAACGTTTTCTGCCCGATCCATTCAGTGAGACACCAGCAGCACGCATGTACCGTACCGGTGATCGAGCACGTTATTTGCCTGATGGCAATTTGGTCTATCTAGGACGTACCGATTAGCAAGTAAAAATCCGTGGTTTCCGAATCGAGCTCGGCGAAATTGAAGCCCACATAGTCGAACATCCTCAGGTGCACGAGGCGGTTGTACAACCCCACGGCAATGGATCAGATGCTCGTTTGGTTGCTTATGTGGTGGCTGATGCGGGTAATTTAATAGCACAAAACTTGCGTAACTATCTATCAACATTATTGCCTGACTATATGGTTCCAGTGGCCTATGTGTGTCTACCGTCCTTGCCGCTTACATCCAATGGTAAGCTAGACAGGCGAGCACTACCAGCTCCGGATGATGAGGCGTTTGCGCGTCAACAGTATGAAGCTCCACAGGGTGAAATGGAAGAAAAGCTGGCCGAAATTTGGCGGGAACTACTTGGCATTGATCGTATTAGTCGATATGATAACTTCTTTGAATTGGGTGGCCATTCTTTGCTTGTGATGCAGTTTGTTAACAAAGCGAAGCTCTGTAATATCAACATTGAAGCTCGTGGTGTATTTTCCTTTCCGGTACTCAAAGATTTAGCGAAACAAATATCGCACCACTCGAATAGAATGTATTGTGATGTTGCTATTCCAGTTCGTCAATATGGGAATGAGACGCCTCTATTTCTGTTGCCAGAAGGCGAAGGAGGTATCTCCTACGCTTTTGAACTGGCACATGACATAGATAAAAATATTCCCGTTTATGTGTTACCGTGGTCGTCGCCAGAGATTAAGCAGCCGTCGTCCATCGAGGAAATGGCCAATGCAATGATCTCCCTCATGAAGAAAATTCAGACAAATGGCCCTTATGCCATTGCTGGCTACTCTCCTGGCGGTATTCTAGCCTACGAAATGGCAAAACAGCTTATAAACAGTGGTTGTAGTGTTTCATTCCTAGGCCTAATCGACACTTATCTACCCATCGAAAATATTCTCACCGAAACCACAGTATTTTTAACATCCGTACTGCATAAATTTCCCGTTTTCCAAACGCTAAATGATTCAAAGTGGTGGGAACGTGCCAATAGATTTACTCTGAATGAAGCAATTGAGGAGATAAGAAAGACGTATGTAGATTTAAAAAATACAGATATCGAATGGGAAGCATTGCTATCGAAACAACGTCATCATTATCGAAATATTTGTGCAGCGTTCAAATTCGCATCACTACCGATGAAGGTACATTTATTCAAGGCAGTAGATCGACTATCGTTGCCTGACTGTATTGACCACTTGAACAACCTTTACAAGAATGAGATGGATTATTTTAAGAAATTTTCTAGCTTTCCGATGTTGGGCTGGGAAAATTACAATCTTTCAACGGATTTTCACGTTATTTCAGCGGACGGTGATCATGGTACAATGATGACGGATCCAAAAAATCGTGCTCTCCTCGGAAAACAAATAACGAAATCGCACAGACAAGGCCAAAATCAATGAACGCAGTGCCATTTAGTAACTATTTTATTTATTATTCCCTTAAGTTTGTTAGTTATCTCTTATCTCTAAAATACATTCAAGTGATCCCAGAGAAAAAACAATGAGACAAAAAACATCCAAATGAGGTTGGAATGTAAATATAGTGACCTAACAGTAGTTAAACGTCGTCTTCTTCTTTTCTTTCTAACCCATTTTCTTCTTAACCCATTAGCTACCGCTGGTCGAAAAATCGGCCGGTGAATGAAGATCTTAAATACGTCGATATGAAATCTTCTAACGTAGAAACTAATGCCACTGAGTCACAGTGGCAAAAAGTGTGAACACTTGAAAAACCTTTTTGCTATTTGACTCATACTTCGAATTCCGTCCCTAGATTGGGAATCAGGAACTGTTTTAAAAATTTATCTAAAAATCGACCTCGACATTTTTGCTTGTCAAAATCGATTTGGGGACTGGAATAGGTACTAGCTGGAATATTATTTTTTAGGCTAAAATTGATAATATTTGAAAGTACCACGCATTTTGAAAACAAAATAAGAAACCTTAATGAGTTAAGATACTAGAAGTGTTGCCAAAACAAAGCAATCAGCCCAGTCTATATAACTATAACATCTTATATGCGTGTTGAGAAATAGAATTCACACCTTAAATACATTGTAAATTAGTTGGACGTCGTAGATAGAATGGTTTTATTTTACAATCGATCAATTAACTAATAACGTAAGGAACATAGAAAGTAGCCACTGTATCAATCGATGCATTAACTGCACAAAATATATACTTAACCAGATAAGGTAGTAAAAATCTGAGAGCAAAATTGTTCTAATAAAGTGAAGACTGATTCCAAAAATTCTAAAATTAAAAAAAAATCCTCATGTGTTTCATTTGTAAAATAAATTTACTTGAGTAACCGAGATATATAAAGTAACAACCCATTTCTAGTAATTATTGAAGAGACTCGATTTTGTCGATTTGATGATAGTACAGACAGACAATTTTTCAATTTTGTACAGTCGCTAGCGAGTAAATAATAAAACACATTTTCATGTTATTTTCCTTTGTAGTAGGGTGGTGTTTGTTTGCCTCGCTCGTGGTCATGATTATCACATTGAAACGAATTCCAATATTTGACTATTTTTATGCACATTTCTACAGATATATGGTTTCATTCATATGCTCCATTCTTTTATTGCTTCCTAGAAAAATTCGGATTTTATCACGTTCCATACGAGTGACGTTTTTTCTAAGATTGCAGGAATTCTTATTACAAATTGGATTTGTTTTCATAAAAAACGAACAACCCATTTTTTCGCTTTCTTTTTCGTTTGTTGAATGAAAGGGGTACTGCACAGTGTACAAGTACATTTTACTATCAACGTAGATTCTCATGAAAAAAGAATCTAGAAATAAAGCTAATCATGTGGAACTTCATAATTTGTTCAGCTTAATGATTTGATAGAAATTGCGTCGTTGCGGTTACTTTTTTCTGTGTGCTTCTGATGAATAAACACACCCAACCTAAAAAAATAGAAATGCAGTAACGCGATAAAAATCCGATATACTTTTAGCCAAAGGCAAAATTGGAATCATTCGCCTGGTATTACTTTTTCATTGAATTACGTGGAAACGGAGTTTTTTCTCTTCAAAAATAAATTTAAAGAAAAAAAAAACGAATTTTAATTGATCAAACTGAATTTGTTCCTTTTTTTCCCTTTGCTATGAGCTATAAACAATCACATCGATTTCAATTGAACATAAAAGAGCTAAAATAAACAGAAACAATTGGTGCACAAAATGTATTATGTGAAAAATGAAATGATTAAATTATTCTTATACGCAGATTAAACAGTGTCGGTTTTCATTGGCCGGTATTGTGCGAAGTTATCAAGGCAATAATGTTTTTACACAAATCCATTTTAATAATTTTATTGTGCTTTTAATTCAATTTGTTTTGTTTGTTTTTCCATTCGAACAAAGCTACGTGGCTTTGTGATTACATTTCATATTTTTGATTTGGCTTTTAATCAGCTTTTTTAGTCCAGTAATTCTATAGGGCGCTTTAAAATATAAACGCTCATTAAAAGTTTGATTCCATTATGTATCAACGATTAATGAATGCATCATACGCGATAGAAAAAAGCTCGCAATGAAAGTTGATAATATACACTGTGTGTATCATATGAGCATGCAAAAAAACCGAAATATAGCTCGAATATGAGTTTATTAGTTGTTTCTATTTCACTAATTTTTATTTGTTATATATGAATGGTTTGGAGCGAAAATGTAACAATAGCGATAATACAAACAACCCATATTTATTCATGATCATAAGTTCAATTCTCCGGAGAGAGAAAATACAAAATTTCCTTCTTTTTGTTGACACAGTTCGTCGATAACCTTATTGACTCATTTGTGATATCAATTTTGTGACTTGTTCGTAAGTAAAACATTCTTTTTCGTTTCATTAGCTGGCCGTACGTCTCCAGTGTAACAAGTGTTCTGAAATTTTATTAATATTGTTCGATATTCGTTCTTTCAAGTAATGCAGAGTCGAAGTAGAACATTTGTGCACAAAAAATACAGTTATCAAACAAGAAAATCTTACGAAAACAATTATTGCATGAAAATGTTTTGAAAAAATACCAAAAATAAATACTACTAATTTGCAGCTTTTCACCATTACCAATTTTACATTCATTTGTGGTCCAGAAATTGTGAATAATTTAATTTCAATGTGTTTTTCATTTAAATTCGCACTTTTTAGATGTCTTCGATACGATTTGGTAGCTTTTGTGTAAATCCTTATGAAATCCATTCAGTTTAGCACATCTTTTGCCAATGCATCGGGGTCATTGTAGCTCAGCGAACAGAAATACTGGCATATTGCAAATAGACTCGGGTTCGATTCCCAACGACAGTAAAATCTTTTCTATTTAATTGGGTAAATTTGGGTTTAATTGGTATATTTGGTGAATCAGTTATCAGCTGTATATGTTCGTTGTCTGGTGATACGAAATTGAACACATCGTATGTACTAATCAACAGATTTCAAATCGTCAATTGAACAAAACAAAGTTCGTTCCGTCTTGTTTCAAAAGCGCCGTTTTCGTTGAGAAATTTATAAATTTCTTATATCAATTTGTCGATATAGCGACATCCGCATGTCCTGTTGGCTATTTATATTCCAGGCCATGCGGATGTCACTAAATTTCCCTTCAAACGATTCGCTCACGTCAACTCTAAAGACAATGATGGATAGACAATACTTTAGGAGTGGTATCACGAACGGTAATTAAGGAATGTTGTCACAAAGATTAACTAATTATCTCATAAAACTTTCAGTTTAAACATACATAACCATTTTTTATTTTGCATTTTTAAGAGTTTTTGCTAGAAAAGACTTCCAATATTTTTGCGATGAACGAATTTTGAATACTGGGTTATAAATACCGTAGAAATTGTGAGTGGTCCAATGGTTTATACGAGCGTCGCAAGACTCCTTATCAAACAAATGAAATCCAAAACAGATAAAATGCACCATTTATATGAAATGAGTAAGAAATATATTTGTAGACGTATATAGTATTTTTATAAAAAAAATTGTGTTATAAATGAACCGAAAATCATTATCTCATATTTTTCTCTTAGCAACAGCAGCTTAATAATAATTGTCGAAGGGTTGTAACAGTGATATGATCGGCACATGAGCACCATCTCTACTGATTGCCATTATTGCCATGTAAATGAATAGAATGTCTACTTCTTCTTCTTCTTCTTCTTCTTCTTCTTCTTCTTTTTCTCAACATCAATTGCATACGACTTATGGTAACTCTCCGTAATCATTAGAGGTGGCGCTACTTATGCGCATCAATTGACTTTTGCATTGGCTCTAATGTACTGTGCGTGCCTTTTGATAATTGTTAACACTTCGGAGCGTAAAACTTTATCAAAATTTAATATGGCTTTATTTTTTGAAATATTTTAATATTACAGTGACCACTAACCGTAGGGTATTTCAATGAATACCATTTAATAGCTTATTCATGTTGATTGAAACCACTTGTTTTTTAGCGTTACTCGAAATTTTTTCTTTAGCTTCATCGCCTTATTAAAGAAAAATGACGCAGCATTTAAGCAAAGATTTGAACTTTGTTCAATTTGAACGAACGTTATCGCGTCGATTCAGTTCCATTCTACCATGCATATTGCATAGTACGTATGTAACAGAAGAACTCCATGAAAAGGGAGATGTAGAAATGAATTGTTTTTGTTGTCGTATCACAGTTTCATTTTCAGAAAAAATTGATGTCAGCCTTGCAACAGAAGAAACGAAATGCAGAAGGAGAAAAGATAGGGAACGTGAAATGCCATTCATGACAAATTTGAGAGGCATATTGAAAAGTAACTCTATTAATAAGAACATTTATGCCACGATTTGTCTTTGTGTAGTAAGAAATTGCTTCGAAAATTGTCATTTTAGAAGCTAATTATGCTATCGTATATCGAGTTGACATTGTATCATCCTAAGAGAAAGTGCTATAGAATCATAGTGTGCTAATCGACATGTTTCAATATCCTAATCATTCAAACAAAATTTAAGAAAAAATCGTCAAAAAAAACTTCTCTGATCACATAGGGCTCGATAATTTGTTGCGTTAATAATTTCTGCTTCAAATCTGAGCATTTTTTTCTTGTTCGGTAATCAATAAACCACTTTTCGACTGCAAAAGTGCGCCGAAATGAAATTCCCATAGGGAAACGAATAATTTGTTTTGATTGACGATTCGAGTGTTGTTAGACTCTGTATCTTAGTACTAGATCAGGCGAATGCACATCGATAAATCTCCAAAATCTATCACGAATGAGTCGAGAACAATGCACACACCGAAACCAGACCCATATTAAATTACATGGTATTTTCCACTTGATAAAGTGTATTAACCTCTCGAGAGTTTCGAATCGCGTTTGCGATCGCGTTGATTTGCATAAATTTGATTATTTAAATTAAATGCGCGCGTGAGGCGTTCAGCACAATATATCCAAATAGAGGGGGTTTGTTTAATTCATCATGGATAACCACGAAAATGTTACCAATGAAAAAAACAACAACAACAACAACCAGAACACGTTGATATGAATAAAACAGCGAGCATCAAATGTTATCTTGACTGACAGCTGATATCAACGACAATTTATCATTTTCACAGGCTCGAATCGGATTTGTTTTCCATGTCTGTCTTGAGGCGTTTGGTGCATTTAAAATGAGGTAATCTTCACTTTGTTTTCGTCTGCAAGATTATATGTCAAGATAGAATCAATGATGTTGAATCTTCGTTAACTTTATAATTGGAAAAACAACCAATGAACGGAAATTCGAAATGGAATACGTCTCCAGCTAAAGTGAAACTAATGCCAATGCTCTGTGACACGAATGCTCTGTGCTTCGGCAAAAATTATGCACAAAAATATTCGTACGTGCAGATATGACATGGCTTCATTCGAAAATGTGATTTATCAAAATCACTTTAATGCAGACGCGGCCATCACTGATAACATGAAATGGAACACATGCACTTATTTACATCAAATGTGCTAATGGTTTTTGCAATTTCATTACATTATTTCCACAATTTCATTATTAACCGTATCACCAACACGATTGTTTGTTTATTGCTCACATGGGTTTTGAATACACCACTCGGAATGTGATGAAAATGTACTTTTAACCATATAATGCGATGATTGCACCTGCACCACACAACTCACGCGATAACGATTGATGTGGATGAGAAAAAACTGCAATGGCATGGTGTAAAAAATCAAATTGCCAAACCGAAAATTAATTATTCTACTAAGAAATATTGGATAAGCGATATGAGGAGGCACAGAAATATAGGCATGTTTTTTTTGGAGCATAGAACGGCACTTTGACTTCATTTGATTGGAAAATGCATCGTATTAAGTTTTGATTCAGAACTTTTGAATTACACTTAGACCCACTGTATGAGTAGAGTTATTGCTTGAGCAGAGTTTCTAGGGATTTTTTCAGACTTTTAGACGAATAAAGGAAACTTACTATAAAAATGAAATGAGTTTGAAATATTTGTCGGCTAACGCAATGAAAATTCCTTAATATACTACCACTTTACGAGACTTACTTCAATGGGATTAGCAAAAAATACGCTTTAGTCATATCGGATTACATAATAATAACGACCCGTGTGAAAAATACTGACTGAGCAGTCAGTTAACTAATTTCGGACAAAAATGACTTACTTTGATTGACATTTCAGTACAAAGTGTAGTGTAAGTCTATCATAGTTAACTGAAATCATTTGAAGTTACAAGTCAATCTAAGTTGCTTCATTTGGGACCAAGTGATTTTCTTAGAACAAAAATATAAATTCAATCAACTAAAGTCAACTGAAGTTATAGTCAGTCAGTCAGTCATTTTTTTTTCACATGGGTAACACCTCTCCGTAATAACGAGCGTGCATCCCAGGATAAGAAGATGGATAAGAACTCTTTTTAATTCTCAACAACATTTTCATATGAAATCACATGTACTCTAATTTCAAATACATTTGGATGAAATTTCAACATATTATTCATGCTTCAGAATAGGAGAGCCATGATTTGAACGTATTTTAATACAAAAACACTATTGTATACTTGTATAACTCTGTTGTTCTGATTTCGCTTCGTTAAAAAATTCGGTGGGTACCGATTGCACTTCCAAATATTTGCCGAGACAATAAATTGATACTTGTGCAAGATTGCATGCATTATCGTCAATTCCACACTCTATCTCATGCGTTCTTGCTCGAGGGTATATCAAATTAACAAGCACGCTGGCCAAATGCCGATGTGAACAAACACAGTTTACGGAGTTTGAAATCAATCCAAATGGCAAACAATCGATAAGCAGATAACAGCATCATCCATTGAAAAATTGAACATTTTCTATTCATTTTCTAATGAAAATTTCATATTCCAAGTTTTCAATTCTTGGTAAGTAAACATTTTGGTCAACATCAACGGATACAGTATGCTACAATGTTCAATCAAAATGCAAACAATGTACCGTACATTCGAAAGGTAAACAAGTTTGAAAGTCGATTATATCGAATTAGAATTGTGGGAAACGAAAATTCCATACTTCATATTAATAAAGTAAACAGATTCAACAATAAAATGATGAAATATATTCAACGAAATTCGTGTGCCATTAAATTGTACTCAGGAATCGTAAATATTGAATCAATATTATTGAAGCCAAACTCAGCACTCAGCACTTTTGATGCCATAATTTATTTGCTGTTGATTTTACATGAGAAAAACACAAATCACTGTTCCATTAGCATTGGACCATTTTTGATGGTCGAAAGTAAATTAAATAAAGAACAAATAAAGTGGAATAAACGACTAAAATCTTTTTTTACTTTGGCAATTCAATGGCCGTGATGTTGACATTAAAGTTACATTTTCTTCATCATTCAGTTCATTGAACACGGCGAAAATCGCATTTGTCGGGATTATGTTTGAATCGGATTCTTCGGTCATGCGTTCGATGTTTCTGAAATGTAAAATGTTATTATATCTAACCTGGTCGAATGGACAGCTTGAGCATTTTTTTTGTTGATGGAATGAAATAGGCAACATTTTTCACCCTCTGGTCAACGACCAAGACCAGTTTAGTGGCACCAATCGTACTTTTCAAGTTTCTTCATTGGTACAATGGAACACGGGCACATGCTCTTTTCATTCTTCTTCCGCTTTATATTCTTCTTCTTCTTCTTTAAATGATGTATTAAACCAACACGATAACTTTTGATGCAAAAACTGAAAAATTCACCGATAATTTTGTAAAAATTTATTCATTGCTTAGATTGTCCTAGTTTGATAAGACTTCGAAAAAAAAATCCATTTCATTTTTATCTATTTCTAAACGAATCTTCCACGACGACTCTTCATAATTTCTGCATTCAATGCGCCGAAACAGTTTCGGTGAATCTGCGAAACCTAATTTCATAAGCGAAACAGATAATTTATCATAAATCCCATAGATTATTAATTGTTATGTGTTGATGCGTGACAATCGGAATGCGATCATTTACACAAAGTATGTCAATTTCGATTCACAGCGCAAAATATTGGCTAACATAATTCGCATTTCAAAATATATTGAGGAAAAAAATAATCGATTTCGAAAATTTTGGATTTGTGGCACGTTTGCCACGGGAATGCGTGTTCGGCAAGCGTCATTCACTGGGCATAACAAACTCCTTTTCCATTAACAAAATTATGTTTAGATCATTTTTCAAAGTTCGAGACAGAGAGAGAAAAGAAGAGAGGGAGAGAGAGCGAGTGAGCACGAGGGGAAAAAAGAGAAAAGAAGAAATATTCAGAAATAAAGAGCGAGAGAGAAAGATAGACGAAAAGATCGAGAGCGAAGCCAACATATGCGATAGAAAAAAAATGTGCGAATCGTTCTGAAAAAAAACCTCTGCAAGCGTTCAACCACGAAAATCCAAAACATGTTACAATCTCGGAGTGCGCGTAACTAAGGGCCAATCAAATAGGACCAAAAACGATTTGTTGCGTTTAACTTCATTGGAGCGGGTTGTTCCTGGTTATTGCAATATGTGTCTCTGCTACAACTGCTGTCGATTTGTGCTATTTTCGTACAAACCCGCATTGCCAAATCCTGCACACTAATATCTACATCATCATTATTATTATTGTCGTTATTATGTGTTTCGGAAGAAGGAAAAAATCATTTATTATCTCTAAAGTTCAGTCACTATATTTTTTTTCTTTCATTCGATTGCATAAATCGAGAACGGATTGTTCGAAGTGAAGGCATCAATTTATAACATTTATTTTTCATGTTTTATTATGTGTCACTGGAATTATGCACACAGTCAATCGCTTTTTTTTCTCTCTTTCACTAGAACGATTTATTTCTCTGTTTTTTTTTCTCGCATTTTTGCACAACGTTCGTTGTTTTGCGAATTATTCAGATGGAAATAAAAAAGTACGCATTTACTTAAAATAACGAAAAAACCAACGGTTTTGATTGTGATAAATGGTTTTGACTATGGAAATGGGTAAGCTAATGGATTGAAATGTCCGTGATTAAATGGTATTGCGCAACATATCGAGTTGGTGAATTAAATTGCCTCAAAACACTTCTTTTATTGACTAGAAAAAAAAATGAATGCGACCATTTAATGTGATGGTTCATTTCATTTTGCAATTCTAGATATAATCTCATCGTGTTTTAAACAAATTCAAATCAAATTACTCTCATTTTAATATTTTCTCTTCATTAAAGCGTCTCAAAGTATGAGACTCCCACAAACATACACAAAAAAGAAGCAAATGAATGGAACAAAAAATTGTTATGCATTTCTCATTAGGATAAGCTCATGTTTTCTGTGTTATTAAATGAAATTACCATAATTTTGCTGAAAGTCCGACACAAAAGGAAAAGTAGAACACCAATAACAAAAAGTGGCAACGGTAGAAAAAGTGGCGAAATGGCTTTTCCATGACCGGCGCTATTGAGACATGTCTGGGTCAATAAACCAGCCAAACTGTTGGCCATGATTTAAAACGAACGGTACCCAAATCGGAGTAAGTACGAAATTATTGAA
Organism: Sitodiplosis mosellana; assembly: GCF_009176505.1. Taxonomy (NCBI): domain Eukaryota; kingdom Metazoa; phylum Arthropoda; class Insecta; order Diptera; family Cecidomyiidae; genus Sitodiplosis; species Sitodiplosis mosellana. Next base: position 234,214 of record NW_022595257.1, read on the forward strand.
AATTGCAACGTAATTAATAACATGTTATGGTGTGGCCAATCAAGTTTCGGAACTTAAAGTTTTCTGTAGACTTTATGCTGTAATCAACTCAAGCGTTCCATAATTTTTACCCGTCATTCGAAAAATACGACAATTAAATAAAAATTAGTCTATGTTATGGAATGAAAGTTAGTCAAATTTGGACAGAACTTGGAAAATGACGATGAAAAACAGATTCTCGAAAATGAAGCATTGGATGAGGCACTTTTTAGGGTACAATTGGTGGAATTTCAATCACTTTCGTGTCACATTCATTGCAGTATTGAAGATTTTTCCTATAGAAGAACTTCTTTCAAAGAAGAATTTCCATTGAAGATTTTTCCATCCTTACCAATATCGATTGAAAAGAATTGCTTTCCCACATTTAAATGTCGAATTGAATTGAATCGATAGAGTCTCTTTTAACAAAACTCTGACTCGACCCATACCTGACTCTTCTTTCTATCATTATAATTTTCTTTCCTTTCCTTTCTCATCATTGACCTAAAATTGAGAGTCACACCATCCAAAATTACGAGTCAAATAAAACTTGATTAGTTTAATAGTAATCGTCTGTTATTCCCACCAACCCAAAACCGAAAATTGCGAATAAAAACTTCATAATTCACTGTGAGCTCATTTTGGAAAAGAAGTTCTTTGAAACCCATGTCAAAAAGCACGAAACCTCACATTAAACGAAGAAAAAGAGATCACTTCGAATTTATTGTTCTAACTAAAAAAAACTGCATTTGTAGTTCACGTGTGACGCTACGAATCGAAGTGAATACAAAGTCACAAAAAAACCGATGAAAAATCAAGCAAAAAAAAAGAACAAGAAAAAAATTCAGCAACAAGGAAAAAAAGGTGAAATGCACCACAAAATTTACCATCAAAAGATAATGATAATTTAATAGTTGGCAGCAGTCAGTGAAATGTGGTACAACAACAACAGAAAAACATTCGATAGCAGCTTGAGCACAACAGAAGCGATACGAGCAAATATGTTGAACGGTGGCATTGCATGTTACTTGATTTGCTGCGGTGCCAGGTGAAATGAAAATGAGGTAGTCACTTAGCGTTCGTCGATACAGTGGCAAAAACGACGTTGTTTTATTGCAAAATAAAAATTGTAGGAAAATCCACATTAACTTTTATTGTTACGACACTCGATGTGTTGGAATCACGCTCATAAACCACACGCCGCTGCTGCTGTCTCGTTCACATGCACCTTTTTCCGTTGAACTCGAGCATTTGCTGTGTACAATTTCGTTGACTAATTTTCGCTTTGTGAAAAGGTAAAGAAAAACGGTAGCAATTGGGTTCGTTTTTCACCAGACTAGTCCTCTTTTTCTCTATTCAAGTTTATGTTTTTCAAAGGTAAAAGTATTCATACCTACCTTCGATAGTTAAAAGTACTAATTCGCAGTCGAAAGACGACTTTTTTTAAACAAAACTTCGAGCTGAGACCAATAGTTGATTCACTCGCTATGAAGAAAAACCAGAGTTAATCAAGAATCATACAAAACCGATGGAAGAAAGTTCACATCAGTCCAAAAATTAGAAGGTGTCACAATATTTACTGGAAATATTTCATTTTGTCAAATGTGCGACGTGTGATTTTGATGGAAACTATTTAATCTGGGATAGTGTGTAACGCGTTAGAAGTTAATTAAATTGAACACATTTAATCTGTGTAGTGAGCGTTGAATGGTAATTTGCATATTCATGCTTGCTTTGCCCGTGTAGAAAAAGTGTGTGAGAGAGAAAATGGATTTGACTTCCCTTCTTTCCCTTTTTTGGTCGTGCGCTACCGAGGCGAAAGAAGAAAAAAACTGCTAATGAACATTGAACATTAAACCCGACACTGGTAATAAGTTAATGGAAGCCTTTGTTACGGTCCGTATCTTACGGGGATTTTACATTTGGTGCAAATGTGAAACGGGAATGTGTTATCATTTGAGCAAGAGTTTTTCATTTTCTCATTAACGATGCCGTGTGTGCGTTTGTTTGTTTTGTCCGAGATTATAAGATCTGAGCAAACAATGACCGAAACTGACCAGTGGTCGATGAGTGAACGTATGTAAATAACATCACCAATGATTGTCATCATCATGGTCGTCGTCGATGTCGACGTCGACATGCGTCTGAAGAGGGGTATAAAACTTTAATGATTTTCAACCATCCGTTCGCCTGATCGAAATGATTTTCAGCATTGGTGACACTTTGCGACAGTGTTTACTATAGGAAAATTCATTTTTGGTCCCTTGACACCTCTTACCGCTCAGCCAGCCGGTGTGCGTCCGAGCATCCATTAACACGTGTGAACGACGCCATCAGATAATGTCCACTTCAATTTAACTTTAAATTGCCTCTGTTCTTTTCTGTTCTCTCTCTTTCTCTCTCTTTGTCATGGACCGCTTTGTTCACACTATCCAGATTGGACATTGCAAATAACAAACGGAATCAAGTAATCTTGGTGTTATCTCTTTAAATAAACACCGAAAATGTTCGCCTTCCGATAAATCCATGCACAATGACCGTCCGGAAATATAATGTATCAATTGTCGATGTCCAACAACCGTTCAAAATGCGCTATCGATAAGTGTGAAATTTGCACGTAAACCATTCATCACAACTTCAACTGAATGTCTTTGTCGTTGTTTATTTTTGCTACCGTGTCAGGGATAGTGTTATCTCTTGGACGGTTTTAATTGTTTTCCATTTTAATTAATCGCAATTTTATTCATCATGCCCAAACCTTTAGTGCTGAATTTTATCTTTTCATTCGTTTGCACACATCAAATGCAAACATAATCAATAATATTGGAAGATTAATGAGACATTTTCGGTTGTCTGCAAGCCGTTCGCTTTAATTTCAACAAATCATCACAATTTCAACGTCATGATTTATATCACAGCCAGACGACAAGTGCAAAAGTGTGCAATATTCTTCAGAAGAATTTAGAGACTTCTCTCTAATGTTTCTTCAAACATTACGATTTCAATGAAAAAACATACTTGCATATTTTACTGGACAACTGAGCTAATAAAGCAATGACCACATATTAATTTTATTCACCGAGAAAATGGCTATTTGGCCACATTGTCAACGACGAAACAGCTCTTAATCCATGAGACGCAGAGAAAATGCATTTGCATGGATAGAAGTCATATATCAAATTTGTTGATTAGAAAATGTGTATGTATTTCGAGCGAAATGAAGACAAAAAGAGAATGTGTGTGTCCGAAGCGGAAAGAGCTCCGTGCAAAATGTTGGACACACAAAACAGATAGATAAGCAATTGGACTTGCAATTAATTCATTTGCAACTGTTTTTAAATGTATGTACTCTTTGACTCGAATCATTTAATTTATGCAAGACAACTGGGGAAAAAATATGCACATAAATTAATGTGTGGAAGCAGTGGGTGTGCACTGTGCACTGGACAAATCGAAAACGAAACGATGTACCATGCAAAAGTCAAAGTTCGATGTTCTTTCCATTTTAAAAGATTTTAGGAAACTATTCGCAAATGCTTGGCGAAGATTATTTTCGTGACATCTGATGAGGCGCTTCAAATGTAAAAACCATTTTATCAGATATATCTTACACAATTCAATGACCGGAATAATAATGTGTTGATTCAACACTGTTGAATACAATTTTAAACACGACGATCTAAGACGATTTTATATCGGAATGGAAATATTCCATGTAGTAAAAGAAAAACGACCGCATTAAATGCTTCAATTTGTCAACATTAATTTAGGACTCGAAACATCACGACGAATAATTAAAGTGCAGTTTATGGACAGCTTGGTGAACGAAGAATCTTCATTGAAGATTCATTTTGACTTGATAAAGCTTCGTTCTGACTTCGAGTTCATTTGACTTCATCTTAAGAGCGAAACGGTTAAGTATGGTATGAAATTTGTAGTATGAAGCATTCATTTTATTTTCCAGTATTTAGTCATCACAACTCAGATTGTAATTTTCAAATTCTTGAAACATCGAATGGTTCGAAAAAGAAAATCCAGAAATGAAGGTTGACAAACTGTAAACTTGTGAGATACTACTAACAATTGATGAACTAGGACTATGCGGGTATGGAATTTAAATGTAATTTCCATGTCTAATCGAGTATGATTCTATGATTCTATTGAAATTCTAATCAAAAATCAATCAATAAATTCGAAAAGATAAGCTAGAACCAATAAAAAGGATGCAAAAGGAGTGTTTGGTTTCTGGTGGGAACATTTTGATTGAGCCTCTTTCGCCACTTTCGTCACTTTCGATCGGATTTCATACGGAAGCCGCAATCAATTAGAGATTTCAAAGAGATTTCCCGATCGGAATCGGAAAGTATTTAGGCGACGTGTTTATCATCGATACATGATCTTTGTATTTTGTTAGTCCATTTTATGAAAATCCACTCTTCAGTGCGTCAGAATAAAGTAAGTGCAATCCTTTTGGTCGGGCAACAATAACCATTTTTTCCCCCTTTTCGATGCCCAAATTGCTGCACAAAGAGATTCGTAAAAGAGATGAAAACGCATGTGAATGCGAACGGTTGAGCGGAAACTGTAATATTTTTTGATTATTTTCAAAAGGATTATCAGGTTTGATAATAGATTTCAAGTGCGAGCATTAGAAACGGTCGATGAGCATAGCCACAAAAGATGATGAAGACCACTTTCATAAATGATACACACAATTTTTGAATGGGTTTTTCGTTGTGAATGAAATGTAAACCGAGGTTCCATTGACGCCGTTTCGTGGTGGCTTCACTCGTTGGTAGATTTAATTTCGTCATTTATCCCATTTTTGTAAAACAATTTTGTTCCAGAGGCGAGCGTTACCCTTTTTGTGCGTAAAATGACATTAGCACAAAAGAGTTCGTTGCGGCGTCGGTGGCGGTGGTGGTGGTGGTGGTGGTAGTGCTGCTGCTATCAAGTTGATTCCATTCCAATTAATTCCCGGGGCCACGTGTAATCATTGTTGCACGTGGCAAAATAATGACAGCACACATCAAATCAAAATTCTGCGTGGATCGACAGCGTTTATAAACTGTGTGTTTCAACCGACTGACAAACAATGGACTCCAATAATATTAATAAAATGGGCGGGTTATGTTTTTCTGCCGTTTTTCGCATTGATGGACAATAAACGGCGGAACGAAAGAAAAAAAGAATCTGACGGCCAACAATGATGTGTCTTTGTACTATTTTTTTTTCTCCTGTTTCGTGCACACAGTAAATTAAAGCAATATTTCTGTGTGAACAAAACCAAGCATATTAACCCTATGTTGTAACTAGCGTTTATTTATGGTTATCGCATTACGAGTGATACGTTCAATTATTGGTTGGGCTTATCGTTTGATGTTCGGTTTGTCCTGAATGAACACAAACTGTGCGATCGACATTGTAGTCGATGCGGTGCTTAATTCGTTTGTTTTCCCCCTTTCTTCATTTCACTTACAATACGTATCGTAGTGCATCGATTTATCGATCAATATAATATATCAAAATAACGAAGGAAATTCGTGGTCATTATTTGTTTGCAAAATGCCCTCTGTGATTGCAGCACGACCGTGGTCTTTTTTTTGAATTCTCATGTCATTATAAATTGGCACATTTTATACCTCACATTTTTTGTTCAGTTTTCATTTTTAAATCCGCTCATTTTTTCTCACAAATCCCTCCCCCTGAGAGAATGACCGTACTTTTCAATAGAATCGACGAAAAAAAAACTGATAGGATTTTTTATATATCTGATCAATATCAAATTCCAATTAAAAACTGGTAGAGATGATTATTTTTCGAAACATCAACGACGGTGCACAAGCCAAAAAAAGGCGTTTGTACAACAAAATCGAATGAAAAATCCAACCGCTGAGATGGATTCATGTTGTTTCGACCATTTCTGATGTCTCGACAAGTCGTTTGTGGTGAAAATATTAACTGAAAAAGGGATACTTAAGCACGCATCACAGCTTGACGTCCCAAAAAAAAAATACCAAACGAAAAAAAAGGATAAAGAAATGAAAATCGGCGAAAATATTTTGATGCATGCTTCAATGGTTGGATCTATGTTCAAATTGGTGCCGATGAAGGTTTGTCGACAAAATATTCCACTTAATCACCGAGAAAAAGACGCCGTCTTTTAGATAAATTGAAGTGGCAACTCAAGGTTTGATTCAATGACTAGACAAGATTTTCAGCGACATCTCCACCGGATAAATTTAATTTCCGGAGCCAAAAACCAAACATTAAAATCATTAAAACTACGGGAGGAAGAAGAAAAAAAAATGTCATTAAACCTTTTGGAAGAGATTAAAAAGCGGCGACCAATTGGTCAGAAGCTTGACAAGTAATCAACCCTTCTTCTGCAATTAATATACAGTGTATATTATACACCGCATATTGATGGTGAAGAGAGGTGGAACATACGAACAGTTGAAATAAAAAAAATTAAATGTGAACAGTCATTGTACCAACTTGATGCGCTTGCATTATGAAATGTTTAATGCACCGTATGAAAGTCAATTAAAAGTAAACTGCAATTCACAGTGTTTTCGTTTATTTAAATATTGTTATCGCTATTGCTGATGGTTATCTTTAGCGTTGGATGCGGTGAATGTCTGTCAGTCGCTGAAGTGAAATTGTTAGGGGCACATCTGAATACATTTCGAACACTTTTTTTTTCATATAGAGGAGCAAATTACATTTCGAATGTTGAATTTTTACTGCGGTAAAGTCGTACATGACACGTATAATACATTATATTGAAACGAGCCCAGGTGAAGCATCCAAAATTTCAGTACGGAACGTGAATCAGCATAAAATACCCGAAATTGTCCATTACATTCTGTTGAATTTCATTCAATTGCATTCCATCCACCCATTGTCACGGGTAAATATGAACCATAATTTCAACTGTCATCGGAAAATTATAAATTTTCCGCGTCCGTGAACACTTGGCTCGTGCATAGTTTTACATTAAAAATACTTCCACGCAACACAGCAGTGTGTGTGTGTGTGTGTGTGTGTGGCGGAAAAGCAAAATTATGAACATATGATGCACGATTCATGGCACAAGTTGATTGTCACTTGTGGCCACATCGTGCCACACACACGCAAAAACGAACACACTAGATCGAGCATCTGGAGGTGTTTAGTTGTGTACCATATGTTGTGAACTGGAACATGAGATATGACTCGATTCGGATTGGAAACACATTCCTGATGTTATTCGATTCTATTAAGAGTTTTCGTATTCAGATTGTATGATCATCATCAAGGCGAAAGTGAATGCGGATATGGTTGGCATTGACTCTGTGTGAGAGCGATGAATATGAAAAATTACTGTATATTCAAACTGTGTAGTCCTCCAATTAGAAACTGAAACCATCCGAGCGAAAATATTGTGGTTTTTTACTGTCGTCAACTTAGTTCTGGTTTATGTTTCAAAATAATCACTAAAATCTTTCATCTGTTTGTCGAGTGTTTTTTTAAACACTCGAAATAGTCAACTTTTATGCTCGTTGCTTTCGGTTCTATTCCGTTTGACAATAGAAATATGAGCGGTAGTTTTCCATGTTACATTTTTACTCTCGCATTTAAATGTGCGTGCACACATATTTTCGGTTGACTTGATCGCTTTGCCTTTGCTAATGCACTTGAGAATCACTTCAAGTCACACTGAATTAATAACATTGCACGCTGCATTTGCTTCATAATGCACACATTTCATCGATTCGCGCGAGAAAAAAAATTTCCTACTCTTCTGTAATCGTTCAAACCTCAAAGAAGAAAAAAATGGAAACTGATGGAAAGCAATGGGCCGCATTCAATTTGCCGTATGCACATGTTTTCACAACGAATCCATTGAAACTCAATTTACTGCAAAAACGAACTGCCGCGCATACTTTTGTTGCTGCCCAAATGAATGAACAAACAAAAACAAACAAAACATGCATATCGAGTTTGTCGTGTGTCGTTTTGAATTGAGTAGGTATGCATTGCGTGTGTGTATCCCTTATTGTACTGCTTCTAAGGTGAATGTCGACTTTTCAAAGGGAAGAAGGGGACAATTTGTGAAGAACAAGAAAGAACTGAAATGAAAAGAAGATTCGAATATCAGCATGGAACATAGGTCGAAGTTAGACTAAGGTAGTTTTGTCGAGTTTCTTCGGGGTATTGAAACATTTCTAAGACAGATGCTTCGTATATTGAATGAGGACATATTCATCTAGATACTCATGTATTGAATGTCATTGAATGAATTAAATGCACAGCTAACTTAAGTCAGCTGACCTCGAATCTATGGGCTATAGACTACAGCAAATGATTCAATGTGAATCTATATACTCTACCCAATTCAAAACTATTTCCAAAGTGAAAATATTAAAATGCACTCAATCATTGAAGCGTTGTGAATTACATTGTTCTCAATTGCTCAAAATTGCTTCGGTATGTGTTTATTCTGAATTATGAAAATGAATGAATATTATTCGAAAAAATGTTAAAAAAGACATCATTTTTGACACTTGAAAATGAATGCATGACGGTCAATGGTAGTCCCCTTGTGTTTTTCACCCTAAAATGGTAAAATTGAGGAATGTCATCGTTGTTTCACTCGAAAATTAATTGAAATTAGACGAATTGTGATAGTATCAAAAATTCGCATAAATTATTATGACTTCAGTGCTCATAAATTTACTGTAGTTGACCACCTTTTTAAGGATGGTTTGTTCGAATTTGTGGTTTTCTTTCGTCCGTATTTCTGGCTGCACATTGTTATTTCGAAGTGTATGATCCGCCCGAAACGACGTCATTTTAAATTATTGCTGAGTGACATGTAATGCGCATAATTTGCATTTCGAACGGCAGTGCCGTTACCGCACGCACCGTCAACTTTTAGCAGTTTTTTCTCTGCAAGCAAATTCCATTTTCAGCTAATACCGTCAATAAATTTAAATGACTAATAAAAGTTGGGTTGACAATTGAATAAAAATACCGGTGTGTCGATGTTTTTCACACCGTTTTTTGGTGTTCACGACAAATTTCATGCAATTTTCTTTCAATTTGTAGTTCAAGCACGAATAATTTCTGGATGGTGACACCACCGTGATGTCTTTTTTGCACGGAATTTGAATTTTTTGTGGTTATTCGAAGCGAATTGCATATTTTTAGGTTAAATCATAAAGCAGGTTAAATCATTACATACTTTTTGATATTTTTTGCTTCATATCTAGCTTCATATTCAGTAAAATAATTCAATATCCAAGAATTAGCGAAGACTAATCGATTAAATGACCGAAATGTTGAATGAAAAAAGTGATTGAACCCAGCAATAGGTCGAAAATAATGAATTTATACCAAAAATACTTTCCACCAAAGTAGTGGCGCCAAAGAAAGAGAAGAAATCGGACTAAGAATTTCAGAGTTGATGATACTTATTCGACCAATGGTTGCCATCAATCAAAAAGTCACAACGACGGCGAATTCATTAATCAATTCTTTATTACGCCAGCACATCGCACAGCTCACATTTGCGTTACATTTTTTGAAAGAGCCCATACACATACACACGCGCTTCCTGCGTCTCCGATGAAGGATCATATATTACATAAGTTTTGGGAATATTCAGCTCATTTAATATTCAAATTAAATTAAATGCTCACACGACTCGGTCTACTGTGCAGTTGCCAGAATTATGAATTGTGTTGGAAATGCGCCCAATTTGATTGATTGTTGATGAGTAGGTTTGAAACGTACGCGTGTCAGTGACAACGATTCACATATCACGGTGCGATTTCATTATAAAACCAGTAACTGTAACATGTCTTGCTCTTTTGGTCGTTGTGCCATTGAAAACCAAATGTTTTGATTCGCAACATTATAAACACAGTTTCTGTGTTTAGTTCGATTAACGAGAAGCCAACGCCAGTATTTAAAACACCGTATTTCTATTTTGTGAAAAATTACCGAAAAAAGTGCTGGTTGAAGACTTGAAGTAGGCGCGTGTGTTAGTTTCCGTGTAGTTTTTGATCGAAAATTTGCATATTTTGCCGATTTTGCTAATGGTTGCGGCATTATGCAATGAAGTACCTCATACCAATACTATGAACCTACTCTCACTGACTGGTGAACCGTACTATAGTACTACTATATAGGCCTAGATTCAGTGTGTTTGGAACTCAGTAGAATTCATTAATTTTTACGACGTGCCAGAAAAATGAATAGCGGTTGCAAATGAGATCAACAATGAGATGAGCTGATTTTTTGTGCGCCACTTACATCTGGGTAAAGATATTGAGGTCCATTCAATCTGGAAAAAGATATTGAGAATTATCATTTGGCATATTATGAACGGCAAGAGCGTAAATTATGCTATAGAGAGAAAATTATGCTTTAGACCGAGAATGGCAGGAGAGGAATGGGAAAAAAATACTGTTTTGAATGCCTCAAAAGTGCTCGTTTTGAATGTCACAATATTCTTCTTTCCACCAAGATCACTTACATCCAAAACAATGATGCGTTAACATCATCACTACGAAAAACATACAAAACAAAGTGGACTGAAATGAACGACAGCAAGGCGCGTGACTGAGGTTCACTCTTAAACATTTTTCAACCCCTCGTCGAGGAAAAGGCGTTCGTTTTTTTGTATCCATTCTAAATGAATTGTTTGGCGACCCTCAAATGATTGGGTTCAGTCCGCACATATTTTTGTCATTTTAATTAGAAAATCCAAACGTTGTCAAAAGCGCGACCGAGAAGCCAACTCGTTGAGTACAAAAAAGTGCGCGCAAGGAAAAAAAAGAGATATCGAAACGTGTTATTATTCTAATTATTTTTCTTACAAGTTGTATGTTGAAGCATTGAAGAGTGTTGTTTTTTTTCTTGTCTTGCCCTTGTTTCCTTGTCATTTGCTGCTTTTGCCAAGTGATTCAAAACCATTTGCATTAAAGTGATGAACATCTTTCGCTTCGTTGGGTAAACAACAAAACTGCAAACGTGAATCATACATAATAAGGGATTAAATCTTATGGTCGCATCTGAATGAAACGCTCTCAACTCTTAAGAAGTGCAAAGAGTCTAAGAAAATGCAAAAAATGTACGTTCCATGGAATGATGCGGAAGAAAGAGAAAAAATTGAAATGAGAACCCATAAAAATGAATTTCGAACAAATGCGCGTTCGTTTCAAGCGAAGAAGTTGAAAAGCTTGTTTACATTGTCGGAGGGTGTGCACGCGATGAGCGCCAAAAGGTCTCTCTCTCTCTCTCTTGCGCGCACTCTTTATCCACGCAAAAAAGAATGAGATTCGGAATATTTTCATTCACCTTGTAATTAAAGTGTCTCTCTCTCATTTTTCGGCTCAACATAATAACAAATGGTAATGTTCATAACCGCTGCGCGTGTGTCGACTCTGTCGAAACGTTTCTGGCGAACAATCACAATGGAATGAATTACTTCGGTTGATTTTCTTCCTTTTTAACGCTAAAGTAAATAAAATGAAAACGCGCGACACGATGTCGTAACCGTCGATCCATGCAAATTGCATACTTGAAATATCAAGAGACTGAGTTCTAAAGCCGAAAAACCAATTTCACCGCACCATCGCCAACCATGTAAACATTCAATCTCCCTAATTATTTCGGATTTTATCTGTGTCTGTCTTTTATACGCGCCGCTCTTTTTCTTTTGTTATTCATTTATTCGATGACATCGAGACTCTTGTCAATGAATTTTTAGTTGCAAGCGCACACAACGTATTGGGTAAGTTCGCTACGTAGTCATCACTTTCGTTGTTTCGAATTCAACCAAACATTTTTTTTCAATACGCAAAATTGAATTGCACATTCTGTTTGCCAGCCTATTCATGTTCAATGCGGCCGACATTTGGCCACCCATTCCAGAAAATGAACAATCTTTTTACGTTTCATTTGAGAGAAAACCATAATTTGAATTTTCAGACGTTCAAAGCAAGATTTTACTTTGTAAACTTATTTAAAGGTAATGTATTACTAAACATTTAACTACTAGAAACATGTTTCTTTCAAAGTATACTTTCTTCGCTGAACAATCTTCGACTCGAACTAAAAGAATTTAATCATTGAATGATTTTTGTTGCATCTGCAAGGCGATTGAAGATCTTTCTAAGGACGAATGCCAAAGGAAATGTTTTTTTTTATCGACTGTGAGTTTAAGTAACTTATTTAACTCAATTTGGATGTATTTCGATACGAAATCAATTACTTCGGATCTTCTCAAGACTCGGAAGACTTCGATAAAAAAAAGGGTAATTTCACTTCATTTGGTATTCATTCGATCAACAATTCGATTTGGCATGAGTTCCCGCTTTTTTCTAGGAAGTAAAAGCAAATGAATTGGAAAATTAAACGAAAAATTCGGTTTTTTTTCTCTCTTGTTCTACAATCATTGCACAAATTAAACTCAAAAGTGTGATGTTTGGGAAGTCGATTTGAATTCATCGTTATTCAATTTGCTAACTCTTAAGCAATTGCTTGAAACAAATTGCAATTTGAGTAAATTGAATGTCCATCAATTTGCAAAATGCACACTAAACGAAATGTCGCTTCTTGAATATAAAATAGCGTTTAATCATAGAATTCGCTTCTTTTGTTAATTCGACCATTTTATTCACGGCCAATGGTTGATTTGAGACTAAATATTGCAATCATGGAAGTAACAGCAAGGGTATTCACAGTTGGAATTCAGTATGTCTTAACAAATCGTGTCTTCAACTTCACATCTTCAACATCGCGTCATCAATTTAAGTCGACAAGTAATTTCGTAATTACTTATCTTACATCCGCCTTAATTCACTCAATAAAGATGTCAGACAATCCTTTGTTGAATTCATTTGCGGTGCATTGTTAATGCTGACAATTTTCCCATGAAAATTGCTCGAAATACTCCCTGGACCAAATCGTTCGTTCCAAACGCAATTTCGAGTAAGCCTTTTTCTCATTCAAATAATCCTTTCGCATTTGAAATCAATTTTAAATTCCAAAAATTCACGGTTTTTCCGTCGTTACTTCCGTTCATCGGAACGACATTTTCGCTGCGCATCCTGCCACCCGTTCCCACAAAATTTCAAAGACTTTCTATTTCAACACTAACTTTTTTTTTCAAACGAAATAGATTTTAAAATTGATTTCATTGTTGTCATTATGTCAACGTTCGGTCACCGTTCGCAATTATATTCACTCATGTTTTCGAGCCCGTCATTGATTTGACAAAATTACACGCGATACGATAAACAAACCCAATGTAAACATGTATGAAATTAAAAACCGTAAATTGATAACCTTGAAAATGATGTTGCCCGAAAATTGCACGCATGCAATGCTGCATAAGCGGGAAATTTGAGACTTGTGATTTTCGGTGACAGCACAATCAGCAGCAAACTGGCACGCAATGACATCCCTCACTTGAACGAACAACGACAACAACCGTGCAAATTGATTTGTCATTTTAAAATGCGTGCAACATTGAAAATTGAAACATGCAACAACACAGGAGAGGGTTAGATTTTTCTGTCGTGCTGGTATTTTTCTAATACCCAAAACTGTCAATCAAATTTAGTTCGTTTTGCATTTTTAACGATGAATGGGATCTGGAGAGTGAGAATCTTGCATATATGCCGAGCCAATAGCAAAAGCCGGCATTTCCATAGCTGGTTCTAACCATGCTACATCCCATGGCAAAGGAATTGTCTGTGACCATTTGTGTAAAATGTCCATATGGATCACTCGCTTGAATGCCTGAGAAATCATTATTAGCAGCGATTGAAGTTATAGCTAGATGTTCATTCCACCAATCTGCAAAGATTGCTCGTACAGCATCTGTATCTGGTGTTGAAGACGCAGGATCACTACATGAAAATCCCATATTCTGACCAGCAAACATGAACTGGTTTGTATTTCGGCATCCATTGTGGTTAAGTGTACACGTTATCGCATTTTCTTGTACCTCCATTTCCAATTCATCATGCCAAACCTGGAAATAAAATAAAAACCATTATTGTTGTGATTTTTCTTGCCAAAAAATATGATCATACACTGACAGAAATTAGGTTGGCACAAATACCGACGTTTGGAATATGCCAAAAAAAGCAACTTCTTCTCTATGCCGGTTGCGTTTTGTAAACTATTTGAATTGAAACTTAATATTTCAACGTATGTTCCAAACGTTATGTGCAATTGTGTCACCCAAATTTCTTTTAGTGTATTGTAAGCCAGAGGTTTTTGATGGATTTTGGAAAGAATTCAACTTTTTCCAACAATTTCTACAATTTGTACTAACTATTGTTGCCATTCGTGCAGCTGTTCTACCGGCAATAGCATCAGGCAATTGACCCAATGCAACTACACTTCGATACCCATTTATAAGATCCAACATAAATGCTCTGCTCTCATTCGTCGTGGGCACAATTACTGGATTCACACAGTTCGATCCAAATGTCTAAAAAGCAATAAAAACTATGAACAGGATAAAAAATTACACAGAAAATCGACACGAAAGATGTCCAAAAATATTTGGATTCAAGGGAGTCCTTTGAATTTCGTCATGAAAATTGTGCTTATTGTGAAAGGATGAAACGAAAAGAAATACTTTGAAATAGAGAAAAATCTTTTAAAAGAACATCTAAACTGAGTCCACTGCGAACAAAGTCTCTTTTACGCTAACAGCAATTCGTACACGAACGAGTCAGTGCGACAGTTGGCGTGAGCGAGACAAAGTTTGACAGCAAACAATTTGGTTATATCGGTTTAAATGTTCTTTACAAGAAATAAAAAGAATGACATTTGTAATCCCGAAATTTTCCATACTGTTGTCCGAATTTCGTTTTAATTTTCCGTACACACCGTATTAAGGGAAAGTATGAGCTAGGGGGAAAGAACAACTTGAAGTATTTGCCGTATTCACGTCCATTTGCAAGCATTTGCATAGCGCTCCTCTATTTTATTGTTGTTGTTTTCATGTTGCTTCGTCTCGTTCGTAGTGAGCAGTGCTCGCTGAGCACAAATAAGAATGGCAAATACGCATACATCTTCTAGCATTCGTTGGTCGTATTTGCACGCATTTGCACGTTTTGTTAGGCATTGGCAATATTTCCATGTTATCTTTGAATTTGTGTCGTTCTTTATTTTCTTTTCGTTGGAATATCTATTTACAATAAATTATCTTCGCCTTTAAAAGCTACCAAAAGTACTAATATTTTTAAGAAAAATTTAAAAAAATTCTCCTTAATAAACAGCTAAGTCATGACTTACTTAATAAGAAACCAAAGAAAAAAAAAATTACGTGATTCTTAAGAAAATATAATAGAATAGAGAAATTTTATATTTATTGTCAACATTAGTTTGTAAGGGCGTTCATGTTACAAACATTTGCCGTAAAAAAATAAATAAATAAATAAATTTCTCCCTAGAGTATGAGAATTGGTCCCGAAAACTTTTTTTTCATTTTCATGAAATAATGGCAATTTTTCAGTGCAAAATCGGTCACTTTAGTCAAAACTTTGACAATTTTGTATGGGAGGTATCCGTAAATCGATTACAATTGGCTTCAAACTTTCTCATGAGTTTTTATGATGATCTAAGCTAATTTTGCGAAAAAAAAGTTTCCGGAATAAATTCCTATACTTGACACTATGTGTATGGAAAAGTAATAATCTACTTACATTTGTGGCACCACACATCACGCTCGATTGATTTGGGCAATCAGGCAATGTGCAGTAACTACTGCCGTCAACAGGCTGATAAAACACAATTAAATTTGTTAGAAATCTATTTTCAATTTGCTCACGAAGAAACCGTTTGTGCTGCTGCAAGAGAAGTCACTATGAGCACACCTAGGTAGGTCAAAAGAAGACTCAATTTCTTCAATATTACCGAATGATTAAATTGTGTCTGAAAAAAAGTTCGATTGTATCGTAATTTATTTTACCCAACAGCACTGAAATCGTATTGAACCGCATTTTTTCCATTCAATTCACTTTACTCACTGATGAATCTCCGTACAATGCAAGCCTTTTACTTTTCCGCAAATTTTGTTTGTTAGGTAAAGTATTGGTTTTACTAGCCAAAATTTCATGACATCTCCTCTTTCTGACCACTATAACGTCACGCCAAACTTGAAAAAGCATATATCTGTACACTAGGCAATGTAGATGGGATGAAATCCTATCGATCAACACCTATCTACCCCCAAAAACATGTTGTTTACTATGAAATATGTGCAAAATAGCGATGTGCGTATGGCGTCGTCCGCGTTCGCGTCCGAGTTTTTTGTTTGTCGATTATCTCAAAAAGTTGAAAAGATAATTGAAAAGCCAAAATCTGTAAAAGCCAAAAGTTTTGGCATGTTGAGACAAAGCTTCGGATTGATTTTGAGCCATATCCGATGTGACCTTGGGGTACCTCTCCTAAGAAAAACCCTCAAAAATGGTACATTTGTACGGGAAGTACCCGAAAAAAGCATTTTTCAGGGTTTTGATCAAGGCAAACTGCCATTTTTTTGCAAAAATAATGGGAGTCTGTGAACAACCGAACACCTACTTGCCCATAAATTTGGTCTAAAATCGACATTTCTTGAAAGTTTCCTCGAAAAATAGACTTTTGTATAAAAAATCACTCAGAAAGCCATTTTTTAGGGTTTTGGTCAAAGCAAACTGATATTTTTTTGCAAGAATAATGGGAGCCTTCGGACAACCGAACACCTACTTGCCCATAAATTTGGTCCGAAATCAACATATCTTGAAATTTTGTTCGAAAATGACACTCTTGTATGGAAAATGGTCGAAATAGTTATATTTTAAGGTCAAAAATGCTACGAAAAAAGGGTCTATTGAAATTTTGGTTAAACATTAAGCGGGAGGTAAACTAAATTGCTGCGGAGCGGAAAAGTTTGGATTACGTTTGTAATTCGTTTTATTTATATATCAAATTGCAGTCTCGAAGTTTGTTCTACTTGAGATGTAAAAGAACGTATGTTTTTAGCCTTTTTCTCGGCGTGGATTACGAATAACTGAAATGAGATAACAAAAAATTGTCTTCAGCAATGTTGTAGAACACCAATGATACTACAACTTGGCCGAAGACAATTTTTCGTTATCTTTTTTCAGTTACTCGTAATCTACGCCTGAAAAAAGTCAGATACATACAGTCTTTTACGTCTCACGAATAGAAATGCGCAAGTAAAATACCACAATTATAATTCAAAACTAACTGTTGAGTTGGCTACGCACAGTTCTTTTATATCCCAATATATGTAGGCTTCACTATTAGAAATAATCGTGAAGTTGTCCCGAAAAATCTGGTAAAATATGAATAATAATATCCGATAAAATCTGGCCGAAATGATGTAAATTTACCATTATGTGGGTTACACGGCTTCTGTTAAATTCGCACATTTTAACGGAAAACCATGAATTTCATATTTTACGGGACAATTATTTCTAACAGTGTTGCATTTTATCCTTATCTCTGTACTTTTCGTATCAAAGATTATATAAAAAGAACGATTCGCATGCACACGATTATAATCAAGAAAATAGACTCTCTGCAGCGCCGTCGATTAGTGACGGCGAAATCGCCTGTAAATAGCTGGAAGTGATTTCGACAAATTGCGAAATACTGCATAATAACACCGATTAGTACTGGATTTTGTCATCATAAATCGACGGCGCTGCAGAATGTATTGACACAAATTTTCTATGAGATTATAAAAGTGTGTTCGCATGAAACAAAAACACTGTTACTCGTTATTACAAAGACAAGTGGGCATTATTCACCTTTTTAGACTTTTTAGTAAAAAGAAGACATTCAATTGAAGTGATTCGTATTTGCGATTTACTACTGCAAAATAGAAAATTCACAATGTCAAGTGCCACTTAAAAAAGTTTTCAGTTGTCATTGCATGAAGTAGGTTTCACATTCAATACCGTAGTGAGTCATTACAAAGGACTAATGACCGCAACAAAACGGTGTGATTGGCCAATCCATGGACATAGTCATTGGAATGACACACATGCTAGGAATGAAACACAAACTCTAGTATGGTGTCACATATTAGATATGTGCATGGAAATTAGGTCGCCTTAGTTTGAATGCAATCTGAGCAATCGTACCATTTGTATGACTGATTTGATTGATTCAGCGCCATTGGTCATACACCTGCTGATGTCGCATAACGAGTGCTAAGTAGTAGCTACTTAAAGACCTTCTACATGCGCTCAATTCATTTCGCATTCTTTTAACACATTGGAATATTCTCCAACCAAGACGTTTGCGAAATCATGGATAAAGAGGCTGGTCTAGAGTAGAATTGATTTAAACTGGTTACCACCCAATAACGGACATCCCTTCGTAATAACGAGCATGCATCCGTGCTCATGATGCAAATTTTTCATACTGAACCAATATTATTGATTTCAAAAAACAACGATTTACCTGGAATTCTTTAGTTCTATGTGCAGTTATCTCGCCATTTCATAAGATGGGTAGTAATAGGGACTGCAATAACTACCGTGGAATTTCTCTATGGAGTGTTGTCGGAAAACTGTATAGTAGGGTGTTTTCGGTATTAAATAAACAGAAAATGGTAGTTTTAGTTTGAT
>NW_022595257.1:277887-343774 GCF_009176505.1 Sitodiplosis mosellana
TTTTTTTTCTATGCCAATAAATCAATAAAGAAATCTGCAATCAGAAGTTCGGCAATCAGTTATGGTCGTCATTGACGATTCGTCAACGGGTTAAAATAGACATGGTTTCCAATTTATAGTTCATTTTGTTTTCGCATTTCATGGCTTCACCTTGAAGACGTCAGTAGCCTAGTTTCAATCAAATTTTTCGCTACAAACAATCTGTATTGGACCCGTTTATATGTTTACTAACCTATATAATATGTCGTTGTGTTCGTTTTTCTTCTCTGCACATTCTTTATTCAACTAGTTTGAATATTGTCGGTTTCGGGAGCAAAACAATTATTATTATTTTTATTCCTATCTTTTTGTAAGAGAGAGATTTTTATGTTTAAACAAGAAAGTATGTTTTCTATTGATTCTGTCTGCGTAAACAAAAATATTGAATGAACATAATAAATGCAATAAAAGTACCCGTGTGCAAATAAAGTGATTAACAGTCACTCAGCTGTATTTAGCTACTATATGTAGTGATACACATACACAACTAAAACTGGCTAAGTTGATTGAAATCATGTGTTTTGTTTGGAGACAATCACGTTTAGTTATTCTTTCAGTCAGTCGACTAATTTGGGACATTTTGACTAAGAGTGATTTGTGATTAAAGTTAACTGCAGTTGCTTATTTTGTTCGAGGCAATCACTTTTAGTCAGTCGAAATGTCCCAAATTAATCGACTGACTAGTCAAAAAAAAATTCCAAACGGGTATGTTTACATGTCTCGTATTGTTGTGATTTTCCGCAAAATTGATCGGAGAGAAGTGTCTGCATAAAAGTTATTTAGCACCTCGAATACAACAACCCTACCAAAGACATCAAATCATTATCTCTTATCAGTTTCGAAAGACCGCGATGAAAGACAAAAAACCAAATACACATTATTTTCTACCATTACAAGTTGCAAATTACAATCAAATTTACTTTTATCGCTACTAAGTTTGAATAAACGCTCTTTTACGTCTCACCAATAGAATTGGCATTGAAAAATTGACATTTACTCTAAGCGATGCGTTTTGGATTTTTCATTGGAGTATTTGCTCGTAATATTCGTGACCGAATTAAGCAAATAAAGCATTTGATCGTTGTCGATTCTAAAATTGAAGAGTCAATAAGTAGCTCTCTCGTTAAGAATTTGAGTAAGAGAACGTTTGGCATTGTTGAAACAATAGAATTCTGTGAAAATTCATAGGCTACATTTAAACCTTCACAGATGATTTGGAAGCATAGATACCGAAGCAACGATTGATACGTAGCTCAATGAATAGTGAATTGGATTCACAATGAAGAAAGATTAAGTATTTTTGGATAACAACTGATAACTGATTATCATATTTCCTAATAACAGAATATCTCTGGAATTTCTTGATTGATCTGTCGGTCGTCGGGTGTAATAAATAAATGTGAACTCAATTAAACACAATTTGTCGCATTCTCAAAAACGAAACGAGCAATACGGCCTCAAATTCTTATTCATTCTGATCTCCATCTCTGTTTTTCTCCTCCTGATTCCTATCTACCGATCACAATTGTATTCATTGAATTATTGTAGTCATAATCGAAAATCATTTTTATTTCGTTTCATTTCAGAAGAAAAAAGAATGACTGTCGCGTTCTGATGCACACGGCGATATTTTAATGATGATGTGAGAAATGTCGAGCAATTAAGCATCTAAAAATTGGTGTTCGTATTCATAAATTGGACATAAAAAAATATTGCCTTCGATTTTCATCATTCAATTTTCATTTAAATTAATACCAACGTATTCATCATACCAACCATCGCATTGGATCGAGTATCGAATTAAAATGTAACAGTTCAAAAATATAAATGAGCCCGTATGTTATATGTATACACAATAGCACAACCATCACAACAAAGACTGGTAAAAAAAATGAGATGCACTGATTTTTCTACTGAACCATCAAAACACTTGATACTTTAATTTTTGTATTGTGTGTACCAATTGTGTCTAGTCGCTGTCGAAATTGAATCGAGCGAACGAATGAAAAAAGGTTCATGCCATTGTCATGCCGAAGCCCATTGTGTCAAGCCGAACATTCGATGGTATTCCCATTCGAAAGGACAACAATGAAAAAGAATGCACCGTAAATCATATAAAAGGCAGAAGGAACGCCGGTCTCCATTTCGAATGGCAGTACAATAAAAGAAATTGTAACGTAACAAATCGACTGATGTATGTAAACAAATGTGCATTCATCACAATGCGCGAATGAGAAACTAAAGCGATGAAAGGAGAACGACTGACATGAAAACTATCCGAGGCTCGTCACATTTCTATCGGTATGTCAATTCATAACAACAAAAAACGGGTTGCTATTGTGAATACATCGGTACAAAAACCGAATCCATGATTTCGGTGAATTATTACATTCTTGTGGGTGCCTCATCATAGAACTGAATCTGGTTAATATTCCATGACATCGACTAATAAGTAACTAACATTGCTGCCGAAGAGATTAGATTTTCTCTTCGAAATCTAATTGTTTGAGAATTTATTGCCTATTGTTAGATGATGCAGAACCTGAATCGACATCGTTGACAGTTGACACTGATTGATTGAAGGACATTTCACGTTAGTGGAACGTAGATAATTGTTTCATATTAGGTTTTGGTATAACATCGAAAATTGTTTCATATTTTGACGATTATCGGAATTCTTTTGTGCTGAATTCGATTTTCTATGAAGAATTAACAAAAGAATACGTTTGATTCGCGCCAAGATACAAAAAATATTCTTAATTTGTTCGCCGCTCTTGTTTATGGTTGATTTAAATTTCAAAATTTAATGGCAGATGGAGAGAGAGGAAGAGAGAGAGAGAGAGAGAGAGAGAGAGAGAGAAATTGGAAGAGAACGAGAGCAGAAGAGGGCTAAAAGTAACGAAAACAAGACCAAAAGAGTAGAAGAGTCAGAGATAGGGATTGGTAGAACGACTATAAAATTGAACGTGGCCGAGACAGAGAGCAAGAGAAAGACCATAAGAGTGAGTGAGAGTGCAGAAGAGAACGATAGACTCTATCGTCGATAGTGTGCGAGAGAAAATGAAAGAAAACCGAGTAAATGGAGAGGAATTAATCCACTTGCCAGTCATCATGCTATTTTGTCGACGACGCCAATCGTAAAACACTATTTAATATCTGCAGCTTATTTGATAAAACTAATCACAAAAATGAGCCCTTCACAAGGCGGCGAGACCAACTTTTCCCATTCAATAGCAAAACATTCGAGCTAATTCAATAGAAAATGCAAATAAAATGCCAACTTATTTAAAGTGAACCGACGCGAAGTAGTTGGTGAAAGGGTTAAAATGCATATTTGTTGAGCTAAATTTGGTGTTTTCACCCATTCCAAACCGCAAATATGCTAACCACAAATTCATAAACTCCCTCCATTACGAGCAACAATCAAAAGTGGGAAAAGAGTTGTCGATTATAAAACTCAAACAGTAATAAAAAGCGATAACAAAATAATTTGAAAATGTAAATTTTCGCTTAATGTTTAGTTGGGTTTTTGTTTGGTGTTTTGTGTTTTGTGTACTGCGTTTTGTGTGGTGGTTGTTTCGAATATATTGTGCAATATCATCCATTGACACTCGATGACACTCTATTTTAAACGTTTGTTATATAAATGAAATTATTCGGTTCGATATGACTGTCATACCATGACACACTGAATGCGAGTGGGTGAAAATGCAAGAAAATGAATTGATGCTGCAAATGGCAACAAACGATACGAGCGAAAGAATAGCAAGAAAAAACAGCTTTTTAATGGTTATTTCCGTCGCGACAAAAGCCATTTCGTAATTTATCTAGTGGAACAGCGAAATTTATTCGGCAGTTTTAGCAATACCGAAATGCGGATCGAAAATCATCTGGCGTGCACAAATCATACGGCTTCAGTTTGGTGTGTTCGGGACTATGGTGCAGATTGGCATTTTGCGCATCGTTTCAATAAATTTCAATTTGCCATCGAAATTGAAGTCAATCGCGTAGAAGGGTTAAACGGTGTTCAACTCGTCTTTTTTTGTTTGTTTGGTTTTCCTTCCTTTTCATCTCCTGCTTCTCGGAGTCATAAATAAATGGCATTCACGCGCACGCTCATACATTGATGACAAGAGGGAGTTATTGGTTTTCAAGTTAACTTCTAATTAAAGGAATTGTAACAATATAATCATAATGAATGATTGTGTGCTATTCATAAAATGCGTTTAATACAGAGTTTATAGACCGACCGACTGCCGACCACCCTGCGTTTTTAGCCGAAACCAAACTCAAATCCACATACCAAATAATATTTTTCGGTGCAATTATGCAATTTATTTGCAAATCAAACAATAAAATATTAGCTGAGGATCTGAGCTATTTAATGTGCGTTTGATTTGGGGGCGAACCCAATTTGCATATTCCATTCACCGAAAAATCAGTTTTAAATAAACAGTATGTGCGTAGATTGCAACGTTGATAACAACCCGTACACGAGTACAAAAAGGAAATAAAATTTTAATGGATTTGTGACCTTGAGCACGACGAGTGAATTTACGTCACAAAACATGGATAAATACACTAAACTTCGTTTCAAGGTTTTTATACTCTTAATAGTCGATGCACAGCACAATCTATGTTGAACCAAACACGAGTGCGTTTAATGTTTCATGCTCTCGAAGTTTTTCTTGCCATTGTGCAATGCACTTCAGCATTGAACATATCGCCACGAGTCAAGTTCATTGCAAAATTGATAAAGAAAAAACGAACCAACTTTTGTATTATTACTTATTCATTTTATAACCGAGAAATCACAGCGGGCGACAAGGATAGTTTGCATTTGTTTCACTCACTGAAACTCATTGTTTTACAGACGTTTGGTCTTTGGAGGGTTTTGAGTTTTCATCAAATTCGACCTTGACAGTTAATAACATTCAACTGTTTAGAGAAGATTCCGAGAAGGAATTTCGGAACGAACAAATGGTACGAAATTGTATTCGAAACAATTTGGACGAATCGTGTTCAGCACGAACTGTAGGTTAGCTTAGATAACTTAGTTGCTTCTTACGTATTTTCTATCATTGCATTAATGACTCTGCGAAATTCAATTTAATTTATTACATCGCCATCACAATGATTGAACTAAGATATTAATTACAAAAATGCATTTGAGTTAAAGACAAACTCGTTTTTTTTTCAAACACCAATCTTCATTCTTCAGTCTTCAAAAGACATCTTTGCAACCATCTATACTCTACAGTGGGTTTGAATCGGTTACAATACGATTCAAATTAGTTTCGATTCGAAACTGTCGAATGATTTTAATCGAAAGGTTTTGTAACGGATTCAATTTAAAGGGATGGAAAGAAACAGAAGGAGAGATAGAGATTGAGTGAGAGCAAGAAAGAGAAAGAGATAGAGCGAGAGTGAGAGTGAGATCGAGAGAGAAGAAGGGAGAGAAATAGGGGCAGAGACAGAGAGTGTAAGTAAGAGATAGAGAGAGAGAGAGAGAGAGAGAGGGATTGGATGGAGAAAAGGACCGAAATACCCGACTAGAAAGAGTGAGAATAGCCAAAAAGTCATCTCAAATGCTCTTTTTCATTTCCTCAACCCATTGATGTCTTTTGTTCTCATTTACTCAGGGGAATGATGATAAATTCAATCCATTTCCACATCTTAAAGTCACAGCAGCCATTGATGTGTATAACAACCAAAAATCCTCCCCCACTACACATATTTGAACATGAATTAGAGTCACACAATTCTGTGTAATTTAAAAGATGTCCGCCGAAGTAACCGAAGCAAATTGTTAAATTAAATGAAAAACTTTAAATGAAATTTATGTGATTGCAACAATATACGTTGTTTGGCCAAGAATATAAGAAAGTCATCGCATTGCCACATCCATCTTATTGTCTTATCGTTTGGTTGTGTAGCACAACATTCATGCTATTTGCTTAACACTAAATCTTTGAATGTGCAGAGAATTTTAAGTGTTTAATGTTTTCAACTTCTCACACCATTTCAACTGCGCTGCACCAACGTATCTCTACATAAATCTGCGGACACAATGTCGCATGCTATCGAAAGCATCTTCTTTTCATTTTGTTGTATAGGATTTTAGTCTGGTTTTATTACTACCGGAAGAAAAACATCGTCGGCTCTGTCTTCTTCTTAAGCAGCAGGCCAAATAGAAGGGATTCACTGGCAAAAATGGAGAAATGCGAATGGTCTTCGTTGAAGACATTCACAGTGTCAAATATAAATTTGTCTTTATTATCTTGTTCCGAATGATACATTTACGCAATATACAATTTTTTGGCTTCTCCAAATTCAGCGGCCAGTTTAAAACAGGCAGTTTTCATTTTCGAAACGTTCAAAATCGTAAAGAAATTCAGATTTATTCACATCAAATCATAAATAAATGCATAAAGGTTTGATATTTAGATAGAAAATCATGAACTTTATTAGAGGAACTTTTTGATTTTATGACTGAAGTTAATGAGTTTAATCACAATTATTCTCTTAAAATGTCCACTGGTGAACTGCTAAGTACATGCTTGTTGAAATGATAAAACTTGAAAAAAGAGTGAATAAAATATTTTCAAATGAAGCCTAAAAAGTTCTCTTTTTTTTTTATTTCAACAGCCCAGAGAATGAAACGTACACGTGAGTCATCTCGCAAACTAATAAAAAATTAGTTAATAATGATGCATTTAAATTTGATTACATAAAAATAATCAAAAGATTGAGTTTCATCAAGTTTTTAAAACTCCGAACCAGTCGACTGAATGAGCGATAACGGTTTTTATTGGAGCAAGTGTGGAAAAACTCAATGAAATACGTCAAAGTTGATCCCAGTTTATGAATCAACCTAATTAAAAATAGTAATAAAACAAACACGTAAAAATGTGTCAGCCGCTGACAGTGTCAGAGCGATTTGCTAAATATATTTGTTTCGCCACCATTTCAAGAGCTCAGACATGCAGTTATATTGTCGCCGCCGGCAGCGGCTATTCGCCTCTTAATCGCAACGCGATGCCAAACAACGCTAATCTTAATAAATTATCAGTTGGATTATAACAAAATAAATTATTTTACGACCAGAATTTGTTGTTCCCCCTACAGCTCCGTGAGTTTTTATTATTTACTGCCGATTTTTTTTTTCACTCTCATACTGTATGTGCTTCTCCCTCTGCCATTCTACCATACTTTGCCTCTCTTTTATTCGTTGGTCCTCTCTCCTTCTCTTCCTCAGCCTCTCTTCTACCATCTATCCATCTCTATCCGTCTCATTCCTTCTCTCTCGCTCAACGCTCGTGCTCTTTTTATGCTTTTTCTCGCTCTTGCTCTCTCTTTTCCACCATAATACATATATCCGCAAAAAAAACTCAAGTGCAAACCATTTTCGAAACACATGAAAATGCTCGTCGACGAATTAAGAACACGCCTGAGAAATTTTTTATCACAACATAATTTGTTGTTTATGACTTGCATTTTAAATTAGGAGATTAATCACTTTTATTTTCGTCGTCTTTTTTTCCTGTTCACTTTTCATGCGTTCAAAAATGCCCAAGTGTTGATAAATCGGGAGCGACTTCAATTGTATTGACACTGTTTGATTGGAAATGTGGATACTTAAGCGGTGAAAATGTGAGCATCCATGATTATCATATGACATTTCGAAGCATTCGTGTAATAAAATTAACGATGGATTGATAGGAGCTGAAAAAGTCATCAGAGAAAAAAAAAGAAGCGCAGTGAATTGCCGATGCAGGAGTATTTTCCTGCTTTTGCCGTAAATAAAAACTTTTACGTGTAATTTTCAGGTTTATAGCTAAACGTATCTCCGTTTAAATGATCGTAGGCCGCAAAATACGGATGGTTTCACCTTAATTGTGTGGCACACACTGTGTGCATGTCATCAGCATCAAATTCAGTGACAACGATTTCCTACACATAAAATAGCAACTCGATGAATGGCTCCATAGTTGCACTGTACAGAACGTGCTTAGTATGCAATCGACGCGCAGTACTTTTTTTTCCTCTGCATTTCATTTCCCTGGCGAAATTAAACTCAAGCCGAAACGATAGCAAAAGACCCTCATTCAAATTTTAATGCAATAAAAATGCGTTCATTTCAGCGGATTTTGTTGCGAAAATTTTTATGACCCGGAATGAGTGGATGTGGTGTTAAAGTGAGGATTGATTGGATTTTTATCATCGCTTATAAATTGCACTCAATGTGAAAAACAAATAGAGAGCGAAAAAAAAAATGTTGCATCACACCAATCTAATTACGAATTGCCCAATGATTGGTTGCGACTCATCGAAATATGGGGACACGTTTTAATAGCGAAAACGGCATTTTAAATTAAAATTCGCACTCAAGTTATATTTTACTCTTTCATCGGAAGCAAAGGTTTAAACGAACGCAAATGTGGAAGCAAAGTGAAGCAAAGCCAAGCAAAGCTAAGCGAAGCCAAGCGAAGGTAAGCGAAGGCAAGCCGTGACAACAATCAACAAAATCGATAGCTCTGTGAATATTGAACTGTCTTGAGACTAAAATATGAATTTTGCTCGCAGAATCTCGTTAAAATGGAATTTAAAATTAGTTTTCGAATAGTTCTGTTTGGTATGGTCTTAAGCAGAAAAGATCGGAATGCAAAGAACACACGTATTGCATTTATGTGACACATTTTTTCATCAATTTCGACACAATTCTTCACTTTGCAATGCAAAGTTTGCATTGTCAAAGTATTAGAGCCATTGGCTAAAATCTGACTTTCATAATTTTTCTCACAATTCATCACTCAATGACGGATAGCAGTGCTATCATATCACCGTTCGCAAGCAACGCGCACACAGTTGACATTCTATGCTCAGCATATATGGGCAGCTATCTGTCATTGACTGGAATTCATGCAATTATATCGAATCCTGCTACATAAAATGAATATTTCCAATGAAAAATCCTTTGCTAATTCCACGTTCCTAGTCACTAGGATCTAATAAAACATCATTCTACTCAAACTCAAACTCCATGAAGCTATCTAAAAAGCTTGATGTCTTCTAAAGATTTTCCAGGCTCGCCAATTATTCGCAAATTATTGTCATATTATGTTTTATATGGAATCCATCACCAGTTTGCTCTCGACTAGGGGGGCGACACGGAACTTGAATGAGTAAAATTAGAACATTAATCAATGATAATTAGGAAAAATAGAAGAAATTAGTGAATTTGGTTTGCCAATGTTAACGCTTATGGACGTATTGTTTATTGTTTACAAAATAGTCCCGTTAGGTCTTCCATAAGCGTTGTATTGTAAGTAACAATATGCTCTGCAACCGATTTTACTAGAAATATTAGTACAATATTAGCACTTTTGCACCAAAACTAGAAAAATTAGAGGCTTTATGATCAAAAATATATAAAATTGAATCTAATTAGACTCTACTAGAATTTGTGTTTCGCTCCAAGACTCTCGACCGGTTTTACTTTGTGTAGAATTGGTTTCAAACATGTATGATTGTTTCACAAAAATGGAAATTTGAACATGGGAAGAATGTAAGTATACAATGTATAGTGTATACTATACACCTCTCTGTGTACCTCTGAACATAAGTAGATATTGTTCGAAAATAAAATCAGTAGAAACATAGAATCAGACTACGTGGAAATTGCAGTGAGACTATTATTCATGCCAATTGAAGCCATCAGCTTTGAGGTGCATGCAATTTTTATTTTTTGTTGCACTTGTTCTGTTGTATAATAAAATTGAAGCTATTCCTTCTCAACGCAGACTTATATTTCATCTCAGTGAAACGAAAAAGTGCAAATTTGCAATAAAATAATGAAAATCATTTCTTGATACAACATAATAAATTCGAGCTGTTGTGTGCATATTGCTCTCTCTGCAAATAAATATAAATCACGATTGTTTCCATTATGCGCTTGGAAAACCTCACCTTTCATAAGACCCCTCACAAGATCCAATTGTTCGAAAGCGATTCACAAATAGCAAGTAGTTTTCGTTGTGTTTTGGTGGTGTTGTTCATCGAAATGGAAAATTAAATACCCTCGCTTTCGTTCACAAATTTAAAAACGATGTTCAACACGAAATTTATGTTTTGCATGCTCTTCTAAACTACCGCAAGTACATAAATGTTGAATCGAAGGGATTTGTCATTGCAAATATTATTTCACAATAAACCCATAAATATGTTTGTGCGCTCGATGCGCTCTCGATGTTCGATAGAATCGTTCCTATTTCGCATCGCAAAAGAAAAGAAAGAATCAATTTGTGAGCTCTGATTGAATCGCGTGCAAAGGATAAAATATGTTATTTATGGAAATTGACAGTCAATAATAAAGACTTTTGAATGGGATTGCTTTTAGTGTATTTTTCCGTCATGCGAATTGAGTTTGTCGTCGATGTTTCACGTCTTTTTGTCTCGTAATCAGCGGCAAAGTGACACCGTGCAGTAGCGATGCAGTCAAGTGAAAAATAATTGGCATCACATGCATAAATCGAACGGTGCGTGTGCTCTATATTGATTCGAACGCATGTTGTCATCCGTGGATGTACAGTGGCAGCGAATGCGCTATAGAGAGAGTATGTCATACCCATTGCTCCGTATGCAGAATGCGGAGTGTATGCGAGTATGCAGAGTGCCAACGTTAAAGAGTATGTTCACGCATAGAATGAAATTCATGGATGAAATGCTCACAATGGTGATTTATGTATGACAGCTTAAATATTGTGCATCGAAAGAGTGAATTTGTGAGCGCGTGTTTTCTTCAAAAAGCATTATTAATATCGATATTGAGCTACTGCTTGCTCGGTTCCAAATAGTTTTCTCTAGAAGTTTTCAAGCGAACAATCAGAAACACAAAGAGCATTTCCAAATATTATTGGCTTTAGTTATGTTGTCATACGCCAAAAGGGGGCAAGTTGATGTCATTGTCACTCTGTCACTGAAGCATGTGGATGTTTTAACCCATTTTTGAATATATCTTGAACGTGTCTATTATACACATATCGAGTAGCAAACGTTCGTTCGCCAAAAATGTGTTAAACGAATCCACCACTTTTGCCAGACAATCACAATGGAGAACTGGCGTTTGACACCTACGAAGTGCAAAAATAAAAGATGTCAACAAAAGTGATGAAATCCAATTGCCACAATTGCGGAGGATCCATTCGATGATACGATCTTAATTGAACCGTTCCTCATGATGTCAGCATATTTTTTCGCATTTGCGAGCCACTTAAATTGCTTTTTTTAGTAGTGTTGCCATTAAGAGCGTCAACAATCGAATGGGAAAAAGGAAGGGAAAACTGAGCTTGACTCGTTGAAACTCACGGAAAATCGCTCGATAAAAGTTGAATTGATGCAATTTCCAAAGTTTTTCTGTTCACTATCGCCAGCGTTTTGGCTTCATTTCGATTTGGACAGCCCATTAAATACGCTATTAACACAGTATTTTATGGAATTGTGGAAAATTTGCAGCGAATGAAATCGAATCATTGAACTAACGATGAAAAGATAAAGGAAGAATAAGTGAGAAAATTGAAGGTCGGACGAAAATGGTAAGAGAAATGAAATTGAATGGAATTGAGTAGCACTTACACAGTGCAACACGAAGTATGTTGATAAAATTTGATAGTTCGACTCTTAGCTATACTTTTCTTGCTATTAGCAAGGTGCTATCATCAAAAGTGAATGAATTGCTGGCCAGAAAACTGATTAGCTCAATTTTCAACCAAATCTCTTCTTATAAATTCGAAGAGCGATAAAATTAAAATACGAACTAATATAGACAAACGTAGAGAGGGTTCTTCGATATGTGTACTTTCATTCTTTCGCTTCAGATGTCGTGCAGTTTTCAATCGTATTAATTGTTTTTCACAGTGTTCAGATTGATGTATTTTTGTGTCATAAGTCAGTTTGGACTACGTACACATGCCAAAAATGGATCATGAGTAATACTCATTGAGTATGATATAATGCTTCTAAAAGGAACTTCCTTGGGAGGATGGTAATTACAGGTAAGGATTGATGCAATCACTCGCATACGCGTTCATTCGGCCCTGTGGAACTCCTCACTCTTGTTGACTGTACCATTTTTTCAAATTTTATTATCGCCACAACAATTATCAATTATGTTCTATGAAATGGGACTTTATACTAATTTCATTGATTTTCGTGATTTTTATTCGAGATTTTTTTCTCGGCATTTTGGATTCGGAGTTTTTTTCGGTGTTTTGCTGTTTCGGAAATTTGATTTTCTTCATTTTGTGTGGTTACCAATCGTTTTACACAAATTCGTTTTAAACCAATTTTCCTATTCTTGAATGCTAATTGTATTTTCGGTTGAATCACGGCAACTGTCAACAAGAATGACATCCCAGAAACAAAATAAAAAAGACCGTTGGTATGAGTACTGAATCATTAATGGGTGCGGTAATTCAATAAGGACACACTTTCTTTCTACACACATGAAGAAGATAGAATCGATTTTCAAAAGTGATGCCCCTTTTTTTTGGTCTTCAATTTTTTTCAGACAACCATTTACAAAAAATTGTCCTCGTTTTTTGCCCCAAGCTTCACAAATTCCTGGGAACGCTCTTGCACATGAAACATGTGAAAAATCAATGAAGAAAAATTAAAATACTTTGATGTCAATACCAAAGTGGCAATACATCCACAGTGTATAAAGAAATTTGATTTATTTGCACAATTATTATAAATCATGAAATCGATCTTTAAAAAAAACCCAAAACACGAATTTCAATACAAAAAGAGATGGATTGAAGTTAACGAGAAGTTCGTTGACAGAATCATCAAAAGTATTTTGCAAATGAACTCATAAACTAATAATTATTCCCAATCAATGATAAAATCAAGAAAATCCATGAATTAAGATAGAAATCATTCGTAACAAATGACACAAAATTATTATTACAACGAAAAAAGAAATTGAATTTATTGGGCGAAATGAAGGTATAATACCTGAACAAAGGTGCTTGATAACGTATTGTCATAAGGTAAACAATCGAGTTCGTGCATGTTTCTACAATGAAACTTTCCACATGGAGACAGACAAAATAAATAAATTGTGTTGTCGTATACTGTTCACTGTGGCCTCGACATTCAACTTGAGAATTGTGCGCGTTGCATTGGAAAATTTATGAATGGCAACCAGCAACAAATGAAATATTTTACAAACATGACGCCCGCAAATACAACAACCAAAAGCAAATATATGTCTTTTAATAAATGAGTGGTTGAGAAATGAAAAAAAAGCGGTTGAGTTGGCGTTGTGCAACTGTTTTCAGCACTGAAAATCTTCATGGAACCGAATATTCTCAGCTTTTGTGTGTAGAAAAGAGCTAATCAAAAGAAAAATCCATTCACAAGTCTCAAACCTTTTGCGAAAAAGATTCTGAACTCTCATAAATATGGGAGAAACAGTGGAATATTCTCCGTTTTTTGCCAACTAATTTTTTCGCAAACCAGATTGCATAGCTGTTGCGATGCAAAAACAACAACAGCCAACATGGAAGCACTTAAAACGACTAGCAAATTTGCTAAGAGTATGAATTACGTTCATAGCCGTTTATTTGAAATTATATTTTATTTGCATTTCGTTAGCGTACGCAAAGCGCATTAAACACTTGTGCATACAATTTGTATTGCGATGCAATGAATTCTATCAGGTAAATAAATGGTTAGCTGCCCTCGTCGAGTGCACTGGCTAAATTATACGTGTAGTGTCTGCGGTTCAAGTTTCGAACCGGGGAGTCTCTCTGCACAATGCACACACACATCCTATTTGCAATATAAATAGTACAGTTATCTAGATGGAAATGGATGCGATATGCAAGAGAAATATGGAAAAATGCATAACTCGGAAATGTTAAAATGAAACAAAGAAACACAATATTGGTTGTGTTTGACGCTTTTGCCACATTTCACAACGGATTTTTGGAGCATAAATATTATCGTTTATTGTGACGATTCAGAGCTATATTATTGTAACATTTGTTACGCCAGTTAAATCGTGTTTAACATGCATCTATGCAGTTTAGCATTGAGACACAGTGCCATACAGTTTTGCAAGTGGATGCGATGCCAATAAGATGGGAAAATCAACAATTCACTGCATTATTGTCTATCTCTCACTCTGGTTGTCAAGTGCTCTCCGCTCACTTCCACTTTATTTTGCGGTATCGTTCCGTTTATTTACTCTTTGTTTTTGAACTTCTTTTTTGAACAGCGAAATTGAACAAAACACATTCGCCAAATAAACAGCACCAGAATCGTGCATGTTTCATCAAATGTGAAAGTTTATTTGATTGCATTTGCTATCGTTCATCGCAAATGGATGGAACATAAAATGCAAGGACATCCGCATGCATTTGCATTTGTATAGCTGAATTTTGAGAAAAAGAAGGAAAAAAGAAGAAGGAATTTTCTCCTTCTTTAAACAAATAAGAAGAAGAAAGAAAGAAAGAAAGAAAGAGGGAGAGAAGAAGAAGTAGTAGTAGTAGTAGTAGAAGTATGGAAGAAGAAAAAGAAAAAGGAGAAGCAGAAGGGGGGAAAAGAGAGAAATATAGTAACAGACGAAAAATCTGATTCAAGAACGAGAAAAATAAACGAAGATGCAAAGAAAAACGAAAGAAAAAGAAGAAAAAAGTAGAAAAAAGACAAAATAAGTAAATGCGACAAAGGATCAAATGCAAAGTGCGATGATAATAAAGACTATATCGCTGGTGACGAAAGAGGAAAATTAAGTTTGGATCAATTGTGGTATGTATCTTCACTAAACGTGATATAAATGTAATGTAATTCGTCTAAAATATCATCAACTATGATTTGATTCGTTTAATTTACTTTGATTTAAAAAGTTTTGATTGACCAAATTTCACGTCTTATCAAAATGAGCTAATTCAAAAATTGTTTCACTCGAACTTTGAAGTGACAACTAGTTTTTTGTTCAGTTCAGGACCTAAACGGAATGAAACGTTCTTTGGGTTGAAAATAATTAGTGATTTTTAATCACTCTTGAATATCATTGAACAAATTTGAATGCCTTCATTTGAAAGAATTTCAATTCGAACAATTTCATCGTATTGAATTCCGGAATTTCTGACAAGTTATTTAACTTGTTAACATATTTTAAAATATGTTATTCAGAACTTCTGAATTAGAGCATGTTCAATTTGATGTTAAAGGATGTCAAAAGATGTTAAAAGATGTTAAAAATATTGAAAAATAGAAGGAAAAAATGTGGAAAATGGCAAAATGTATGAAAAATATGGTAAAAAATCTTGTAAAAGAATGTGCTAGACACTGTCTTGTAGATACTTGGAGACGATTCAAATACAAAATCAAATTGTGCGGGAGATTGATGGACAGTATTAAACCCCATTGACAAGAGCAACTCCAATGTCAAGTATTCCGAGCCGTAATTCATGACTCTTTAAAAAAAAAACATAGCTCACAATATGCTGTTTCAAATTGGACTTCAATAATATTTCGCTCGAAGGTGTTTCGTTAAATTGCTTCACTCAATGCATTGAATCGCACTATAAACTCCCTGCAGCTCGCGAATGATTCCATATTCGACGAGGGTGGTGTAAATATTGACTTAAGCAATGTGCAATTAAACAATATCAATTCGGCGTCTATGTTTGATCGGTAACGAGTTAAGGTTGATTGTTTGCTTGTGATTCACGCAATTTTCAATCTCAATGAAGCCGTTTATTCGTTGGCATAAACGGGAACCGGAAGCATGTGCATCATATCGATGATTTCGTGTTCAATTGATTGGCAAACAATAAATTCTTATTGGAATTTGTTCGGAGCGCGGAAAAAAAAATTTGCCACTTCATTGAGTAAATGAATGGTAGCTACACGTCTCGCATCGAATCTCTCGACAGAATGTTTCCATGCGAATGATTTTAAATTTAATTTCGGTGTCGACACTCACTCACACACACACAAAACGCGCGCACATATTTTTTCGCAATGAAAATTGGTTAACGACTTTTGTCGACGGTGGAGGGAAGGCGAACCGTTTTTTAAATGGTCATATAATCTTTTTTTTACGTGGATTTTGATTTATGCATTCAAATAATATTCGAAAATTTGTTGCGATGCGTCCAATATTGTTTTGTACATCCATTAGCTACCAAATTTCGTGTACAAATAATTCCTGTTGTGCAATTTTATCTGTTTTTTTTTGGGGGGGGCAACGCGGAAAATAAAAAAATATAATAATAAAAAAAAATTGGTTGAATTAAATGCGAAACGAAGCGAAACAAACAAGCATTCCTCCAAATGAAATAAAATCATACTTTTACAGCCACATTATTCGCGGACGAGAAAGAAAAAAAATTATATTTTTGAACGTTAGAAAATAATACGTAATAAATGATTTCGCTTCCAATTTCCATTAAAAAACATTTTTTTATTACATACTTTTCTCTCTCTCTCTCTCTTTCTCACTGTCTCTTACTCTGCCTCGCTCTTCTTTGCTCACCTCGCATCAATGCATTCTCGCGCTGAGGATATCAAGTCGTTGGGAGATACTAAATCTACACCACACATTTTGACTGGGTGCGTGTTTGAACAGCGTTTGTTGTCATTGTGTGCACGCGATTTTTCCGCCGACACCCTTGTATTGCATTCATTCACTTGCGGTGTGAGACACATCGCGTGGATAACATTCAGAAGCACTCAAGCATTGCAACATCTTTTCAACCGTCGTTCACTTCCTTTCTTCCATCAGATTAGCCGATTGCTTTTTCAGACTATAAAATGAAAACAGAACCCAAAAGCGATGTGCATTTTTATTGGCCAAATATAAAATTGCGGATTTATTTTTCAAACTCACACACCGAAAAATGTGAGCAATTTTCATTTTTTTTTCTCGTCCGAATGGAAGTTTATGACTCAAACCATTTCTTTTGGAAATGAAATTAGAAAAAAAAAGAAGCAAAATTATTACGCAATCTTTCAAAGTGCAACGCGGTCAGAAAGCAGCGCGTTGTGGAAATGCAGCAGCCAGAAATTCCATTTGGAAATATAAAAATGTCGTTTAAATAATAAATTCACTTTTTATTGTCCAATTTAAATGTGAGTCGCCCCGATCCACGGCCAAATGGTGAATTATTTAACGGGAGGTAAGTTTTAGACTGTGTTACAGTTTGCCGGGATGAAACTGTATTCTGCCTCTCTCTTTCTCGTCTATCAGACTGCTGCTTTTCTGCATCTCTTTTTCATCAAACTCGATCTACCTCTGTATCTCTGCATCTCTATCCTTCTTCCTCTGAACCTCTACCCTCGTTTCTTCTCTTTCTCTCCACCTTCTCTCTCCTCTTCCTCCCTTGCCATTAAATTTGCCTTT
Source organism: Sitodiplosis mosellana (assembly GCF_009176505.1). Lineage (NCBI taxonomy): Eukaryota > Metazoa > Arthropoda > Insecta > Diptera > Cecidomyiidae > Sitodiplosis > Sitodiplosis mosellana. Next base: position 295,346 of record NW_022595257.1, read on the forward strand.
AAACCGATTCTCCACTGTTCAAACAGAATCTTCGCTTTACCAAAAACTCCCACATTTTTCTAAAATGTTTCAATTTAAAAACCTATTCTATTCACACTTTTAATCCAGTGTATCGGTTGCAAGCGTAAGTTTACATTTAATAAGTACAGTGCTCGGAACTGTGATATTTGTAATGGATTCATCTAATTATTGTATTGTTTGCCGCATGCTGTCAATATTGCTCACGTGTCGATGCCGCTTTATCGAAATAGAGCTGCATTTTTAAAAACCATCGCCTTTAATTCACCATATCCTCTGTAATGCTAACTCTGAAACAGAATAATTTCATGATGATGAACTGAATCATTTCATTCTCATTCAATTTATCAAAATCGCGTCATACTCATCCACAACTCAAAAAAAATCGTCATTGATACAACCAACGTGTGTCGATTGAATATTTAACAACAAATGCCCACCGAAAAAAAAACAATGAAAATTCAATCAAAACCAAAATTTCATAAGAACATTTGATGTTACATTGAAAATTAAACGATTTACATGAAAATAAACAGTGAATTAACAAACAATTGACACGTTTTTGAATACATAAATGAAGCCGCCTTTTGTAAAGTGTCAAAACGAAGGAACCAAAAAAAAACAAATCAACAATAAAAACATTCAACGAAACGCCGAAAGGAAAACACACTGGCGGCAAATTTATTCAGATTTTTGACACCCTGTCAAAAACGTGTAAAAACGAAAATCATATCCCGCATTTTGTTAGCGCCGTCGTTGTTGTTGTTGTTGCAATGATGGTGTCAGGGCTTTTGTTATTTCAGTGCATTTGTTTCAGTATTAAAATCATCGTGTTAGACCGTCGTCGGCTTATTACGCTTCCATGGTTTTCAATCTGACTGAGAGACTGATACAAGAGATACGACAGTATTCATCGGTTGTTTTGTAACAATTTACAGATTTGGTTGGCGTTTTAACGAAAATCCGATTTTTCGAGACTTGCGTAACGTATTATTGGCGTGTGATACATTTTTTTTCGTCATTTTCATGCTAAGACTTTGTTTTTACATCTGATTTTCGTTAGAAACATGCTTCAATATGAAAACAGTTAAATTGAGAACAAAGTTAGTACCACCAAGTGCCTGACTTAAATCCGTCGAATTATCGGAGGCAGTAAGTAATATTTTCGTTTGCATTTAAATACCAAAAAACAATTTTAGTGACCAACGTCACCGAAAAAATAATTCGTCTTTTGTGTTGGAATAAAAACGATTGTTGTTTGTGGTGTTTAGAACCAATTGCAGATACAAGATTAGGAGAATAGAGCGTGCATCACACGCAACTTTTCTCCATATTTATACTTCCAACAGCAACAATCAAACAACTCTAGTTATTTGTGTTTGTTCATTGTTTTCTCGGTACTTTGCCCATGTCGTGCGTAAAAGTATTTCTCTTTGTTGTTGAGAAATCGAAAAAGTCTATCAACCCTAAATTCACAGTGTGAATTTCACACCGAATACCGAATTAAGTGATAAATTTCGGGGACTTTTTGAACGGAGCGCTGTCATGGGATCGAATCGGAATATCGGCGACATATTTTATTAGGTGCTAAACATGTGAAGACACACTGCAATTGTTTTCGAATTTATTACGAATTGGTGCGATTGATTTTCTGCTCTGATGGTTAGATAAAAAAAGGCAAAATGTTTTTTTTTGTTTCAATTGATTCGTTTTTGTACCAAAAACACGCACTTTTGAATAGAAATTAAGTTTAAATTGGATAGTGATAATGGGGAGTGCAATAGGAGATACCTACGAAAAACATTCGGTTGCTTTGTTCCATAGGAACTCGAAGAAAGTTGAACACAGAGGAATTAGAGAATAGAGAAAGTAAAACGCTTAGAAAATAGAACGCATATACGCATATACCGTATATGATATACGCACATAGTACAAATTATACTGTATAATTATCACATAGCTATTGCCTTCTTAACGGTGTTAACTTCACACCTACTGTGACAAGTTGTCACTGACAACAAGAATCGTGTTTGAACAAAAATAAGGAAATTTCCAATTGTTGTCACGCATGTGCTTCTTGTCGCCATCCACCCGAAAATTCCCTTACGCACTCGAGTGAGATCTAACCGTGCGGTGCGTGCGGAAAATGTAAATGGTGCACCTGAGAGAAATTCCGACGATATTGATACCTATCTCCTTTCATTTTAATGCCGAAACAATAAAAAACATAAATCTTTTGTTGAAACACATAAAAATAATATAAATTACATTTTGATCAAATGAAATTTATTTTGTGTGTGTTCGGTTTCAGTTTTGTATTCCTCTCAAGCTGTGCTCTTTCCTTTTAACACTCACGCAAATAAAACCGTTTAATTAAAAATATCAAATTGTTTTTTTTTTCTCTTTTTCTCTTTTTTTCTCTCATTCATTATTTCTCCTCTTCTCTTTACCTCTCTGCCTCTCTCTCACTCTCTCTCTCTCTCTTTCGCTACCTCGCTCTCGATAATGACTTTCCGAACATGGGAACATAAACCGTCAATTGTTGTTGTTATTTGTAACCGTTTATGTTTTCGAAAGTGCAATTGCCCAAAAATATGGGAAAATGATTCATTTTCGATAAACAAACAAGGAGCACACACAAAAAATCGGTTGAAAATATGCCCATCCGGTTCAATTGAACATTACGCGAATTAAACAAATTTCCAATAAATATGTTTGCATTGAATGCGTATTTGGTGCGTGTCAATGTGCTGAAAAGAACTGGATTAAAAAATAATAAATTAAACTCTTCCTTCTCCCCCCTCCCTCTTTCTTTTTTTCCATTCTTCCGATAAATCAAATGGAGTGCGCACAAATAAAACTGCAATTATGCTCGCGGCGCGATGGAAAAAAAAACCAACACACAGTGAGAGTAATTGATGGAACACATATGGTGGCGTAAGCAACGTTGATACGCTGTCGCCAAAAGTGAAACATTGTATAATTTGCATTTTTAATATTTCCAAATATCCATGCACAAACCAAAAAAAAAATGATTGAAATTGACACAGGGAAAAATAACAGAAAAAGAGAACAAAAAAAATGGATGAAAATGAACGCGAAATGAGTTAACACATACATGTGTTGTGCATATATGGAATGGACTCGCTCATCCGATCCTCAATGAGGATTCCTCATAAGCCTACATCGTCGATGAATGGTATTCGTCGACGATTTCATGTCATCGTTTCAGTGAACAACATTCATCTGCATTCATCTGATTCTGCAAACCTCGCTGGTGTTTAAAAATCTTTGAAAAAAAAACTCAAAGTGATGCCAACGTTCAATTTCAGGGTGAAGGATTTGGTCGAAAATTCAATCTACATCTCAGTCGGTTCATTCGAATTTTTGTACGACACAATACTGCCTGCTTCATTTTCTAGTTTAGTCTTTCTACATTTCAGTCTTTCAGTCTTCTAGTCTACCAATCTTTCGTTTCTTCTTTCATTTTTTTCATTTTTTCTTCCTTTTTCGCCCCTTTTTCCTGACTTTATTGATTTTTGTTAAGTTTTACATGGAACCGCTATAAATTGATTAGCATCACAATGATAAAGAATGACAATTTTGGCGCTTATAAAGAGGAAGTCAACTTTGTGAAAAGTATTAAAAGTAAATGGAATGATTCTTCAAATGGTCCTAATTACTTTCGTAAACTTTGTTGATTTTCTATGGAATCTTCGATTTCTTCTCCCTTTTCGGTTTCAACAGTATTTTCTTCATTCATACTCAGCAATAAGAAAATACCGCCTTGAAAAATCGAACATAGTCATCATGTATCTCGATTCTTTATATCGAATTTCCAAAGTTGTCCATAGTGCTCGATTTTCATTTTCAGCGCTTCATCATTATGTTCCATTCCTATATTTGTCGAGTATTAATAAAGTCGCAAAAAAAAAACTCCAATTTAAACTTTGTGCTATGCATCTTCGAGAGTTGTAAAATGTCATCGTCAAAACCATGGCCAGAGCGATACATTTGCGAAAAACGGCAGAAGCGTTGGTTTTAGTGAAATGCTAATTTAAAATATGGCCCGTTTCAGATGTTAAACTAACGCGCCACAATGAAAAGAGATAATAAAATTTTACGATTATGCGTTTTGTGCGTGTGGGTCCGAACGCATCGTGCGCGCCCGTTGCGTTCGCGTTTATTAATCAAACTGTTATTTGCTATTCATTTCTCGTTGATGCAAAAAAAGAGAACAACACGATGGATTCTCCTTTTTTTTCGCAAGTTGTAAAATTTTACGATAATGGTGTACATTGTAATGAAAAAGAGGAACGCGAGCACACGAAATGATTCCATTGTCATTATTATTGGGAAATGCAAATGCAGAAAAGTATTTACGGCCTAGGCGAGAGAAAAAAAAATTGTCACGCATTAAAATGAAACCCAACAAAATTGCAATTTTAATTTTCATTTTGTTAAAAACACTTTTTTCCAAAATAAACAATGGCCATATGAAACCGCAAGAAATTCGCTTGCACTGCGCTTATGAAATTTATGCAAATTTCTATCGACACAAATATGTTTGGCATTGGCAGCAGGGTAACAGATGCCACCAGCCAGTCAGAGTGCCATCGAATGCGGCTCATTTTTATTATTATTGTAATGAATCGGTTTCATTAGGGTTGCAGTCCATTTTAGTGAAATTACAATCGGAGAAAAGGTATCGAAGTGAAAACAAACATTGTTTCCCTTTTTAAAGTTTGTATTCCTCAAATATGTGGATCGGTAGCGACATGTCTTTTGACATTCTCCGTATTTAGCAGGTAGAAAAAAACGTTTTTGAATTCTCATTTATCTTCATGTGTATATCGGTTATGATTTGGAATAGCTACTGTAATTCATACGGTGCAGCCGCATTCATTTTTCTTTCGTTAAGCGATCCATTTCATTTGATGAATAGAGAATCGGAGAAGAAGTAAAAAAAGACGTATTTTTGAGCCCAAGCGTTAACGAAAGAGAAAATCAACGAATCTCACCGCAAGGCAGCATAATGCTGGCAGCATTCATATGAATTTATGAAGCAAAAGTAACTCACCATCAAATAAATGAAATGTCTACGAGATTTCAATTTATTTAGGGTTCATTTGTCGCTGAACGATTTTTAAAGACGGTGCCACAGACAGAAAATATTAATTTAAAAGAGTGACTCTTACAATTTAAAGACATTTTTTTACTTGATATTAAATAAGAAAAATGACGACGCTCAATAGAGATCTGTTGAGTGGAATATTTCTTTCTTTTATCTATAGTTCTATCGTTTTCATAACATCAATTATAACAAACAAATGAAAAAAAAAATGATCCATTTTTACATTGCTCTCAACAAATATTGAAATTTCCAGTGATATCTAACCTCGATTTGAATATTTCGATTAAAATCGATTCTTGATTAAAATCGATGATGCTCTCCGTTGGTTATCGCCGTCGATTAAACTTGAAATCACGATAAACGAAACATTTATCTTTCAATTCAAGCTACCGAATTTTCGAATCAAATTTCAACTCGATTTGTGTATAAATCGAATTTGTTTAATATTTCCATTAATCGAGATGCTTGGATATGTAGTTTGTTTGGTCTAATCTTTTGATTGATCGATCGTTCAATTTAGCCGAATCGGCCTAGACACATGCAATCTCAGTTGATTTTAGAAGCACGTTTATCAGACGATTTTGATTAATTGAACGAGATAAAGTCTGAAATGATATTCGAGCTACTTGAATTCATTTGGATCATCAAGTGAATGAGAAATCGGAATATTACCGGAGCCGATAAAACCTGTTCAATTTTCAAATTAATTGGTACAGTATGATACATGATTTGCTACTGTAGAATACCAACAACTGTGAGTGAAATTTCGAGTCAAATTGAACCATTTGTATGATATACAGTAGCTAGAGTATGAAAGTCCTAAGGTAAAAACGTAGATGTATAACATAAAGCGTGTAGCAATGCCACATTTAAGAAAATCAAAAAAATAAAACAGATTTTAATGTTCTCAACATGATAGCAGGGTAATCGTTGCACCTTCTTAAGTCGAAAATATTCCGCATGAAATTTAGATTCATTGCTTAGATCGTTTAATGGTTCATTAGTGGCACTCATATTTGCAAGGACAATTGGAAAGTATTCTGTTCGCATTCAGCCGTTAAATCAAATGCTTGACTTCGTCAAACTGGAGCCGCATTCTAATTACCTATAATTACCATCCTTCCAAATGTCACAAAAGACTAATCTTTCCAGTAAAATACCTCACACTTAAAGTTGACAGATAAAAATGTGACAAATGTGTGCACTGTGCACATTTCACCAAATGGAAATTGACCAATACAGTCAAAAAGGATTTTGTGACATGAAAACATAAAAGTGAAAATTTTCAGCGTAATAGTCAGTTGAATAAGTGGAGTACATAATAGAATCCTATATCGTAAACAAAGCTGAAATCTTCATTTTTTTCATCAACTAAATACAATATATTTAATTTCAATTTTCTTCACTGGACACGTCGAAAAAATGTAGATCACGGATATCAGTTTGGAGCTTTGAAACTGTGGGATCTGTTAAGTGTAGCAGATGCAAATAGTCGACTTCGCAAGGCAGCCGAATGTGTTTTCTTTCGAAAATATAGCCAAAAATCTGTAGTTTTCTATCCTTTATACCTCGAATACAAGAGTTGTTGTTGTAAACTTGAAAAAATTTCATGTTGCACTTTGAAACTAAAACATTCTGAGGGAATTCGTTTGTCGCAACGGTTCAAATATAAGAGCTGGATAGAAATCCATAACAAGTGTTGATTTTTGACCGGAAAAAAACTTGCGAGTCAAAAAACCCAGATGTGTTGAGTGGTTCTGATTAGCAATTTTTAGCTATGCCAGAGAACGATATGATCTTTCATTTTATAGCATTTGACTCAAAGAAAAGAATTAGTTTTGGTGTGAGACCTTGAGAATGCCAATAGAAACCAGAAAAACGAGTTTTTTTTCATCAACAGTGTTGATTCAACACGAATGAGTTTTTCTCAATAAATTTACGGGCTTCGCAACCAGTAAACTGGCGAAAGGAAACGGAAATTCGCTTTTCTAACGAAATAAAATGGAAATGATTCATCTTCTTCCAACAATTACGGTGATTGTCATTTTGTCGAGTCAAAAGACGAATATCTAAGCGAATCTATGATTTCTTTGCATAAAATAAGGAATGCGATGATAAATGATATGATATGGTTTGGCACTCATTTAGGGAAAATCGCTTTCGTTATCACTCTTTTTCACACATCAATCGTATGAAAGACTTTGTTTTATTATAAGAAGCTACACAGCTACAATCTTTGAACACATTTTGTATGATTGAACAAATAAAGTGAACAAAATAAAAACAATGAATAGGGAAAATCCTATAACGAATCAAGAGAAAAAGAAATGAGATTGAAGATGAAAAAAAGTGAAAGAATGTCGAAAATGTAGTTTTCGTGGTGAAAATTCTTCAGTAACGCATGCATAATCCTTTAATCTTTACATAAATAAAATCTTCAACGTTTAAATCAGATTAAGGTAATTTTCTTTTAAATTTCAGGCTGTAATTTACAGCATTAACGTATGTAGGTATATGGAATAATACCGTTTGAACATCTCGGCAATGTTCTGAGTTAAGGTCTTGAGTATGAAACAACTTGTAACAGTTGCATTGAAAACTGCGTCAAATCTTCTCAGCACATTTCTCCCGTACGCATGAGTTATTGTATAGTGTAAAACACAAATTCTATTCAAACTTATTGCTACATAACACTTCTTGAAATTCTTTGGAATACAAGAAGGGTCGAAATATACGTTCTTCCAAATAAAAGGTTTGATACAGTCCACAGCACACAGAACATGTGACATCGAACGTGAATAAATTAATGAATATAAGAATGAAATAATTCTTGTCACCAAGATGCCTTTCATCCATTTGGAATCGTATCACTGTCAAGTGTTAATGCACGCACATATGCCGCGTATGTCTAACTATTCCCGCAAATGAACGATTGTATTAACTTTTAGAACAATTTGTTATACATTTAAATAGGCAGAGCGTGTGTTGTGAGTCATGTGCACCGTGATTATGTGCTCATGTGCGTGGATTAATTTATGTAAAGAGAACAAAGAATTGTATCGCGCCCTAATTATTCATCCACATACGCTTGACACCTGATTCGACCCCCTATCAAAAATCCATTCTTACTAAGCCAGTGAATATGTGGATCAATTTAATCGCGATATTGTCTTCAATCATACGTCCCTTGGTGCTACAACCAAATCGATTAGTGTAATGAGTTTTCAGTTTATTTTTGGACGCAAATGAGTTTCAGCAAGTATTCCAAGCTTTAATTTTCAGCGCAGATTTTAATTTTCAAATCTGTGCATTTAAAAAAACTGCCAACAAGGTCTGGATGCTGAGACAAAATGATTATGACCTAGTGCAAAACAAACAGATATTAGGCAGTTTCAAAAACATATATTTGTATCGCTGAAGCAAACGTACAACGCTACAATGTATTTGCTTCATATTATAGTTGACAGTGTCACATACACAAATTGTACCTTATTGATATTATGTTTCTCTTTTGTTTTAGTAGTAGGAAAAATCTTCAATGAAATTCGTTGTATGAAAGTCGGTTTTATTTACTATTTTTTCGTCAAAAATTGATCTAAACCTAAGCTATACTATTCATACGAACGCTTTTCATGTTCCAATTTCGATAATATTACAAATCAAATCCACTTCATTCAATCCATAAAGAAATGAAAACAAATATGCTGTTGGCTGTATGACCGCTGGCTCTCACATCAATTTCATTTAACCAAGATTAGTGGTAGTTTGAAACCAGAAAAAAAGTTACAGAAAAAACCACACACACACAATGCCATGTCCAGTTTCAAAATGGAAGTGACATTATCCAATTGGCTACTGTATGGACGGAATTAGAAATGTAACCCCGAACTCAGTGAATTATAATGTGTCATCTATTTAAATTGACCACCTGCCAACCGCTTTATAAAGGCGCAAAAATATCGCGCTGCGTTTGAAACGACGGTTGAAACCGCGTTTATGGTTTTAAGCGGCCATTGAATTTGTGCACCCAGTCACACTCGCATATATCCGACCGGCTTAAACCAACAATATCCCAATACATTTTGCTAATCCGTAAAATATTGAAAGTTGCAACTTATTAACATGTTGATTTTGCCATCGTATCTATTTCGGTATTAACTGAATGCGAATGCATTTGTTTGTTTTGGTTTTGATTCTTTTTTTCGGTTCAGTGATGGTCAACACACCAACCAAACGTAAAACTCAATAAATTTCCCATTGAAATATATCGTTTGCGTATAATTTGTGTCGCGCTATTCGTTGTGCTGGCACGTACGATGCATTTTCATTTCAGACGAATATTTATGGTCGCTATACTAATGATGACAGCAATGTCGATGAGATTGCAGCTTTCGGTATCTCTCTCTTGCTGCTTCTCTCACCTTCTTACTGTGTTTTTCACTCTGTGTCTATCTCTCTTTCTCTTTGTGTCTTTCTCTGTGTGTGTTTCTCTCTCTCTATATGTCTCTTTCATTCAAAACCTACCTCCCTCACCCACTCTATCTATCTCTTTCTCTTCGCACAAACTCCGTGTGACTCATTCGGTCTCATAAATGGACCAATAAATTAAAACAATGAAGTGTATGCATCACCTTTTCTCCATCCAGCCAACACATTCTATTTCCACTCGATGTGTCCTTGTTGTGGCTGTTTGTTGTGTGTTTTTATCTCGATTTAATATAAAATATAGCCGGGTAAATTATGGGCGCACGGGATACAACTTGTCAATGTTGAACGGATTGGTTTTCCTGCCTAACGGATTTCGTTTACCGAATGAATTTTGCATATATAATTTATTGCCGGCCAGGCCATAAAACATAAACTCATGTGATTTTATTGTGTGGACTGTACAGCACGTTCTGTGTGAGTTGATCGAAATACATTTGTTTTAGAATACACTCGCAAAAGTTGAAGTGGTAGTTCGGTAAAATCGTACGTGACACGTTAAATTAACGCTTTATTCATGTTTTGCGAGCATTTCGGACAATGGATTTGGTTCAGATTTTGCGATGCATATTTTTCCTCGTGGTTTCCAAACCCATCACACATTCGTCGGATTTATTTGATTTTTTTTTTTCATTTTAAACAACAACTGTGCAACAGCCGTGATGACCACTCTTCGGTTGGGATTTTGTAAATATCTCTGTAGCAGGGGATAAAATGCAGTAAATCAATTTTGAAAATTAACCAAACATTGACATTTAAATGCTGTCATTGTGGTTATTTCCGGTTATTTATTTGTTTTATTGGTCACTTTTTTGCCATGTGGACGAGTAAAAAGGACAAAAATTCACGAATGAAAATTAATACTTCAATGCTTGATGTGTTGACTTTCAACGAAATTAAAATCACTTATAATAAAAAAAAAAATAACCCAAAACCCTGTCCTTTTGCTGTTGCTGTTGTGATCCGGTCACATTAACTAATCGTTATATAGATTTTTGCAATTTTGTCATTTTTTCGAACCATTCGGCGAAGCGCGGTGCGTATCCGTTGTAATTAAATCTAATGGAATTTACAGTTGAACCGAATATCATCGGCTTTATGGACATGGCAACATGCACAGTTGTTTCAGCATGAAATTTTTTTCACCAAAACGTGTGTTTCGGTTTCACCATCATCGGATCAGCCAACATTTTCTGTGGTTCATTTAAATCGCCCACTCTTTTCATTGCCAAAAAATGTATAAATCACAAAAATGAAGAGAAAAGATGAACCGGATTTGGGTTCATTAACCGTAATTTTCATAATATAACCACACATTGAGCTTGATTTTTCGAGAACGAAAAAAAAGGAAACAAAATGTTCAATTAAATTAATGTGGAAAAAAATGAGTGAAAAATTGGATTGCAATCATTTCATTGTAATGTTTATACTTTGAAGAATTATACATTTAATTCCAAAGCCAAAATCGAATTTCGATAATTTGACCAGTCGATGATGACTGGCAGTCATTCGTTTCGAAGTTGATTGCCAACAGAAATTCAAATTGGTTTTGTTGCATGTCATTTCGGAGTGTGATAACTGATTGCGAATAAATCCGCTTAATTTCATTTGCGTGCAAATAAGATCGAAATGGTTGAATCGATATTTTTGCCTAGTTCATTTAAAAAGTATTGAGCCTAACTGATTCCGTTCAATCCATTTACTCGCAATTTAATTGAAAATCCATTTAATTATGGGTGCATGTTGTGTTCAGCGCATATCCGCAAAATACCTCAAGATATTGTTTTTATCCCAGTTGTCACCACGTTTTCTCTCTCAGTCCCGCTCTCGCACTCGCTCGCTCTCTGTTGCCATGCGGCATTTTCGAACCCCTTTGATTTTGATTCACTCTGCATATATCCTTAATTAAGTTTTTACGTAAGCGGAAAACGGCTTCACAATAATAGCAGCGCACTACGGAGGCAAGCACCTCATCATCACCATAAATTACTCATCCATGTCTTGAGGCAATCACCTATAAATGATTTATTGTGCATTGCAATAGTAACTGTCCAACGTCCATATGTGATAATTTATACACATACTCGATTTTCTATCTAGCTCTATTTCACTCTCTACCAGCCTCTCTCTAGCCCATTCGCTCTCTAGCCTTTTCAATCTCTAGCTCATTCGATCTCTAGCTCATCCGCTCTCTATCCCTCGCCTTTGACTCGCTCGCTCCAACTCTAACTCGCACTTATTCACTATCAATTCAAATCCGCACTTGCTCTATCTCGCTTCATCTCAATCTCGCTCTCACTCACTCCAGTCCGATTTCTCTTGCACATGCTGTTCCAATTACTTACATTACCGCACAATAACCACACATACACGCATTGATGCTCCTGAAATAAGGTAAAGTAATTAAGTACGAGAAACCGATGAAACGCATTTTCGATATTATATTTTGGTTTGCTCATTAAAATTTATATGGATCACATATGCGAACGCCAATGCAAAACACGCACATTAGTCATTTTGTAAACAGATGCGTTTTATACCAAATACAAATTAATCGAATTGAAAATTTCAAGTGGATTCGGACAACGTTTTCTCATTCTACCAGTTATGCTATGTCTCTTGCGTTTTTTTTTTAGAAAAAAATGGGCACTGATAGTGTCACAATATACATGGATGGTTGGAATTAGTATCTGTTTGGCCTCTGAACAAAAATCACTCAAATCAAATTCAGAAATTCCAAGTGAATTTGTTTGGTATAAAATTATCTATTTTCGTATCGAATTTTACTACTCCAACAGGTCAATGAGAAAAAAAAGCACAATGAAATGTTCCAATTTTGTACATTCAAACGTTCAATTTATGAAAATTTGCATTCGCTTCGGGCAAACAGAGTAGGAGTATCGATAAATATTATCCTTAAAAGGATGTGGATTTGAAGGTTGAAACGATGCACTTATATCATTTCAAAGTTCCGATGAGCACCGATCAAGAGAAAAATATCATCAAAGACTCTCTACAAGTTCATTGACACATGACACGTCCGAAAAGTAAGTGTCAAACCAAAAATGGTTGGAGTTGGTAAATAAATTTACTTCAAAATGCCAAGTTGCCGAGTTCATATATCGCAAGGATTCGGAATTTGTAAATACCATGGTTGTTATTGTGAAATTCTTGACCGTAAGCGTGAAGATTTTCCGTCGCTCTCTCATCAAATTGCAAAATGATTTCAAAATGGTAAGGCCTTGAAGCGAATCGTTTTGCATCCAACTGCTGCATCTTCGTTTGAGTGTTTGGTGAATGTGTGCAAAGTGTCATCAAAATTTATTTCACCATGATTAATGCACATTTCAAATCATCAAATGTTCGGCGAGTGCATTCCATCGCTGTGCATTCAAATCAATGGGAAATTCCGTGCGGTACTCATCGTCTTCACCCTCAAAATATCCATTTGCAAAGCCACTTGAAACGACCGAAATGCAACCAAACGTAAAATAAATTAACAATTCTCCAGTGGTTTTCATTACATAAACAACTGGCAAATAGAATGCAGATAGCAGATAAATGAGTTTTGACTGTGGTCACACACAGGCGAGATCTTTAACTGATGTTGAAATTTGTTTACACAATATTGTGGCAGAGAAATGTATTATTGTGAAATGCACTTTGCATGGTGATGATACATTTTTCTGGAGGAAGTTTATTTTAAACGGAAAGACGCATTTCTCTATTGATGCTTCGATTTGAACGGAACAAGGATTGCAATATTTCTCAAAGTGCACTTTGTAAACGGTCGGCTTTTTGTAATCTTCTTCAGCAGTGTATACGCAAACATGGATGTTAATTTGAATTTAAAGCTATTCGGTATACGTTTAATGCAATTTTATGCTGACAACCATAAAGTTTTCGATGAGTTTATTGAATGCTTTCCACATCATAAAGATTTAAAGCCGGTTCTGCATCAGATCCGTAGAGCGTTTGGGTGTTTTTGAGCACTGGATGCCCAGTTTAAAAGGGTTTCAGGGCTACGAATTACGATTATCTGTTCCATAGATTGCATTCAATTTGAAATACAAGCTCATTTTGTATCATTCAAAGTATTTGTTTTGACTGCATCGTAGAATCTGCGATTCGCAGATTGAGTGTGATGAACATCATAGTAAAATTTTTTTCAATAAAAACCAAAAATTGTTCATGATCAAATAGAAAAGAAAACTTTGGAAAAAGAATGTTTAGATATTATTCCTTCAACATTTGGCACATATTTAAATGTTTCTGATGTTTGACAAGTGAAAACTAATTAGTTTCTAGTTTCAGCCATTTGCTTGCTAATTGCAGGGTCGGTAGCGGCTAATGTCACACATCGTCCGATGCAAACGCCTCCAATTTCAATAGACAAATCAATGCGATAGTGTATATTGATCGATTCATTTTTAAACTAAAGCTAAGTACACAGTTCCTCGTGAAATGAAAAAATTTCTCCGGTGAAATTTTCACCAGTGATCTTTCTATCAAGTTTTTTTATATTCAAATTGCAAGTATAATGATTTTTGATATATAAAACAGTAGCTGCTATCATTATCAACACAATACATCAATAAATTTGTGTTTTGAATTTATTCTTCTATATATTTCGGTCACAGCAAATTTTTTCACGGTCGTGAAATTTTTTTCTCGTGCATTTTCCACGCGAAAATTTTTTCACGACCGTGAAAAAATTTGTAGAGGCGAAAATAAATAGAAGAATAAATTCAAAACACAAATTTATTGATATGTTGTGTTGATAATGATAGCAGCTAACTGTTTTATATATCAAAAATCATTATACTTGCAATTTGAATATAAAAAAACTTGATACAAAGATCACTGGTGAAAATTTCACCGGAGAATTTTTTTCATTTCACAAGGAACTGTGTACTTAGCTTAACATATGAAAAAGGAAGAACACTGACGCTCATAGCCAACCCCCATAATAGAAATTGAGTGTGTAAAAAACGCCGTTTTAATTGTAACCAACCTTGCGCCCTAAATAATAAAATAAAAATACTAATTCATTCAAATTTTAGAAGTTTTATTTCGATTTCATGGTTATAGCAAAAATAATTTATAAAGTTTAAATGAAAATATATTCAATGAGGTAAACTTCTTATGTTGCATGCAATTTCTGGTTTAAACGTCTGAAGTGTTGTAACGAAATTGAATGGATTATTTCGATTGATTTGCTGAAAAGACGGAACGCGTCAGACACAAATCTGTGTTCTTCACCGATACCTGCCACTCATCGCCCAAATGTGCCGGCAATTCTTCGCTCAAAGTACGAATAAAAAGAATATTCGTGTTGAAGAGTTTGAGTGAATGCAATAACTTCAAACCGGGCACTAATTGAATCACATCATCGACTGAAATTAGAATACGTTTAAAACATATTTCCTTTAGCATTGGTAATGCTTTTACAAAATGTAGGATATCGATACTGAGCCGTCGGGATAGGTAAGCAATAATTCTCATTTCCTCGATAGTTGGATGTCTATCAATGAACTCATAGAAATCATCATTCAATTCAATCATGACAATGATACCACCATACTTTTGTACAAATGTTTCAAGTCGATCAAATGTAAAAGGACATTTTGCATTCCCAGCAAAAAAAGAACTTTCGAAATGTGTTACACTTTTCAAATGAATTTTATTGCCAATGAAATATGGAAATCGTGAACAATCGCCTATCAATTTTAGCTGCTCAAGATTTTGCATTGGTTCAAATAAATTCCGAAGTGTATCTTCATCAAAGAAAGGTTCAAGATTACAGCATCCATCGAGTTGCAGTGTTTTTAACTGTGGATTCAAATGCAAAATTGATTTTTGCAAGGATAAATTTTTACATGAAATATCCAAACGTTTCAAGAGAGGAAAATGATCAGCAACAGAATCGATGTGGCCATCTCGATAAACCAGGTATTGCATATTTGGAAATACGTTTTTTAACCAACCGGTTTTAATTATGGAACAGTCAGAAAACAAAACTTCTTTAACTTTCACAAATGGCTTTTTGAATTGATCCAATGGGGTCTCTTTAGTTTTCCGTAATAATATTTTGCTCAAAGACTCGGCACAATATTCATTTAGGTAAGCAAATACTAGTTCATCGTTTTCAAAACTTTGGGAATGACTCCACTTTGCAATCAAATGGCCGAAACAACGCAACAGTTGAAGACTAGATCTCAAATCAAAGATATCATATCCACGTCTGAATAATATTCTGTCGCGATCCTGTTGACTTGAAAATAGAAAGTTTTTTTGGCCATGTTTCCGTAAGAAAACACACTCAGCCGCTTTCCGCAGACGTTTATTCGAATCGGCCAAATTCAATAGATCGTCCAGCTCCAAAAGCTCCAAACACTCTTCAAGGCATATGAGATTCATGTCCGTGATTTTCATTTTGTCGATGGGTCCTGCGGAGTTGACCGAAAAAGAGTGTAAGACTGTTACATAAAAATTAATTCAAAACATTTGAATTTGCTTGTTTTAGAAATCAATAACTAATTGCACTTGAAAAATTTCTTTGATTAAAAGTATTTCAAGTTTGATTACGAACAAAAATTATTCAAATACTGACTTTTTACTTTTTCCGCAGAAAGAACTATGGTTTTTGCTCTATCTTTTCGCTTAACCGCTTAAAATTTTACGAATATCCGTTTGTTAAGGAAAGTGACTCGAATGTGTGCAGTGGGTAATTCTGTAGAATATTGCAGTAATTTTTTCTTGTGAAGAACAAGCTATCACTTCAACGACCAAAACTCAACTGACTCTGACAAGTATTCAATATATCGACTGATGTATTTTCGAGCTGTTAGCCAGTTTTGACTACCTGGATACTGAAACAGGCTCAATTTGACAGATTAGTGTGTTATTATATGTTTCATGGACGAACAGTAATCATGGAGGTAATTAGATCGATGTAGTCGGGACAGCTACGACAAAAATATATGCATCGTAATTAGGATATCTCGAACAGTACATGTTTTACAGCTTTATGACAGAAGTTCTTAAATATTTCGCAGTTTAAACTTCAAAAAATGGAAAAACGCATCAAAAATATTGCAAATGTTGAAATTTACCACGTTTGAGCTTACTTCAATAGAAAACAAGACGAGTTGCTTCGCGAGCTCTGTTGTCGTTAAATAGTTTTTATTGTTTTGAATATGTTTTCACAAACACATTATTCAACAATACATGGAATGTGCGATAAACAATACTGTACTGAATTACCACTATAGGTCCAGCTAGATGAGATGAAATGCAACGCACCACATTTCCGCGCCTGATACCGTTTAAGTATGATATTTTTATAAGTCACCAAAAAAGAAAGTACGGCTTATCTTAACGCTCAAACCGTAAAATGTATTTTCTAACGTTGTTCGTAAAATCGGTGCCTGAGTGCCCATAATGCATTTTAAAATTTCATTTTTAAATGTGAATTTTTCAGTATTTATTGATCGGAAAAGTATGAAAATTACTTTGAAATGTGATAAAGTCAAAAAAAATCGAAATACGAAAGACAACAGCAAGTTTTTTGGAATTTTTTCAATAAAGTGGAGATTGCAATGTTGATCTCTTCATAAAAATGAAGGCAAAAACGTATACATACAAATTCCACTATGGCCGATTTTGACGTCAAAAATTGATATTTTGAACGGCATGTTGGATCAAAAATTTATGTATATCACTAGAAAGGTCTTGAAAAGTAGATGTCATTTTTGGTATAGAACTTCAAAATAGGTCGGCATTTGGCCGATATTACGCCGTTGAGAATTTTTTGGGCCAAAATTGATAAAATGGCCATATTTTGATAAAATGATTATCGATTTTGATGTTTTATAACTCAAATTACAAGTACTATTCAAGATCTTTCCAATGATGTATATTTCATAGTTCCCACATTAATTTTTATACGCAATTTGTCGAAAAATGTAAATGGGCACTCAGGCACCCATTTTACGTATAGCGTATCACACATGTGTACGCGCCCATGTGGTAAGCTAGGGCGCGTATGTGGGTATGTTAACGCAATTTTTGTAGCCAAATGTTCAACGAATCGAACCATAGTTATTTTATTAATTTATAATAAATAATTAAGATACAAGCATTCAAAGTTGGTTTTAGACACACAGCGCCCAATTTACGGTTTGAAGGTTAAAATCTAATCAATCTGTTTTTTAACATAAAATCAGAAGAGAAAACGGTTTTTGAATTTCAA
Source organism: Sitodiplosis mosellana (assembly GCF_009176505.1). Classification (NCBI taxonomy): domain Eukaryota; kingdom Metazoa; phylum Arthropoda; class Insecta; order Diptera; family Cecidomyiidae; genus Sitodiplosis; species Sitodiplosis mosellana. The sequence continues at coordinate 313,237 of NW_022595257.1, forward strand.
AGTTTCAGGATGGTCCGATTTGATTCAAAAGAAAATCATTATTTCCAAGGCTCACGATCGCTCACGATTGCAATCGTCCACGCTCTTTCCTATATATTTTGGTTCCGTGCAATCGTGATCGATCGTGAGCCTTGGAAATAATGCCCGAAGCAATCAGAAGCTATCGATGTTAAAACAAGTATAAAAAACCGCCTTTTCGATTTATTTCTTTCATTTTTTATTCTGGATTTGACTTACAAAGCAAATGAAACATACAAATATACTTTCTGCCTTACAAATGACTTAAGAGACTTTTTTATATTGTTTGGAACGTTCTAGATACAATTCTACTGTTCTCCTTACCGATACCTGCCACTCATCGCCCAAATGTGCCGGCAATTCTTCGCTCAAAGTACGAATAAAAAGAATATTCGTGTTGAAGAGTTTGAGTGAATGCAATAACTTCAAACCGGACACTAATTGAATCACATCATCAACGGAAAGTGGAATATGAACAAAAGTAATTTCTTTAAGTAAATGCAATGCTTTGACAAGATATGGAATTTTGATATTGGACCATTGCACACCGAAACAACCAATTTTTAGTTTCTCTATCGTTGGATGTCCATCAATGAACTCATAGAAATCATCTATATGTTGGTTGTTTTGTTCAAATGATTCAAGTCGATCGAATGAAAAAGGACATTTTAGACGAATTCCGTTAGATCCAATAAATTCGAACTTCTTTACACTTTTCAAATGAATTTTATCACCAGTGAAAATGGGGAGTCCTTCAAAATCGCCTTCTAATTCAAGCTCGTTGAGATTTTTCATTGCTTCAAATACATTTCGAAGTGAATTTTTATCAAAGAAAGGTTTACTACCACGGTATTCATGGAGTTGCAGTGTCTTCAACTGTGGATTCAAACGCAAACAGTCTAAAGTTCGTTTTTTCGTGGGTGATTCATCGCCACAAGAAATTTCCAAATGTTTCAAGTGAGGAAAATGATCGGCAATAGAATCAATTTTGCACTTTTCATTTCCATGATACTTTAGGCGTCGCATATTTGGAAATACTCTATTTAACCAGCCGATTTCAGTTACGTGACAATAATAAATCAGAACTTCTTGAACGTTTGCAAATGGCTTTTTGAGTTGATCTAGTGACCCCGCTTTAGCCCACTGAAACTCAATTTTGGTCAAAGATTCCGCACAATATTCATTTAGATAATTAAATACTAGTTGATCTTTATCAACACCGCGATACCACCATGATACAATTAAATGTCCAAAACAACGCAATAGCTGAAGACAAAATCTCAAATCAAGAATTTTTAAATAATTTCCATCGATGGAATATTTTCGAGCAGGATATCGTTTGTGATCACTTCGAAAGTGTTTTTTGCCATACTTCCGTGAAAAGACATATTCAGCCGCTATACATAGTCGTTTATTTGAATTAGCTACGCTCAATAGATCGTCCAGTTCCAAATACTCCAAACACTCTTCGAGGCATATGAAATTCATGTCCGTGATCCTCATTTTGTCGATGGGTCCTGTAAAGAAAATATACGGCGGATGAAAATAAATTAAGTTGGAATATTTGAATTTGTTTGATTCATGAATCAATAAGTGATCGACTGCCAAAGTTCTTTGATTTAAAATATTGATTACCACGAGCAATAGTTATTCAAACACTGACCTTTTACTTTTTCCTTGGAAACTACCACTATGGTTGTTGTGAAAGTGTGCATGCGCGAAGTAATTCTGTAGAATATTGAAGTAATTTGCCTTTTGGGAGAAAAAGTTATCACTTCAACAACCAAAACTCAACTGATTCCGATATACGCAGATCCTCGGAATGGACTATTCACTTAACTTGAAAGATGAGTAGTGATTAAATCGATGCAGTCGAGACAGACACAACCGAAATGATTGCAGTGTAATTAGGGTATCTCGAGCTGTACATGTTTTATGGCTTTATTACAGAATTTCTCAAAACTTTCCAATGTGTCGCAGTTTAATCTTTGAAAAATAGAAAAACTTATCACAAATCTTGCAAATGTAGGAAATTAACAAGTTCGAGCTTATTTCAATAATAAACAAGACCAACGCACTACAAACACTTTATTAAGCACTACATAAAATATGTGGTGAACAACAACGGAGTGAATCCGAATCCAAATTTAAATTCTCAGCACCTTTCGCTTCTATCATTTTGACTATCACCTACCACTATAGGTCCAGTTAGATTAAAAGGAACGCCACTCATCACATTTCCCTAGCTGAGACCGTTTAGGTATGACATTTTCGGAAGACATCAAAACACAAAATATGGCTTATCTCAAAATTTAATCGATCTGTTTTTCATTTAATGAAATCAAAGGGGCAATTTTTTTCAAATTTCAAAATTCCGGGATGATCTGATTCGGTTCAAAAGCTATTAGCGCCGAGAGACCAAAGACTTAACATCACTTGACCAAATTTGAACGATCGGCCGAAGCGAACTAAGCTACGGATATTGAAAAAAAATATATAAAAAAAAAACAAATTCAATGGCCCTACACTTCATTTAGTGTTGAACAATTTATCTAGGAAGTAAACTGTAAATGGTGCACTACAAGAATTTCAGCGTCATTGAGTCAACGAGGATATCATATTATTGGAAAAAAGGGTGGAAATATAATAAAAACAATCATTTCTCTTTATTTTTTTCAGTTTTTTTATTCTCGATTTTACTAACAAAGCAAATGGACCTACAAATATACTTTCTACCATACATGGTACAACTACAGCCCCGTTGAAAGGAGAAAATTCGAAAACGCATTAATTTTCATTGCAAAATAATCAATCGTTATTGTTGAACATTTTAAGTACTGAGCAAAAGTTCCAAGTGATTTAGCTCGAGAGATTTTCTTGATGTTGTTTGGAACGTTTCAGACACAATTCGTTCGATTCCTTTTCCGATACCTGCCATTCATCTGCCAAACGTGCCGATAACTCTTCGCTCCAAATACCAATAACTCTAGATATGCGACGAAGTTTGATTGATTGCAATAGCTTCAAACCGGACACTAAACGAATCACATCATCAACTGAAACTGGATAATTATCAATACACACTTCCTTTAGCAATGGCAACGCTTTGATAAGATGAGGGATATTTATATTCTGCTGGTACGGACCGAGTACGATTTCTAATTTCTCTATAGTTGGATGTCCATCGATGAACTCCATAAATTCATTGCGTTGTGTGTATGATGTGAGTCGATCGAATGAAAAAGGAACTTTTGACGAATGACCAAAATAACGGAATTTCCTTACACTTTTCGAAAGAATTTTATTAGCAGTGAAATTGTGGAATCGTGTAAAAATGCCTCTCAATGTGAGCTCTTCGAGGTTTTGCATTGGTTCAATTACATTTCGGAGTGAATCTTCATCGAAGAAAGGTTCACTACCTGTCCTATAGTCTCCATGGAGTTTCAGTGTTTTCAACTGTGAATTCAAACGCAAACAGTTTAAAACTATTCGTTTCATGGATGATTTGCCACAAAAAATGAACAAATGTTCCAAGTGCGGAAAATGTTCAGCAACAGACTCAATGTAGTGTCCATACATTTCGTGATAGCCGAGTCGTCGCATATTTGGAAATATTCTATTTAACCAGCCGGTTTTAGTTATGTTACCACTATCAAATTCAACTTCATGAACTTTTGCAAATGGCTTTTTTAATTGGTGCAATGAACCGTCGTCAGCATTCGATATCCTAATTTTGGTCAAAGATTCCGCACAATATTCATTTACGTAAGTAAATTACAATTTATCCTTTCCAAAACTTCCATGATCCCATGATACAATCAAATGTCCAAAACAACGCAATAGTTGAAGACTAAATCTCAAATCACAAAATTCTAAATAGTTCCAATTGATGGAAAATATTTTCTGATAGTAAGAATTTGTTCGAACGATTTTTTGGCCATATTTTCGCGAGAAAACAAATTGAGCTGCTCTGCGCAGTCGTTTGTTCGAATCGGCTACTCTCAATAGATCATCCAACTCCAAATGCTCGAAACACTCCTCGAGACATATGAGATTCATGTCCGTGATCTTCATTTTATCAATGGATCCTGCAAAGATAATATACGAAATTTAATTTAATTAGGAAAATTTAAATACGTTTGGTCTATAAATACAATCAATGCGCTTACAAAATTTCTTTCATTCAAATGATTTAACATAAACAAAAATTATTTAAACATTATCAAACACTAACCCTTTAAGTTTTCCTTGAGAAACACTATGTAATGTACTTTTTCTCCTTATTGATTCAAATTTTTGTAATTTCATTTGTTATGAGAACGAAACCGAAAATTTGTATGCTCAAAGAAATTATGTATAATATTGCAATTCACTTTTGGAATGGACAAGTTATCACTTTGACAACCATAACTCAACTGACTCCAACATTCAATGTTCAAATGAACAGTAGAATACTTTGTATGCTGATTCATGTATTCGGTTGGAACTCAGTTTACCGAAGCGCCATCTAAAGAACCGATGGCGAGTTCGTGATGTCTGTATGTTATACTTCAGTATGACGTTTGACAGAACGGAGAGTTTACTTGATTGTATTGTCATTTGCCTTAGATTATCTAGGTGGTGTTTGCGCTCAATATCAGTTGTCAAATTCAAATTGAATAGGAGAGTTGGTTCAAATTGAAATATTTTTCTGTTGGAAGTCCGTTTTGACTACCTAGATATTTTCAGCTTTAATGTACATTACCATGTGTTACTTAAAACCTTTTATAAGGTGCTGTTCTAACCTTTCTCTAATCACAGGTAATTAGATCGATACAGTCGAAACGGATACTAAAGAATATATAGTTAGAACATTGCGAGCTGTATACATTTTAAAACTTCATCACCGAATGAAGGATGCAAGGTTTAAATGATTAACAGTTTAATACTTTGAAAGGAAAAAAAACGTCAAATTTCTACCGAACTGATATTTTGCCATCGTTAAGCTCATAAAAAAAAAATAGAAAAACGAAATAAATGTCATCACATGTGATTCGTATGTATACGAATACATGTAGCTTCCATCTTAAATTTTTCTATGTTCTTAGCAATCAAAATCGGTTAGTTCGATTGATTTGTTGGATCATCGGAGTATTCCATCCATTGTTCAAAGCATATACTTGCCATTTATTTCCTGAACGTGACCATGTTTCTTCATTGAAACTACGAATAACAGTATCTCTTTCACGAGAGTGAAGAATACAAATTTTACTTGAACACTTGATGCTCTATGACTACGTGGAATAAACTCTCATTAACGCACACAATTTTGCACTCATTTTTCGGTAAAATACATATATTGGCTCAAAAAAAAATAGAAATGTCCATTTTTTCTCAGATTTAAAAAAAATCAGACTGATGCTTAAAAGTTAACGAGGAGAGTACCAAAAACCCGGAGGTAAACGTGTCGATCGTTTTAGGGATCATCAACACACATTGAATGTGTAGTATGCTTGGCTTCAGATTTTTAGTCATTTTCGTGGTTTTCTGTAAAATAAGTGGTCAAAAATGATAGCTATGTATTGGACAAACTGTTAAGCAATCAATTTGATCAAATTGATCAAGATAAAATAAGCCAAAAAAAAGAACAGAAAAATGATTTATTCAGATGACAAACGTTTTATTTCGATTTTTTGAACCATACAGTAAAGTTTAAACGAAAAATATTTTCTTAAAAAAGTGAATAGAATTTCATCACATACTTTCACATTCCGGCTGAATGACTTATTTTTATACTGAGTAACCCTCTGAATAGTCGGAACGAATCATACACAAATCTTGTTTATTTATCAAAACTCGCCATTCATGTCCAATGCGGGCCTGTAGTTCTTCGTACAAAGTCTCACCGTAACAAAGAACAAGTGTTCTCAATGATTTTGAACCAGACACTAACCGAAGCACATCATCAACGGAAAGTCCAAAGCCAAGCATACTGATTTCCGTTAGCAACGGCGGTGCATTCATGAGATGCAAATTATCGACATTGTCCCAGATTATTAACTTCTTTATAGTTGGGTGCCGATCAACGAATTCATAGAAATGGTCCGTGAGTTGACTAACCTGAAAGGATTCAAGTTGATCAAATAAAAATGGATATTTCAATCGATTTATGCCAGCTAAAGACATATCGAGTTTTTTCAAACTTTTTGAATGGATTTTATCGCCAGTGAAATTACGAAAACGTGCAAAACTGCCTTCTAATTTAAGCTCTTCAAGGTTTTGCATTGCTTCAATGACACTCCGAAGGGTATGTTTATCGAAGAATGATTTAGCATCAGTGGATGCAAGGAGATGCAATGTTTTAAGCTGTGGATTCAAGTGCAAACTGGTTAGAATTTGTTTTTTCATAGATAGATTGTTACATTGAATTTCCAAATGTTCCAAGTGTGGAAAATGATCAGCAACCGAATTGACGCGAGATCCTTTCGTTATGTTATCCATATTATAGACGAGACGTTGCATATTTGGAAATATTTCATTGAACCAGCCGGTTTTAATTGGGCGACACCATTTTATATGAACCTCTTGCACCTTCAAAAATGGCTCTTTGAGTTCGCCCAATGAGTCTTCTTCAGCTGCAAATAATTCAATTTTGGTCAAAGTTTCGCAGCAATATTTGTTCAAGTAAGTAAATATCGGTTGATCATTTTCAAACCCGAAATGATTCAATGATACAACCAAATGCCCAAACGAACGCAATAGTTGAAGACCACATTTTAAATCGAAAATATTTAAACAATTTCCATTGATGGAAAATGTTTGGATGGACTTTCGGCGGTAGTCAATGTCCAATGCTTTTTGACTATACTTTCGAATGAAGATGAACCCAGCTGCTCTGCGCAGACGTTTGTTCGAATCAGCCACGTTCAATAGATCATCCAGTTCCAGATAGTCGAAACACTCTTCGAGACATATCAGGTTCATATCCGTTATCTTCATTTTGCCGATGGATTCTGTGTGAAACAAATATGCAGAATTTGAATAAAATTCTTGAATGTCTCGATTTGAGACTCTCAAACAGGTTTTATTAAAATAATTTAAGAAAAACCAAAGAAATCGTTGAAAAAATGGTTACTAAAAGGTGATTTAAATGTTAAATATTGACAAAAAGTAGAGTTATTTCAATACTTGCCTATCTTAAGTTGTTCAACGGAAAACACAGTGGATATTTCTCAACTTTTTCTTAAAGGTTTCAAAATTTCGTTTGTTATAGCAAAAAAAAAACTTTGAAATGTATTCGGACAAATTAGTTCTTTATATTGGAAATGCTTTACTTTTGAAAAAACCAGTGATCAACTCGACAGCCAAAACTCAACTGACTTCAATCTTCGGTGTTTGGACCAACATATTTTTGTGCCGCAAGTCAAATTTGACTACATATAAATGTTGAAATATGCTTATTGTTTATTATCTATGTGTTTTTTAGAATACCATCTGGCTCTAATCCCAGGTAATTAGATCGATGCAGTCAATATGGATGCCAAAGAATAATCTCATCAGGATATTTTGAGCAGTACATATTTTAAAGGCTTATTGAAATACTTCTTCTATGTCGTGAATAAAATACAAATTGTTATTACAAAAAATGGAAAAGAAAACACACCTATGAATTTCATCATTTTTGGCCTTATTTGGATAATGAAAAATACTTATCTATGAAGGAAAAAGTAAATGAAACACTACAAGTATAATCAAAATATACAACAGAAGACATTTATTTGTATGAAAAGGATTTTGAACAAAAATATTCATTAATTTCAATTGCTCTGACTTGGATCTATTGTCAATAACACGTCAATTATTTTATAGTTAAAGTTTAAAGGAAAAAAATTGAGAATAGTACACTTTTGTTATTTGTTATAATCAGAGAAAGATTGCCTTTGTTAAAATAATCCTCCATTCTTCTATTAACACTTGCCATTCATCTCCCAAACGTGCCCGTAATTCTTCTAAATTATTATAAATACCAGTATCAATGAGTGTAATTGTTTGCAATAATTTCAAACCGGACACTAAATCAATTACATCATCAACTGAAAGTGGCATATTTTTGAAACTCATTTCCTTCAGCAATGGCAATGCTTTGATAAGATGTGGCACATTGATATTGGGCGGTTGAATTTCCATATTAATGTATTTGATTTTCTCTATAGTTGGATGTCCATCAATGAACTCATAGAAATCATCCGTGGGTTGATTGTACTGTTCAAATGATTCGAGTCTACCGAATGTAAAGGGACATTTTGAAAAGATCGGGTATGGTCCATTAAATACGAATTTTCTTACACTTTTCAAATGAATTTTGTTGCCAGTGAATTTTCGAACTCCTGCAAAAATGCCTTCCAATTTGAGCTCTTCGAGGTTTTGCATTGGTTCAATTACATTTCGAAATTTACGTTCATCGAAGAAAGATTTATTATTATAACAAACATTCCAAAATTGTTTTTTTCATGGACACACGTCCACATTCCATTTCCAAATGTTCCAGGTGATTAAAATGTTCAGCAAGACAATCAACGTTTCTATTTCTTATATCACGATAGTTGAGGCGTCGCATATTTGGAAATGTGTTTTTTACCCAACCGGTTTTAATCATGTGAGAACCATCAAACTTAACTTCTTGGATTTTCACAAATGGCTTTTTGAATTGATCCAATGGTCTTCTCCAAGTCCACCGGGTCCTCCTCTTAGCCCTTTCTAATGAAATTTTAGTCAAAGATTCGGCACAATATTCATTCATGTAAGCATACAATAGTTTATCCTTTCTAAAACTGTGTTGCGACCATGATACCCATGATACAATTAAATGTCCAAAACAACGCAATAGTTGAAGGCTAGATCTCAAATAAAGCATTTTTATCTCATTTCCATCGATGGAAAACATTTTACTTGTAGGATTCCATTCGCGATAATGAGTTCGAAAGGTTTTTTGGCCATACTTCCGGAAGAAAACACACTCAGCCGCTTCTCGCAATCGTTTGTTCGAATCAGCCACGCTCAATAGATCATCCAGTTCCAAATACTCCAAACACTCTTCGAGACATATGAGATTCATGTCCGTGATCTTCATTTTATCGATGGATTCTATGCAGCCGATATCAGAATTGTATACATTACAATGTAATGATTGTCTGAAAATACGCCATCTACGCATATTGTAACCCACACGTCCTATCGATGAAAATATTCAGAATTTCTTTAAGTTTAAAGTGTGATGATTGCCACAAACGAACACAACTCAAACACAAACCTTTAAATTTTTCCTCGAACAGCACTATGGTTTTTGCTCAAATTTTGTTTCCCAAACTATTCGATATTTCGTTTGCTATGAATAAAAGCGACTTCCACTTCGACAACCAGAAAACAACTGACTTCAATATTCGGAATTTGAACTATGCTTTTTGTGCCGTTAGTTAGTTTTGACTACCTAGATACATGTTGAAATATGCTTAAATTGACAGATGAGTGTTCTGCTATATGTTTCTGAGAAGTACGGTAATCAGGGACGGCCTAATCGTCGATGCAGTCGAGACCAAAGAATATAATATTAGAATATCCTGGCAAGCACACAATACACATTTCACAGCTTTAATACAAAATTTCTTTACACTTTCGTTTGGTTTAGATTTTAATACTTCGAAAAGATGGAAAACGCATCTCTTTCATGAAATAATTTGAATAAGAAATCATATATCGAAGCATTGGTGGTGATTGTTTTGATAGCTTTGAATTTTGTCATCCACATTATGCGAAGTAAATTTTCAGGAAGTCAGTATTTTCATTATTTTTTAAGCACGTCAATTTTGACTGAATATTTTCATCTTGAGTAGTATATATTTTAAAGGTTTATTGCAGGACTTCTTCTCTAGGGGCTTCTATGTCGGTTTGGCATTCGAATTTTTATTAACAAATTTGCGCTCAGTGCCATGCATTCGCAACGTTGCCATATGATTTCTATGTAAACATTCTCACTCGCATTCGTATAGCAGTCGTATTTCGCTGTTCTCGAACGTTTCGAATGAACGAATGGATTATGTAGTCACAAGTTCGCTGTCATAGCCGCATTCGTCGCATTCGCAAACATTCGTATTTTTGTTCTGAAATGCGAATTGATTCGCAGCATTCGCAAGAGATAAATCCCCTTAGCTTCTTCTATGTCGTAAGTAAAATAGAATTTTTTATTACAAAAATTTGAAATGAAAACATTTTCCACCAAAAATTCCATAATTTCATCATTTTTGACCTTATTTGGATAAAAGAAAATACTCATTTGCGAGGGAAGACGTAAATGACTCAATACGAAGTATAACCGAACCAATACGTATGTAGACATTTATTTGTATGAAAAGGATTTTGAATAAATACATTGATTAATTTCAATTGCTCTGATTTGGATCTATTGTCAATAACACGTTAATTATTTTATAGTTAAAGTTTAAAGGGAAAAAATTGAGAATAGTACACTTGTTACTTGTTATAATAAGAAGAAGGTTGCCTTTGTTATGAAGCATCTATTTCAAGTGACTCAAGTTAAACTTTGCAAACGTAATATGCCCCATTTGCTTGGTAACACTTGCCATTCACCTAACAAACGTACCTGTAATTCTTTAAAATTGTCATGAATACCAGTATCAGTGAGTGTAATTGTTTGCAATAACTTCAAACCGGAAACTAAACCAATTACATCATCAACTGAAACTGGAATACAAACAAAACTAATTTCCTTCAGCAATGGTAATGCTTTGATGAGATGTGGAATATTCAACTCAATTAAACTACCGATTATGATTTTCTCTATAGTTGGATGTCCATCAATGAACTCATAGAAATCATCCATATGATGATTGTATTGTTCAAATGATTCAAGTCGTTCGAATGTAAAAGAACATTTCGAAGGGATCATAAAGGATCCATAAAATTTGAATTTTCTTATATTTTTCAAATGAATTCTGCTGCCAGTGAATTTTCGAATTTCTGCAAAAATGCCTTTTAATGTGAGCTCTTCGAGGTTTTGCATTGGTTCAAATACATTTCGAAGTGTATCTTCATCGAAGAAAGATTTATCATTAAAGGATCCACTGAGTTCCAAAGTTTTCAACTGTGGATTTAAATGCAAACATTCTAAAATTGGTTTTTTAACGGGTGCCTCAAAACAAAAAATTTGCAAATGTTCCAAGTAAGGAAAACGATCAGAAATAGAATTTACGCGGCACTTTTCAATTTCGGAATAGTAGAGACGTCGCATATTTGGAAATATTCCATTTAACCAACCGGTTTTAGTTGAGTGACAGCCAATCATCTCAACTACTTGTACTTTCACAAATGGTTTTTTTAATTGGTCCAATGAATGCTCTTTGAAACATTGATACATAATTTCGGTCAAAGATTCGGCACAATATTCAGTTAGATAAGTTAATACTAGTTGATCTTTAGGAAAATTCTGAAGGCGGCATGAATAAATCAAATGTCCAAAACATCGCAAGAGTTGAAGACAAAATCTCAATTTAAAAATAAATAAATATTTTCCATAATCGGAAAATATTCTTGCGAGATTCCATTGGAAATCACCAAATCGAAATATTTTTTGTCCATATTTCCGTGAGAAGACACACTCAGCCGCTCTGCGAAGACGTTTGTTCGAATCGGCCACGTTCAATAGATCATCCAGCTCCAAATGCTCCAAAAACTCTTCGAGAAATATGAGATTCATGTCCGTGATCCTCATTTTGTCGATGGGTCTTGTGGAGAAAATATACGAATTATGAAAATGAAACGATTTCGTTGGTATGAACCATCAAAAATGTTCTAATATTTTGAGTTCATTTCAAACATTCACCCAAAGAAAAACTATTTGAATACAAGACCTTTTAAATTGTGTTGTATGTACTCAGTCGCACTTATATAAACTTTGCTTAACTTTTACTTCTTCTTCTTTCTTATATTTTTTATATTTTCCCTCTCTTTTGAAATCAAATCAAAAATTTGTACGCACAAAATAAGTCCGTCAAATACTGGGTCAAATATTGCTAGTGAAAGTGAATTTTTCGAGAAAAAAAGCAATTTAACACTTCAACAGCCAAAACTGAACTGACTTCAATTCAATATTCAGTGTTCGGTTCGGACCAATATATTTTGTAGGCCAACTGTCAGTTTTGATGACGTTTGCTAAAAAATGCCTTGTTTGGATGATAAGTGTGCTATCGAAGAAACTTCTTTCTTGGAAGGACGATAATCACAAGTAATTAGGCCAATGTAAACGAGACTGACAGCGTTAGTCTGACACCAAAGAATAGATCATTAGGATATTCTGAGCAGTACATATTTCAAGGCTTGATGACCTCGGAAGATTTAAATGGTGCCTGATTTAATACATAGAAGCGAAGAAAATAAACTTTTGCCGAACTCATATTTCTTTCTTCATTAAATGGATGAATTGAATCTCCTACACAAAAAGTGAAGAAAATGAGTGATGCACTACCGTAGCACCAGCGCGAGGTATTAAATCATAAAATAAGAACGAAAATTTGCAATTTTTCAGATTTTTTATTTAGATTCGACTGATAAATTAACTTTAAATGAAAACGTTCAAAAATGAAATAAATGTTGTCACATGCAAATACTTGTAACGAACTATCCTGAATGTTTCCATTTTTTAATCTCAATTTTCACTGACAAAGCTAATGAAATATACAAATATACTTTCGATCATAAATAGTACAGCTATATTGAAAGGGAGCAATTCGAAACAGAATTATTTTCGTAATAAAATAATCAATCGTGATGGTTGGTTGACCAATTCAAGTACTGAGCGAAAGTTCTAAATGACTCATCTCGCGAGTTGATTTCGATATTGTTTGTAACGTTCCAGACACAATTCGTTCGATCTCTTTACCGATACCTGCCATTCATCTCCCAAACGTACCTGAAATTCTTCCAAATTATCATGAATACCAGTCTAGGGGCTAGGAACAAGTTGTGAGATTCACATCGATTCGCATATATTCATGCGTTCGTGGCTTTGTTATTGTTGTTGTACACTCACTACGCTGCGAATGTCTCGTATACACAATCACACGAATTCACAAATATTCGTACGGATTCGTCTCAAGCGCTTGTGTTCTTACCCCCTAGATACCAGTATCAGTGAGTTTGATTGTTTCCAATAACTTCAAACCGGACACTAAACCAATGGATAAATTGATATCATATGACAGAAATGGGGAAACGTATGACAAGAAATTGGAAAACGTATGACAGAAAATGGGAAAACGTATGACAAAAATGGGAAAACGTATGACAAAAATGGGTGGAAACGTATGACAAAAAATGGGAAATCGTATGTCAACAAATTGGAAAACGTATGACAGAAATAGGAAATCGTATGACAGAAAATAGGAATAAGTATGACAACGTTAAAAAATGTATTTCTAACAAAAAAAAAGATCTGATTGACATAAAAGACAAATTAAAATGTTCGAAACTCCTTGAAATGAGAAATTCTTTGTGAAAGTTACTCTCTTTTGCAATGTTGAAGTGAAAAAGTACATATTTATATACAGTGCTTGTAGTACACTTGCTAGCACCAGTTAGTGTCTCGGTGCCATTAATGTACATGATAAATGGGACCTGTGAAAAGTTGCTGTAACGTCGCGAAATACGTCGAACATTTGCAAGTAGAATTGTGATAGGTCATCTTACTGTGTGCGAATTCATTCATAAGATTGTTTATTTGTTTTCGTATCAACTATCATATATATAAAAACTCAAAGGAGCCATATCATTTTCGTGTGTATGTAATTCAGCGACTACAGTTGAACGCACACCCCATCAATTGGTGTCTAAAACTTAAAATGAACACAAGAGGGACACAAAATAATATTTGAGTTCAATTGAGTCCATTTATATATTATCTCATTGAAAAAGGTAACGAAACTGATGCAGCCAATCAACTCGAACCATCATCGTGTGATGCTGCAATTTTAAGTGGTAAAATGTCAAGAAATTTTTTACATCGAGTATTATGTATATCGAGATAAACGAAAATCATCCTCAAACATCGAAAAATGACGAAGAAGAAGAAAAAACATTTCTTACATAATTTTTGACTCGAACTAATTGATGATTGTTATTGTAGATCAAACAAAACTTGCCTCAATCTTGAAAGAAGCAGAAGAAACACTGGTGAAAAATGGAAGCGGCTGTAATGCCTCAATTTAATTATAGTCTAATCATTTTTTTAATTCCAATTTAATCCATTCACAAAGCAGCTAAGGAAAATATCCTCAGATTCATTATTGAAAAGGGCTTGCCGACAATTCAAAACAAACGTGTTGTTGCAAATCTAAAACGTAATTTTTCAAATATTTTATTCAAAATAAAATTTCATGTTATAAAATTGAGACAATGATGAAATCGGTGTTGCAGGTCGAATGGAAATCGTTGAATTCTTGATAGGAGCTGGTAGATTACTAGCAAAAAATGAGAGCTAATTTTATATTGATCACAATCAGTTGATCAGGACAGTTAAATGCCGTGGCCGAAGAAAATAAATTCACTTGTACACTACGAACGAGCAATAAGTCACAAGTTTGCATTGCATGACCTTGCATGCGAATTTTAATCAATATCTGAAGTTGAAAAAAGTTATGATTTGTATAAAAAAGCGAAATAAATCAATTTCAAACTACAGAATTTCCAGCATGTGTCCGCAATTAGTTTGATTAGTTATAATTTAAATAATACAATTGATTTTCTTTCTCTCACAATTCAAAGTCTCTCTCTTTCAAAGAACACCGCAAATGAGTAGACTGATGAAACCAAGGGGCGAATTACTACTGAAAAATTGAATTCAGTACTTTTCAGTGGATTTCAGTGCTTTCAGTATTTTCAGGAGTGATTTACTCCTCGGATGAAACGATTTTAATACGAAGAGTCTATAACTTTCAGTGGTAAGTTGCGTCTCACTTTGCAGAGCTCTTATAGTCACATAGAAGTACGGGCATGGTCCAACGAATTTTATTTTTTAATAAAAAAAATGTCATTAAATTCATTTCAAAAACCATTTTTCCGAGCAACTTTCGCATGAAATACAGCAAACTCTTCTATTCTGGAACGTTAACCGTTTCAGTGTTGACTGTGTGGTCAGTTCTATTTCAATACTTTACACAATTTTGGTGTTGAAGATGCTATGTAACTTGTTCACGATAAGTTTGAATGGTATATTTTCGGCAGAAAAAGTAAAAAAGAGAATATGTTTCCATTCCGAGTATTCGGTTGCCATTGGACTGGTTAAACAAATTACATTTCATTAAGCACATAGCGATGCGGAAATTCACAAATGCTCAGAATCGAAATTCACCCGTGAACACTGAACAGGAATGTGAATTGAATCCATTTGACAACAACAAGTGCAGCCCGAAGATTGGCTACATCTAAATTGCCATTGATAAGTCGACAACATGAGACATGTTATGAATAAATTTCGTTGGCGACCGACGATCCAAGATATAGATATGGCATTTGATGTGTGCATGGCAACACGTAGCGCCAACAAATTGAAAATGGTTTGTGAAAAATTGGAAAAATATTTGTTGAATAATATTGATTTCAAGCGTTCAGAAAAAAAAAAGAAATGAAATTCCGAAATGAACAAAAGCCATTGAAATTTCCATAGAAACTCGTCCAGAGCTCAATGGAGTACGCGTTTGTCTCGTTTCGCATCAAATTGAAAAATTCAATCGAAAACAACTAAACGCAAAATCAGCTAAATGATGATTATGATTTCATGGCGACTTTTTGTTGGGGAGACTAAAAACAGGGATGAATGTTCATTTTCAAATAAAGAACGGTTCAATCAACCTTTTTTTTTTACAGTCTCTCCTGCTTCAAAATGAAGATAATACCCGTTACGAAACAAAAAAAAAACGAAATGCAAAGCGTCGAATTGCGCTTTTTTTTATATTTTAGCTTGGAGCCAAGAATGTTTTTCAATTCATATGGAAAATTTCTCTGTTGAATTCCGGTTAAATGACCGAAACAGTACATTGAAATTAAATGTGTTACAAACAATATTCGTCGGTTGGTCGGTCGACGATGGCGGCGGTGATGGAACGAGCACAAATGATTTCACTCCATTCATCGCATGCAGAATTCTTTTGAATACACCGAAACGTTGGCCGAAAGTGGTAATTTAATGACATGTCGTGGTTTAATTCGTATGTGGCCCGAGTCTCTTGTTGTCAATTTGAATTATACACCTCTTCATCCCTCGGTTGGTGTGATTATTTCCGCCGTCGCATATTTTGAATTGAACTGTTTTTTTTCTCTTTTTTCTACGTCTTGTTGCACGGTGCGACCATATGCGATATTGCCAAAGTGGTGGATGTTTTGTTTTGGTGGGGGAGAGGTGGGTGGAATGACAAAAAAATTACGTAAAATTGAATATTCGCGACCAAAAAGAATATGAATACGCAAAATGAGAGACACGATTTGGTGCAACGGCACCCTCGTTGTAAACGGCGCTCATAAATGATTAAAGCATTTGAGTCTGCCGTCAATATCAAATAGTTGGTCATCACACTCGATTCGCTTTTTTTCACTCACGATAGACACGTATATTTGTCATTTTTCCATTGCTAAATTGACTTTTTTCCCTCGCTCTCTCTCTCTCTCTTCCGCTATTTTCTCTCTCTCACCCTCTCTCTAATTGCTCTCTCAATCTCTCTTGCTCTCTCACTTTCACTCTCTCAATCCCTTTTGCTCTCTCTTCTCCAGTGAGGCTCAGTCATAAATAGAAAATTGCACCTAAAATACCAAAAGACATAAAACCGTTTCGCTTTGTAATTTGACTTTTAGCACAGTAATCTCAAAGAATGAATGCCGATCTGGTGGTGGTTTTTTTTCTGCAAATTTTACGACATTTTCTATGGAAGCAAAGCGGGGAAAAAACTTCAATGGTCAAAAATTCAAATGCGTCCGTTTTTTTTCGAACGCTCATCGCGACGAAGACATGTGGAAGCGTTGTAAAAATTTCTTGTCATTCAAAAAGGGCAGTTCAATGATAGTATACGCTGTACATGAATGAAAATATGCACAAGTGCCTGTACAGTGTACAGCCACCCGAAAATGTGTGCATCGCATGCAAATGGATTTAATCGCTTTTTCAATTTTAACTAAATATTTTAATTACATTAAAAAGAGAGACATCGTTGGCGCATGCATAAAACACAGACAAATGCAAAGTTGAACCTTTTTCTGTCGATTTTTTTGCTGTGCACTTAAATGACGTGAAGGATTTTATGGCAATTTAATGAAATCCTTTACAAAAACGATGCTTCTTTTTCTAGCACGTATGCTTTCAAAAAGTGATTTGGTCAAAAAGGAAAAAAGTTTTTGTGTGTGACTATTTTTTGAATGGAAATCGGTGTGCTTAATGTTTTTGTTGGGTATTTCATTGAGTTTTTCATTTGAAACACTATTTCAATGCTGACGTCAAAATTGTAGAACAATTTGAATAAGAAGAACTCACACTATTCAGGAGGAATAATGGAGGTAGGTGGAAAAGGGCGTCTGAAGTGAAAAAAAATTCCGAAAGAATGGTTAACCGATATTTCACATTTTATTGGGATGCCGTTCATTGTCATTATCATCAACGTCATTTGTTTTGGTGTTTCTCATCTCTTCGTCAACGTCCGAAAAAAAATGAGTCGGTTGATGTTATCGTTTTATTGCGACCAGACGGAAAACACCAAGACTTTATTTTTTTGTGCAATCTAAATGTGAGTCTGTTTATTTTATTGTATATTAAAGTTTTTGTTTACGGTCACGGGCCATGGGGTGGCATTTGCGATAGCTGTCGAAGTCAAGTCAACGAATCTCGTTGAATTCAAGTGAACCAAGCCTTTGGTCGAATTTCTGTTAAAAGCGAATTGCCAACGGAAAAAAAATATCGTCGTACAATCTGTTGCCATAATTTGTGCAAAATAATAATATGAATGGCAATGGAGATAAAAATTAGCTTATTTTTAATACAGCAACAGCAGCAGTCGGCTACTTGTTCCAAGCATATTCGCTTCAGCAATCTCATTCAACATAAATTGCTAGATTACATTCGATGCTCGAAACCAGTGCCGGAAAATTTGCACACGTACACACACACACAGACGAAAAAATGGAAATCCTTTCGCATTTCATATTTAAGAGAAAATACTAGGAATTGAAATGTCAGCCGAATTATATACAATGCGAATGCATTTGGTTAGCAATTATACTTTGTTACGGTTCGGTTGGCTTATAGAAAATACCTGCAGGACAATTTCGAGATTGTCGGAACCAGCCATGTACCAACCCGAAATACTTATTTTAAATGCACGACGAATTTTTGCATTGGTTTATGAACGGAACCGCAACAATGTTGCTCCAAAAAGAGGTATTTACACTACGTCGCGCATTTAAAAACCTCACAGCCAAAACGATAATGGCAATTTGCTACACTGTACCCAACAGCGGAACAACTAAATAAACGGATGCAAATTTTACACGTTTCCATGACATGAAAACTATACAAATTTTTTTTCTACTTCTTTTCTACATTGTTTGGACGCAAATAATACAAATAAACTCCAGTTTTGATATAAAACCACACATCAATATATATTTTTTTACATTACAACCCAATTGCTCATGGCAAACCATTTATATTCCGTGCAATCACATAGATGCAATGTCTCGTGGGCATCGAATTTTAAAATTATACAATTTTTAGCATTTTCATACCTTTCAACTGTTTTCAAGCAAGCAGAAAAATGGGAATTATGCAGTTTTTTTCTCATACGCACGGAAAAAATTACTTAAAATTGAGTATAAGCGATTCTTTTTTGAATTTGCACCCAAAGATCTTTCGTCAATGGGGACCCCACTGAACCAAATGAAATGGTAATTCGTGCATTTTAGTATATGCACAAATATCGCATAAAATTGATGCAAAAGATCTCAAATTGTGGAATTTTTTACCAAAATTTATGCACAGTATATAGTACGATTATTAGTAAATTTCACATATAAATCCGAATAAAAAATACTCTAAAAATATTTCTCGGTTGGTAGAACAATAATTTTTTAATAAATAATTAAATACTATTTTGATAAAAATTCTGAACATTCATCTATCGAATGAATCAATGGGATGAAAACAAATTGATCCTTGTAAGTGAGACATACTAATTTGGATTTGATTTCACCATAGTGATACATTCTTTCGTTATTTTTTTCCGTATCACATAGAAAAATATCTGTTTTATGTGAAGAATATGGTTCCATGAAAAAATCATATTTGCGTTTAATTGGTTCTCCTATAATAAAATATGAATTTTTGCTTCTAATTGCGTATTTCATTTCTACTATATCACCACTTTTGGTCAAAAACCATCTATCGCCTATTTTCTTTACAGAAAAAAATACATTTGGTGTTATTCTAATAAATTTGAAAGTCGATTGATTTGAAGAATTAAATTGATATTTTAATTCAGGAGTCCAGGAACTCTTTTCCCGTTGTCTCGCATTCATATCGATTTTCTTATTTTCTGATATGTCCAAAGACATTTCGACAAGCCTTCTACTGATTTGTTCAATGTTTGTATTTGATGGTTTTACGCGCATCTTAATTTCTCGTAAGAAATTTTCAAATGGATATGTACTTATTTCTGTTAAAGGACCAAATTGGTCTACATCATCACATATGTGAATAACATTATGGATATTGCTTACAATATTATTGATTCCATAAATTTGTCCAAATTTTTCACAATATACCAAACAGAGTTTACGAGCAATTGTTTTATATTTGTTTACATAACTGCGACAAGAATATATTCTGACAGCGAGACACAAGTTCAAAAAATGAATATATTCCTGCTCCCCTAAGTAATCTTTAAAGGCGACCATTCCATAATATAATAGCACAGTACGAAATTCTGTAGCCTTCCAGTATTTTATGAACTGCAAAGTTCGAACATTGCGGTTTATATCACTTGGAAGCTCTTTATTATAAATTGAAATCTGCGCACTTAGGATTTCTTGTATCTCTTTTGACCACTTCTTCTTATATGAATCTTTCCCATGCATCCAAATATTCAACAATTTTTTCATTACGCCTTCTTCTAATAAATGAAGTGGATCCGACGTCGGGAATTGTTTGATCATATCAATCAGTGGTTCTCCATTCAGATTCTTCAAATCTTGGAGAATTGATTCTTCTCGGTGGTGTTCTTTTTGGAATCTGTTGAGGAACTGATTATTCGTGCGTTTCGGTTTGTTGAATTCCGCAAAATGCATACGCCGTGCATTCTTATCAAACACGCCAATGCAATAACATTTTTGACATCCGTATTTGCTGTTGAAATATGCTATACCTGCCCAAGTGAAATGTTACTTTAAGTATCTTATATAAAACGCAAAAGGTTTGCATAAGAGTAATTAATTAAAAAAGTAATAAAACCTTTTATAAATGATCGTGCTGGCGAGTCGCACAGGAAGCATCTAATGACTATATCAATTCTATACTCATTGATCATAACACCATTTCTAATTACAGTGTCGATGTCGCTCACAAGAGGCTGTAGGAAATCTGTTAAATCCTTTGGTTTCCCAATTCCACTCCAGATACCTATTACCATAGGCTTGACATCGGACATTCCTTCAAATTTTTTAAACGAGAATATTTGAAATAATACGTTAATGTTACATTGTTGTGGGTTTGACTCGAACATTTCCGATCGAAGTGGTCAAAATAATTTTGAAAAAACGTTTTTCAATTCAAGTAAAAAATTCAGTGGTTAAACAAACCATGTATATTTGCCAAAATCGGCCAGAATGTAACTGGAGAACTTTTAAACAACGGTAGGCCATCGACGTTGAAATTCAATTCTAAAGTTATATTCGAATTCAATTTTCCAAAAACGTTTCTCAAACAATTTCCGATTCCGTTGTACCAGTATTGTCCGCCAGCTGTATTTTCAATTTGAATAGAGCGTGGAGTTCTAAGGAGAGACCTGCTGTCACTTGGCAGGTTTCTTGAACCGAATGTAATCAAAATTTTCAGAAGTGCCGATAATGCCCTGTTTTGAATATTGTATTCAATCGCCCATGATCTTATATTATTTTTATGTAATTGTTGTTTTTCTATATTTGCTGCGAATAGCTTTTTGCTTAGCTTTTTAACCATTAAATTCGATTGTGAATCTCTTTTCATCATTGAATTAATTCTTCGCGAAATCTTCATGCGCTCTTTTGCGCGTACGACATAGAGTTTTCCTTTTACTTTTCCGTACACATTGTGTTAAATTTTATCACCGAAAAATATGAACTGTGCTATGCATTCTTGGTATGAAATGAATAGAAAATGGTAGTTTTAGTTTGATAGAGCAGAGAATTTGGAATCGATTATTTTGAACCGTTTACAATTTGCCAAAGAAACACTATTTGAGACCAAAAAAGATAGTTTCAAACGAAACAAAATTCAAACGTGAAGTTTAATCCGAAAATAAATGAAGTTATGATATCATGTAAAAAAAAATTATGGCAGCACCCATTATAAATACCATCGAATATCTCATTTAAAAATCATGAATAATAATCAAGGTTTGCAAACCTGAGCAAAGCCACAAATAGCAAATAACGCAAGAAACGTCCTCCTGAAAATTCAACAAGTGCAACTGCATTCGTACTACAAATCAAACCGAATCATACGCAATGAAAATAAATAATCACTTGCTGTAGTCATCAGATTTCACTAGCGGTGGTTATCAAACGGAGATTTTACTAGCATTATCAGTGGAGGACAGTGCCTCAGCAAGACCAATTTGCACCCGATGCAAACGAAAATTTTGCGCCTTTTCCGAATTTTTTTTTAATATAAATTAATCAATGAAAATTCGGATAGTAATTTTACATGGTCGATGTTTCGTTCTTTTGTTAATGTGGCCATGATTTACAATTACATTAAATAAATCTTTTTCATCGATATCAGAACGATCATTGTAGCGAAGCATATTTTCAAATTGAATACATGATTGCAATAATTTGCCATTTTTACGTTTTTACCGATATTTTTGAAATCATAGAGAGAAGAAAATTGCTCATTTAGCTCATTATTATGATTTTGATGAATTTTATATTAGAAAATTTCGGAAAAGGCGCAAAATTTTTCGTTTGCATCGGGGCGCAAATTGGTTTTGTCGAGGCACTGATGCTGCATCAGTGATGCATAGCCATGACCAATGTGATGACTGCCCAACAAAATGGCATCGACCTCAAGGTTGAATGCTGTGGACCCTTAAACGTAACGACGAAAATTCAATGAACAATCTACTGCTTTTATTGTCATTGCCACAATGTGGCTCTTTTTGCCGTTTTCGTCTTGCAAATGCCACTAATTCTATTCGCGTGGCTACAAATGGCCAAGTGACCAATAGTTTGGACAGCACATATCGTGAAAAATTTGTCTACATTTCGGGAATCAATGAAAAATGATGGCCATCAATATGAGTCATGTGACCGTTCACAGTGACAAATATAAGAAATATTTACTTGAATCTTGATAAATACCTCTAACCTAATTAACTAAAAAAGCATTCGGTCTATTGGAATAGAGTACATTGAATCAACTGAAAGGAGTCTCTCTGCAGTGACAAGAATAAATGAAGATGAAAGAGAATTACTGAAGTGGTCGGGCTGAAGTACCGTTTTATTCCATTCATGCATACATTTTCGGAGATATCTCTATTCAACTGAGACACAACCATTTGTGATAATGAGGCTTTATTTTAGTATACTCTTCGTAAAAGACAAAGGAAGAAGATACAAGAGTATAAATAGCAGAGAACCCAAAATTCGCTGTACGCGTAGACTACTACATCAATGTGACATCGGAAGTAATGAAACCGTTTGATTGAATTTCCAAATTATCTCGATAAAATTGTGTAGCAATTTTATAAGCATGTCCTTGGTGATTACATCCCATTTTTCGTCTGGTTCATGTAACAAGGTGTGTCGATTGACGCAGCAGTTCCGGGCAATTTGCAGAGTGCACTTTTTCCTCTTCATTCTCTTTCCCTATCTCTCTTACATTCTTTCCGCATCTCTCTGCATAAGCGCACAGTGCGTTCATTTTCTCGATCGAAAAATGTGCATTGATTGAAGAGTCAAATCCAATTATCCCATTTGTTGCGTCAAATGCATGTCATTCAGTGCCTCTAATCAACTCGAAGTTTCTCCTTAATTAACGAAGAAAAAGGCCCCCGGGTGCGTATACCAATTGAAACCCCCGCATATATCGTGCATCAGCAGAACTTGGATTGCATTTCATCGAAAAGACATTTGTGGATAAATAAATAATAATTTATGAGCGTATCATCCGATGGGATAAATGTGCATGTTTCACCTGCTGAACATGGCATGTTTGTCGAAATCGTGACTTCATTGCAATTTTTTTGGTGCGAAGGGAATGGGAGAATATGGATTCGTTTACCATACACATACTGAATGCATTTTAATCAGTTTAAGTGTGTGCACTTGGAATTCCACTGTAGCGCATACGTATCGTACGGTGTATATGCCACCGACGGATTTTGCAAATTACGCTTAAGTGCATGTGTGCATAAAGCGACTTTTAAATGAATTAGCTCACCCAAAAGCAGTATAACCAGGGAAAAAAACACTCTTCTATCGAAAAATGCTTTTGGCTTTAAATAGACGAAGGAAAAAAAACGCTTTCAATCCATTTGAAAATTATTCAATTTTCATTGAGCATTTACAAACGCTTTGCTGGAAAAATGTCATCACGTGGAAAAATGCATCGTCATTGAATGCACGACGATGAAATGGAACGGCTTCTCTTGTTTTCCTAGAGGCGGGGTGATGCAGACGTAGATATTGAATCATTTGAAGAGAAGAAATATGCACTTGATGATAAGAGAGATAGAGAGAGAGAGAGAGAGAGAGAGAGAGAGAGAGAGAGAGAGAGAGAAAAGACTAAGAGCAAGAGAGAGGCAAAGAGAGAGAGAGAGTGAAAGAGAGAAAGAAAAAGTACGGAAGTTTAAATCACAACGATGTGAATCTGATGTCAATGTGGCAATAAACCACTTTATAATAGCATTTCATTCAATTAATGGCATTATTACCAATGGCAATGTGCGTTCTGGTGCCTGCGATGTGTGCTCACCATGTAAACTCTGCAATTCATTCGATTTATGTTCTTTTTTGCCCATTTGAATTTACTTTTACTTCGTCAGTGATGCAGAAAATCGTTGAATGAATGATTTTTTCTCGAAAATGAGGTTTTTTCTCATTCTTGGAGTGCATTTTTTGCATCAACATCATTTTTGCCACCATTTTCTGCGTTTATTTATCAGTAATAGCTCTTTTAGTTGCATTTATAGATGATTTTCTTGGCATTTTCCGTAAAATTCATTTTCTCTGCCTTATTCTACGCTCTTTATATGATTGCATTCGGTTTAAAACAAACTCATTGATCTATAGTATTAGATAGATTTTCAGCTATTCGACACAGTGTAAACTAACGTTGAAGTTTTTTCAAAGACTCTAATCTTAATTGAATTGCACCAATTTGGTTAATCTCAATTGGTTAAATTCAATTGAAATCAAGTTCAATGTCATGTTGACATTGTCCACAATTGTCTGGTTCATTGAAGCTAACGAAACCAACCGAAAAATGAACCAGTGGTTCATTGAAGGTAACAATTTGTTCACTCAACGAACCAAACTTTTATTTCAATAAAAAGTATGGATTGAATCAGAGGAAAATTCGCTAGCACATAATGCTCGAGGAGTAACAAATCGAGTGTTGATACCATGAACACATTAATGAAATTGTTTAGCCATTTGACATACTTTGTTCCGGATCATAATTCTTCTAAACAAAATACTTTTGTGTCCTTTCTACACACATTGCATTCAGTTCAAACATTTCTTTTTTTTAACTCTAAAAAAAATGGTGTTGCGGTGTCAAAATTGGTACTTCAACGCATTTTTTCCACTAGTTTTTTTGTCTGTCAAGTTTTAAGTCGACAAAGAGGGCAAAAGATTAATTTATGGTTTTCATTTGTTGGTATTAAAAGGTCAAAATAATATTTATTTCACTTCGAACAAGCATCAACCGGGTTGATCAACCCTTTTTTTTGTCTAAAATTGAAAAAAAACGAAATATAACAAATTCATTTGTTCCGCAACAATTTCAATTTGGATTCGGGGTTTAAAAAAAAAACGAAGTGAAGATTTCAAGCGGATTTATTTATTGCAATAGTATTGGGAAGTGAAACCGAAGTCGACACTTCAAAAAAATCTTTATATGGTGACAATGGCATAGTTTTAAAAGCCGTTTTGCTGCTCTATGTGAAAAAACCATATGGTTCATTTTTATACTCTTTTGCTTCCTACTCTTTTACCTACTCTACAATTTCAATGAATTTTTCATCGAAACTTTTCACCACATCCAATTGTTTAAACACACTCTTTCTGCAAAAAAAAACCCTTTGTAACGAGTTATCATTTCATTGAACATTGTAAAATTGTTGTCGCCGTTGAAATCCAATTGATTCCATTATTGAGATCGGCTTAACACTTGTATTTACCATAAATCTTATGAACGATGTGGAAAAAAATGGAATTTTATGAACGATAGAAAATTGCAAAATTTATCCGATGAGTTAAATTTCAGTTGCCAATTATAGTTGTTAAAAAAAAGTCGTCGCTGGGCTCATCCCTTTTTTTGCGTGAATCAACTAACTCCTGACCGATTGTTTAAAACACGTAATAAAAGTGGAAAAGCGGTTGAAAGGCGACAGATGACGCGATTAAATGCATTGGATATTTTTTCGTTCCGAAACAATTGTTGCCAGTAAAGCAATATAGGCAAGCGCAAAAAGAGAGCTTCAATCCCTTGTAGAAAAAAAAGGGTGAAAGAAATCGTGTTTGCTCACTTGCATTAATTTATTCCAATAATTTCGAGTGTTTAGCCGCTTCCATTGATTTGTTGGCCATCAAAAAATGGTAACAGTTGAATGCATCAAAGCATTTAAAAGTCACACAGATTGAATTCGAAAAATCCAATTGATTAATTTAAGTAAATTTATGCAGTTTCGACATGGCGCGCAAAGTGTTTTTCAATTTTTCCTATATCGCCTGTTCGGCGGTTTGAAACCGCCGGTTTTGGTGTGCATTGATGTGTGTTTAACATTTCCAAATCACCTCGTGACAGAAGTTAGCGAAGCAAATACACCATTTCAATGTCATTTAAATAAATAACAATAAAAACACTTGTTAGCAACGGAGAGAGCACAAAACATATTCGTGAGCAGCCAAGTGTTTTTTTTTGTGTCGGTCTGCGTTTGACTTTCGGTGATTTTGTTTTTAATCACCTCTAATGGATTCGCATTTCGAACCGTGTTCATCGGGAATGGGTTGCGATTTTGATTTCGATTTGACATTTAAATTCAATTGCGCTCCGCTTTTTCTCGGGTTTGAATTGAATCGTCGGATTTGAATTTATTACACGAGCGTAAACAGAGGCAATGAATGTAATTCGAATTCAAAATAGGGACAGATTTGTGCTGATAACTGGGTCGATATGCATTTTTGAATTGAAGGAGACACAAAATCGTTCGTTGAAACAACGTTGTTGACTTGGAAATGGTGTTTTGTTTTGCTATTTTTTCTTCTGTTGTTTTCGATTCATACATTGCACGAAGCAATGTTGAAGCATGTATCATTGATAAATTGTATCAAATTCGCTTAAGTAGGCTAGCATTGCTACTGAACAATTCAAACGGTTCATTCAACAATATTTATTGCGTTAAACTTTTACAATTTTTTTTATTACATTGCGCCTTATTACCGAAAATCAGTTCACTTTCTTTTCATTCTCGTTTACGCGACCATAAAAATCATTTCGAAATTTTTCTTTGCCGCGCCTCGAAAAATGATAATAAAGATAATTTATTTTATGACATTTTTATGTGCATAATTTTTTGTGCGTGTGATTTTTTTCAACAGATAAAAACAATAAAATCTAATAAAAATATGATTGCGACTCTCAGTTTGCCTACCAAATTGAAATTGGTCTCGTTAAGTTTTGTTATCGTCCAAATCTTATCATTTTAAAATGATTGTCTCGCAGCGTTTCGAATACGAACAGTTTAAGAATTCATTTTTGTTTTTGTTTTTGTTTTGCCGGTCTGAGAATCTCACTGCTGACATAAGAAAGCAAATCCCCTCAGCACATTACAAAACATTTTTCTAAATTGAATTTTATGCCTAATATCAATAAAAACTGGAATCAAATTACAGGAAGTCAGTTACTTAATTTGAGTAAATTGCAGTGTTTTTTTTCACTTTCGACGAGTTTTATGGCCTGCGGGTGCTAAGTTAGCACTGTGCTAACTTATTTCACTACAAACTAAGCAGATCCGACATATCATTTCGGTATATAATTATATGGCAAACATTAGAATGTGTGTATTTCGACATGTCGAGACGATCTTTGCAAAACCAACAATGTGCCTTTCTACTTTGACTTGATTGCGGTCCATTCAAAAGTGAGACATACAAATTGACAAATTAAAAAGTTACACACATAATGATAGTGGTTTAATTTTTGAGAAATGATGTTCATATTCGGTAAATGATCCGTGTTGCATGTGATATGAGTATCAATGCGCTTCGACACGGATATGGTTGACTGCGGTAGAGAGAGAGAGAGAGAGAGAAACCAAAAACCACATTAAAAATTGTAATTATGTGCGTTGGTGTGCACAAGGCAAGTTACATAATTAGAAAAGGGCATGATGAATATAAACAAAACGACGCCTGATGGCAACCAAGTGCGGTGACGCGGTCTACGACGATGACGACGGGCGACTTATGATAAATGATGATGATTACAGTACATTCGCAGAAATGTCAATGGCCAGTGATTCCACGGTATTGTGTATAATTAATAGTTAATGCGATGGAAAGTGACACGAGAAGAGCAGCCACGCGTTCCATCATGATGTTGTACTGGAGTCCTTTTGCCGGAAGTGCTGTTGAGAACGTTGATTGTGACACGTGCTTTTCGAATCGATTCAAAATTAGCGGTGTCGATTTTTTTCGATACAAAATGCCGTTTTTCTGAACATTTTTCAAAAACCATCATGTCAATTAGAGAAATGCGTGCGGCTTCCGCAGTTTGGTTGCAGTTTGGTTTTTGTGTGAAGCATTTCGCTTTCTATAGAAAGTATAAATTTTTTCAAGTATTTCTATGGGCCGTTTCGGGCTCTGAATTCCGGGTTCTGTATTTCGGGCTCTGAATTTCGGCTTCAATGAACCATTTCAGTGTCTATGGCCATTTATGTCGTAATTTTGGTGTCATTTAATTGAAATGCATCATTTTATGCGCCATATGATAACCGAAAAATGAAAGTTGCGCCCAATACATCAAAATCATATGCTCAAAATTTCACCACTTGCATCAGCGTTGACATATTATTTGCAATTGCAACAGTTTCTTTTGTTGCCGATGATACTTTTTGTTTCAAATGTCAGAAAATATGGCCAAAAACGTCTCCAATCATGAGGCAACAAATCATCATCAACCTGTGTGTCTGTCACACACTGACATTTAAATCAATCCTTCGCAACATTGTTGCCGAAAAACGAGAAAAAAACAACATTGTATCGCCACGTTACAAGGCGAAGGATGAGAGGAAGAAGAAGAGCCGGCATCAAAATTAAATCATCATCATCTGTTCAAATCGAATGCAATTTGGTGTGTAAAACATACATTTTTCATAACGATGAGATGGAAACAAAGAAGCCATGCATTCAATGTTCATTCAATACACCGAGATCGAATGCGCATCAACGAGAGAGCAGTGAAAGGACAGTTACAGTTGTACAATTGTTCATCCCCTATTTTTATTCCCCGTGATTGCTAAATACGTCAGACGGCAACCTCTCATTCTCTCTGATTCTTTTCGTTCTATCGTCCTTTCGTTCATTCGCTTTTTCGCTCTTTCTTCCTCTTTCTTGCTCTCTCTCTGTCTCTCCCTCCATCTCTCATTCTCCCTCTCCCTCTTCCTCTCTTTTTCTCTCGCAAAGGTACAGCACGCTATTGTATTACTCTCCACGGCACGGTAATGCGTACCCACTTTCAGTAGCATTGTTTCGTTGTGTATTTAATAATCGGGCGAAAGATGACAAGATGGGCCATTGCACAGCAGCAAAACAGTTCCGACATTAGCCGTGTTCGGTTCATTTAGGCATTGAATTCAATAATAAATTTTTCGCATCGTAACGAAAACGAGAGTCGGGCGCGCCGATCAAAACCGAGGAAAAAGTAAAGAATGTACGAGAAAGAAAAAAAATAATAGCAATAAACATGAAAACCATGAAGCTATTTAGTGAAATTGATGAGCACATGATGGATTTAGCCATGTGGAAAAAATCCACAATAAGCTAATTGCAATGTATATGACGGCGTTTGCGAGACAGCCAACGGAACACTTGAATGCGCGATATACCGAAACAACGAAACAACAACAAAAAAATACTGAAGGATAATAATGATGGTTAAATTACACCTACCGCCGAAAAATGCTGGCATTCTCGAGATGATACCAGCAATTAGCTCTTTTTCGATGCACACAAAGTAAATGCCATTAATTTTATTCGTTGTCGCGTCATCGTCGTCGTCGTCGTCGTCGTTGTTGCTGTCTTTGGCTGGAATGAAGACATTCACAAAAACGAAGACACATTTCACTAGACATTTTATCGAAGGTGGAAATGGTGTGCCGTAGAAGAGGAACTGCCTGTCTACATCGAAAACTCGAATGTTTTTTTTTGTTGCTTCTTTACCGCCTTTTGCATTTTCAAGTACCGTTGAGCCAGTCTATTGGGATTTAAATGCCTTCCAGATCAATGATTCATTTAATAAATTCGAAGAAACGTTCCAATGATTTCGATT
Source organism: Sitodiplosis mosellana (assembly GCF_009176505.1). Lineage (NCBI taxonomy): Eukaryota > Metazoa > Arthropoda > Insecta > Diptera > Cecidomyiidae > Sitodiplosis > Sitodiplosis mosellana. The sequence goes on from NW_022595257.1 coordinate 343,310, forward strand.
ACTTTCGCTCATTTTGATTCATTCCCTTGAAGACTTTCGTGCATTTTGAAATGAATCAAATGACTTAGAAGCAAATGAGGAAAAAATTGGTCTGAAGAAAGTGGAAAGGTTGTCGAAGAAGAATCGAAAATCTCGGTCTGAGAGAATGAGAACTTATAGAATTTGAATTGAATGAATGAAAACTGATGATTTTGAGTGAAGATGCTCAAATGAGAATAAAACGAGAATGCAACGAGTAACGATGTCCACGAAATGGCCAAATCAAGCCAATAGAATCTCTTCGTACTTATGCAATTCATCATATTTTGTTCTCATCAAAAACTCATTGTTATGCATAAAATCCTGACTGTTCCACACACACACACACACACACACACACAAATCCGGCATTCAAAGCAGTTTGTTCCATTTTTTCACGTATTCGTTGTTTGAAGTTTCAATTTTTCAAGAAAGTCACGTGTCCAT
>NW_022595257.1:398774-401337 GCF_009176505.1 Sitodiplosis mosellana
ATTATTCGAATCTTTGGAGGGATTCGACATTCAGTCATTAAGCCTTGAAATATGTACTGCTCGACATATCCAAATAATCTATCCTTTGGTGTCAGATTGACACTGTGAGTCTCGTCTACATTGGTCTAATTACCCGTGATTACTGTCCTTTTCAGAAAGAAGCATCATAACACACTCATCATCGAAGAAAGAGATTTTCTAGCAAACGTTGTTAAAACTCACTTGCCGATCAATATTGAAATCAGTTTAGTTTTGGCTGTCCAAGTGATAACCTGGTCTTTTTTTATGTTATTGTAAACTATTAACGAAATTTGACGAAGTTACATTTTCAATTTGGTTTCACAACAAGAAAAATTGCAAGAAAATATTAGAGAGAAGGAAAAGGAAAAGTTGAGCAAAGTGCATATACTTCCAAAAAATTGCAAAGGTTATTTATTACTCCAATCATTTTTCTTTGAATAAGTGTTTAGTTGATGTTTCAATCATAGAACATATTTGTTGGCCCATATCATTAATCATTTTGACAGAATACCGAGAATACATAAAGATTCGCTATAAATTGAATGAACATTCAATATGTCTAAATCGATTCATTTTCATATTTCACATATTTTCTCCACAGGACCCATCGATAAAATGAAGATCACGGACATGAACCTGATATGCATCGAAGAGTGTTTGGAGCATTTGGAGCTGAATGATCTATTGAGCCTAGCTGATTCGAACAAACGTCTGCGGAAAGCGGCTGAATGTGTCTTCTTCCGAAAGTATGGCCAAAAACACGTTCGAACTCGTCCTTCTCGCCAACGGAATCTCGCTAGAACGATTCCCATCATTGGAAATGATTTATATATTTTTGATTTGAGATCTGTTCTTCAAATATTGCGTTGTTTTGGACACTTGATTGTATCATGTGGGGTTTTTGCTAAAGATCCACTAGTATTTACTTATCTAAATGAATATTGTACCGAATCTTTGACCAAAATGATGATATCGAAAGCGAAAGAGTGTTCATTGGATCAATTCGAGAAACCATTTGTGAAAATTCAGGAAGTTGAGATTTTTGGCTGTCGCTCAACCAAAACCGGTTGGTTAAATAACGTATTTCCAAATATGCGACGCCTCGGCTATTATTCAATGGATAAAAACCATATTGTCTCATTTGCTGATCATTTTCCTCACTTGGAACAAATGTTCATTTCTTGTGATGAATTATCCATGAAAATACAAATTGTAGATTGTTTGCGTTTGAATCTACAGTTGAAGACACTGAAACTCTGGGGATACTTTGATGGAAAACTTTTCTTCGATGAAGATACACTTCGAAATGTATTTGAAGCAATGCAAAACCTCGAAGAGCTCGAATTATCAATCGATTTTGCACGATTTCCCAATTTCACTGGGAATAAAATTCATTCGAAGAGTATAAGAAAATTCGTTTTTTATGGATCTTCTGAGTTCCATTTAAAATGCCCTTTTACATTCGATCGACTTGAATCATTTGAGCAACGCAGGGTACAACATATGGATGATTTCCATGAGTTCATTGATGGACATCCAACTATAGAGAAAATCCTAATCGGTAATTTCGGTGAACGATGGCCCACTGACAATTTCGCGTATGTTATCAAAGCATTGCCATTGCTAAAGGAAGTTAGTATTCGTAGTATGCCACTTTTAGTTGATGATGTAATTCGCCTAGTGTCCGGTTTGATGCTATTGCAAACAGTTACACTCATTGGTACTGGTATTTATAATAATTTAAAGGAATTACGGGCACGTTTGGGAGATGAATGGCAGGTATCAGAAAAGGAATCGAACGAATTGTGTCTGGAACGTTCCAAACAACATCAAGAAAATCTCTCGAGCTAAGTCGCTAAGAACTTTTGCTCAATACTTAAAATGTTCAACCATTACAATTGATCATTTTGCAACAAAAATTAATTTCTTTTTGAATTTCTTCTTTTCAACGTAGCTGTAGTTGTACTATGTATGGCAGAAAGTATTTTTGTCAGTAAATATCGAGTTTAAAGAATGAAAAAATAAATAAATAAATAGATTTGGTTATTTTTGTCTTATTTTCATCCTTCTGGATATATTTGAATATCGTCGTTGACTCAACTACGTTGAAACTCTTGGGGTGCATCATTTAGAGTTTTATGAGTTTTTCACTCTACATGAAATGTAGAGCTAAGTATTGAATTTGTTTTTTATATTTTTCTTCAACATCCATAACTTTCGATCGCTTTGGCCGATTGCGTTCAAATTTAGCCAGATTGTGAAAGTCTATGGTCTCTCTGGTTCAGCATCTCAGCATTTCGTATACAGAGGATATATCCGAGCATATCGACGACGCAAGTCACTATATAAGTGGTGTGCGTCGATGCGCACAGCTACATTGACTACACACAAACTCTGCGCTCTCTTTTTGTACGTAATCGATGTAGCTGTGCGCCACTTATACAGTGACTTGCGTCGTCGATATGCTCGGATATATCCGCTGCATACGGAATGCTGAGATGCTAAACCATCCGAAAACGTATGTTTGCAGGACGTCAAATTC
>NW_022595257.1:401347-467828 GCF_009176505.1 Sitodiplosis mosellana
GAGATGCTAAACCATCCGAAAACGTATGTTTGCAGGACGTCAAATTCAGAGCAAAGCGTTATGTGAAACTTAACGACACCAGTAGTTACTAATTACTATTGTTCGAATATTGAAGTCAGTTGAATTTTGGTTGTCGAAATTATCACTTGTTCTTTCCGAATGTAAATTATTAGCAATATTTTATATACTTTATTCGTAAATACTCTCAATTTTGTATCCATAACAAAGACAATTTCGAAAGGTTTGAGAAAGAAAAAAATAAGAAAAAAGTTAAATAAAAGTCTCGAAGTGATCCGGGAAGGAAGAAAAATCAAAAGGTTTGAATACAAAATGTTTTTTTTTAGTTCAATTTGCTTGAAATAAGAGAATTTATTTCCAAGTTCATTCATTTCATAAATCAATTTGACAAATCGGTCATTTTGTTAATGCCCAAAATATATCCAAACCAACTCAAATTTAATTTCAAAGTTCTCAAATTTTCTTCACAGGACCCATCCAAAAAATGAAGATCACAGACATGAATCTCATATGTCTCGAAGAGTGTTTCGAGTATTTGAAGCTTGGTGATCTATTAAACGTGGCTGATTCAAACAAACGACTGCGCAGAGCGACTGAGACAGTCTACTCTCGAACGTTTAGTCAAAAAACTTTGATATTGAACAACAGGCGAACAAAAGAAATAAGCATTGATCCAAATTGGTTCAACATTTCTAATTTAAAAAGTAGTTTTCAACTGTTGCGTTGTTTTGGACATTTAGTTGGATCATTGAAAAACTACAACCATAAAAATCAAAAATTATTTGCTTACATAAATGATTATTGTGCCGAAACTCTGACCAAAATTACTCTTTACCCTAATGAGGCTTCATTTCATTCTCTCAAAAAGCCATTTCTAAAAGTTCAAAACGTTACTGTGTCCGGTTGTAATCCAACCAAACCCGGCTGGTTCATTAAAATATTCCCAAATATACAATGCCTCAAGTATAAAGGAGATGTAGAATATATTTATCCTCTTGTAGAACAATTTCCTCACTTGAAAATTTTGAAAATTGCATGTGTACGTTATTCCGTGAAAGAAGCAATTTTAACTGGTTTGCGCTTGAATCCTCAATTAAGAACACTGCACCTCTCTTCAATGCATGGAGATCCCATTTTTGATGAAGTATTCCGGAATATAATCGAATCAATGGAAAATCTTGAGGAGCTCACATTGGATGGTAGTTTTACACGATTTCCCGAGCTCAGTGGCAATAAAATACACTTGAAAAGTATGAAAAAATTCCATATCAAAATTCTTGATAATGACGCTAGATTTACAAAATTTCCATTTTCATCTTTTTCATTTGATCAACTTGAATCTTTCGAAGTTAATCTACAGCTACTGACGGAAGATGTATTTGATTTCTTCGAAAGACATCCAACGATTCAGAAATTGACTATTGGAAGTGTTTATTGGTCCAATGAGAATATTTTACGTCTCCTGAGAGCACTTCCATCGCTGAAGGAAATCAATATTTTTGTTGATAAGTGTTCAGTTGATGATGTACTTCGTTTAGTGTCCAGTTTTAAGTTATTAAAAAGACTTCGAGTCTATCATTGTTGGAATATGGAGGAAGAATTAAAGGCTCAACTGGGAATGAAATGGAGAATTTTAGGCGTACGTGGTGAGCTATATATGATACGTGTCGATGATCAAAAATATCAAGGCCCGTGGAATTTTTATGACTATTAATTCGGGACATTTTCACTGACTAGTGACCGACTAAAAGTGATTATTTCGAACAAAATGAACAACTGCAGTCAACTTTAGTCATAAATCACTGTTAGCCAAAATGCCTCAAATTAATCGACTGATTGATAGAATGACTGAACGTTATTATCTCCATACAACAATTGATTTTAATCAACTTTCAGTTGTGTACCACTATACTACTACAACTGCAGTGGACTGTTAGTCATTTTATTTCTACACGAGAATCCAAATAATTTACTTACTCAATTGCTATGAACATAAAATATTCAAGATAAAGGCTACGAATATCAACATGTAACCAAATTCATTTCATTTTTCAAATATTTTCATTCAAACTTAGTTACAATCAACTGTAGTCAATTGTTTTGTCCGTAAAATCAAAATAAAAGGTATAAAATCCGAATAAATCATTGTTTTTACTTTATATTCATCTCTTTTTCATAATTAAATGTCTTCTACTGCATTATAGTTGAGACTCTTAATCGAGTCACACACAAAAAAATCCAAATAGTGTTGGAATTCTTCAACTTTATAGATTTGTTTTCCATTTTCTGACTCTAATTTCATTTATTATTCCCAACTAATCTTCCTTCAATCGGAAATAACCTCCGCGTTGATTATGTTTTTGGCAACACTTTGTATACTATTTATTCATTTATTGAATTTTACTTGTTGAAAAATATATTGAATCATTTTAATTTCCAGTTGAACGATCTTACAGACCAATTATTGAGTTTCTGTTCCGTCATGAATTTCTTATTTTTGTGTTTGAAAAAAGTCGGCCAGTCCATATGTATGCATTTGTTGACATCTAAACTTTACTGTTATTACCTATTACTTCAATTTAACAAGGTAAGTTCAGTCCTATATAAGATTTTCGTTTTCCTTTTTTTTATCAAAGTATTTACATCAAATTTGAAGATTTACATTGAAAATATTACAAGTGTCGTTCTTGTATTAAACAATCTTCTGCACTAAGTTCATCATTTTTTAACGACTTCTTGGTTCTTAATGGATTTTATCATTACAGAAATAAGTCAAACGATAGCAGAAGATTGAACATTGAGTGAAAGATATATTTTGCGTAGTCACTGTGCATCATTTAAATCTCCTGAGAACGGAATCTCTCAAGAAATCAAGCCTTGCAATATGTACTGCTCGAAATATCCTAATTATCTATTCTTTGGTGTCAGACTGATGCTGTCAGTCTCGTCTACATTGGTCTAATTACCTGTGATTAGAGTTCTTCCAAGAAAGGAGTTTTTTCGACAGCATCATAGCACTATTATAGAATTGTGGAACAAAAATATATAGGTCCGAACACTGAATATTGAAGTCAGTTGAGTTTTGGCTGTCGAAGTGTAACCTGTTTCTTCTTGATTTGAAAGTAAATTATCAACAAAATTTGACGTTTGGGAGTTATTTTGTGCGTACCCACTTCAATTTAGTTTCATAATAAGAGAAATTGCAAAAAAGCTTAAGAAGAAAAAGTTATACTTATATATAGAAGTTTACAAACAAAAAAATCAAAAAGGTATTTTTCTTTGAGTTCAATGTTGAAGTAAATTGAAATAATAGAACATATTTGTTGGCCCATATCACCAATTTTGATATATCTCTTCGACAAAACATGTCAAAGTTGAAATTCTATGATATTCGCTAAAAATCGTATGAACATTTAAAATATTGAAATCGATGCATTTTCATATTCCGTATATTTCCTCCACAGGAATCATCGTCAAAATGAAGATCACGGACATGAACCTGATATGTCTCGAAGATTGTTTGGAGCATTTGGAGCTGGATGATTTATTGAGCGTAGCTGATTCGAACAAACGTCTGCGGAAAGCGGCTGAATGTGTCTTCTTCCGAAAGTATGGCCAAAAAAGCTTTCAAACTCATTTGACCCGATGCAAATCCACAAAAATATTTTTCATCGATGGAAATGAGATAGAAATGCTTGATTTGAGATCTACCCTTCAACTATTACGTTGTTTTGGACATTTGATTGTATCGTGGAAACATGGGAGTTTTGAAAAGGATGAATTGGCACTTTACCTAAATGAATATTGTGCCGAACCTTTGACTAAAATTTCAATACATACGGCTGAGGGGAGGTTTTGTCGCACTTGGAGCGGATCATGGGATCAATTCAAAAATCCATTTGTGAAAATCCAAGAAGTTGAGTTTTATGATTGTCACATGATTAAAACCGGTTGGGTAAAAAACACATTTCCAAATATGCGACGCCTCAACTATCATGATTGGGGAAATGAATACATTGGTTGTTTTGCAGATCATTTTAATCACCTGGAACATTTGGAAATTGGATGTATAAATGTGTCCATGAAAAAAACAATTTTGGAATGTTTGCGTCTGAATCCACAGTTGAAAACACTGATACTCCATGGATACCTTCTTAATTATAATGAATCTTTGTTCGATGAACGTACATTTCGAAATGTAATTGAACCAATGCAAAACCTCGAAGAGCTCAAATTGGAAGGCATTTTTGCAGGAGTTCGAAAATTCACTGGCAACAAAATTCATTTGAAAAGTGTAAGAAAATTCGTATTTAAAGGACTATATAAAATCCCTTCAAAATGTCCATTTACATTCGATCGACTTGAATCATTTAAACTTGGCAATCAACCGATGGATGATTTCTATAAGTTCATTGATGGACATCCAACTATAGAGAAAATCAAATACATTAATATGAAAAATCAACGGCCCAATATCAATGTGCCACATCTTATCAAAGCATTGCCATTGCTAAAGGAAATGAGTTTTGAATATATTCTCGTTTCAGTTGATGATGTAATTGGTTTAGTGTCCGGTTTGAAGTTATTGCAAACAATTACACTCTATCGTACTGATATTCGTAATAATTTAGAAGAATTACGGGCACGTTTGGTAGGTGATTGGCAAGTGTTACCAAGGGGATATGGCACATTACGTTTGCAACGTTTAACTTGAGTCACTTGAAATTGATGCTTCATACCTAAACCGCTCAAATTAAACATTCATTATCATAACAAAGGCAATCTTTCTCTGATTATAACAAATAACAAGTGTACTATTCTCAATTTTTTCCCTTTAAACTTTAACTATAAAATAATTAACGTGTTTTTGACAATAGATCCAAATCAGAGCAATTGAAATTAATCAATGTATTTATTCAAAATCCTTTTCATACAAATAAATGTCTACATACGTATTGGTTCGTTTATACTTGGTATTGAGTCATTTACTTCTTCCCTCGCAGATAAGTATTTTTTATTATCCAAATAAGGCCAAAAATGATAAAATGATGGAATTTATAGGCGGCATATGTTTTTTTTGTCAATAAAAAATTGTATTTTGTTTACGACATAGAAGAAATTCCGCAATAAACCTTCGAAATAAGTAATATATATTTCAAAGGATGAAAATATTCTTTCAAATCCGTCTCACCTGCATCGATCTAATTACCTCTAATTTGAGACAGAAAAAAAAGCAGGGGAAGTTCCAATGTCTGCATCCCATCAATAATGATTGTGCGCGATTTCATTGCCTTTATTCACCTTCTGAATATTCCATTTCTATGAATGTTCATATTTGCCATCAAGACAGATATTATTTTGAATAAAACACAGGATAATGATTAAATAACAACAAGATATATCAAAAAAGAGGAGAGATTGTATGTGTAATTTTCAGAGTTTTCGAATCTTTCATAGAATATCTATTACCTATCCTTTGTTTCTCTTGTCACTAAAAAAAGAAACATTTTATATTAACATAATCCGTTTTGCGCACAAAATGACCGATCAGTGTAAAAATATATCAATTTCTCCAATAACTTATGCACAAATTGAACTTTTCACGTTTTATATTAGTATTGTGTGTGCGCGTGCGCATTCGATTTCTTACGAGCGCAAAACAATACTGCAAATAAAGAAATGTTTTATTTGCAGAAAAACTGTCTACAAATAATGGCGGCCCAACATGAATTCCATGGCAGATCATTTTCTCCATTTGGAACATTTGGACATTTTATATGAAAATGATTGCAGAAAAAAATGAATTTGAAATTGTTTGGGGGCCCCTTCATCGTAAACCTTTTTTCGATTGAGATACAATTCGAAATGTAATTGATCCAATGCAAAACCTCGAAGAACTCGCATTGGGAGGCGATTCTACACGATTTCCCAATTTCACTGGCAAGAAAATTCATTCGAAAAGTGTAACACATTTCGAAATTCGTGGATATCCTGATAATCAAAAATGTCCCTTTTCATTCGGTCGACTCGAATCATTCGAACAATGCGATCAACCTATGCATGATTTCTACGAGTTCATAGATGGACATCCAACCATAGCGAAAATCAAAATCAGTAATTACGAAAGGCAACGGCCCAATATCAATGTCCAACATCTTATTAAAGCATTACGGATAAAACGAAAATCGTCATAAAAAAACCCGAAAACTGTCATAAAAATCCCAAAAATCGTCATAAAAAATCCCAAAAATCGTCATAAAAATCCCAAAAATCGTCATAAAAAATCCCAAAAATCGTCATAAAAAATCCCATAAATCTTCATAAAAAATACCAAAAATCGTCATAAAAAACCCGAAAATCGTCATAAAAAACGATAATCTTCGATTTGCGGTAGTACCCGACGAACATCAAATCAGATTCAAAGGTTATAGCGGTTTGAAAAATGTGTGTGGCATCTCCACTGAATAACTTGAGATAATAGTTTGTAGGTTGGACTGATTCGAGTTAATACGCAAAATACTATCAATTTTTCTTACTCATTTAATTTGTTTATTTCAAAATAAAAAATCCTTTCTGAAGTTTTTTTGCCTTCATCGTGTTACATTTATTTTTTTCTCTTTGTCAAACAAAACTTTATCTTCTTTTTCTGCAAGAGCGATTATATGCTTGCACATGTGCTGTTTAAAAAAATAAGGACACGTACAGCTGGATGAGACTTTCCAATCAGTCATTGATAGTTGGATTATCCAAAATTGTTGGAAACCAAAATTTATAAATTCATCGAATGAGCGCCACTGAGTTTTGGACAGACAAATGTAGTACTTCTCATTGGCATCTTTCGGTTCACATTTTGCTGATGGAACAACATATGTTTGTTTGTCATTGTTACGGCTTTTGGCTTTGAATGATTTGAAGTGTTCCTATGCATCATTGCTGCTTTCCTCCATGTTTCTTTCGAAATTGTAGGCTCTTGAATTGTAGGCAATGATCCGAGATTCATTGGCAAACTGTTTTGAAACATCCTCTGTCATTCCTTTCATTGTGATCAAAAATTGGTTCAACGGCAGACGTTTCCGAAATGTGATCTTTCGTTTTATAACGGCATTGTGACTTTCGAGTGCATTGTTTGTCGAGGATGTGTAGTCGGCAGCGCCTTCAAACCAATTCGAATGAGCGCCAAGCCATTGTTGCTTAAAATAAGTTACAAAGTTGCTCTCCAATGGATTCCATTTACTGCAGAATAGATCAGCCGAAAATTTGCCTGTTACGTGCTAATTGCATTTTTTTATGTCATCGATGATTAGCGATTTATTATTTTTGGATGCAAATGGTCGCTTCCGAACGTTGCGGAGTACGTGTGCAAAACACATTATATACAGTTTGGCATTGGGAAATACGGTTTTCAAGTGCACTCTAATTCCATCTTTCACTGACTGAAAGACGAAGGCATAGTCTTCGGTTCATTCATGCGAAGAACACGCATAGATCATTGGGTGAAATCTCTTTGCTTCATCAACAGTTCCCATAATAATGAGTGGAAAACCCATCCAGTTGAGTTTGTATGTAGCGTCGATGCAAATTGTTTCCCTCTTTGCTAATTTTGCAAGTAAAAATGGTGTAGTCATTGTGAAACGAAAGCTCATGGTTTCTTGGATTGTACACGATTCATGAGACAAAACGAAAGCTTCATTGGGATCCGGCGGAAATTCCGAATTTTCGTCACACCATTGCATTAAATCACCTACATTTATCATTGGGTTTACGTGCTTTGTAACGTACTTTTTGTGGATATACTCCAGCTGACGTATGCTTGGATTAGGTTCATCGATGAATAAATCACATTTTTCTCGGACCATTCTTATGAAATTCAGTACAGCACTTCGTGTTTTTTATCCGTTTTTATAAAAATCATGAATAACCGTTGTCATTCCATCACTGACTGGCCTTTTTACCCCCTTGAGTAATTCATTGTGATTATGCTCTAAGCCATTACTCAATATTTCAATATCATCATTGTGGGCTGGCAGAAAAATCTGGTATCTTCTATTGCACCAAGTTTTGCGGCTTTTTGGTATTGTTCCGCACCGAAAATAAAATTTTTGACCACATTTAAGGTCATGATCATCGTAAAGTTTGAACCCTTCATCAATGATACTATCCACCGCTTCATCTAAATCTTGGGAAATTCTTTCTTTTTCCTAGAAGGTTTGATTTTTTTTTTTAAATCTTATGAAATTCTTTTTCCCAATCTTCTTAGATCACCACTGAGGAGTGTGAAATGCTAGCGGGCATTGATGAGCCTTTACCGAAAAAAATGAAACACTGATTCGAGAGACTTAATGTACGACCAATTGAAATCGCGATGAAGATGAATAAACATCAATGACTCTAAAAATTATGAAAATAAAAAATAAACCAAAATAATTTAATGACAATTTTCGTATTTTTTATGCCGATTTTCGGTTTTTTTATGACAATTCTCGTATTTTTTATGACGATTTTCGGGTATTTTATGCCATTTTTCGGGCCACCCAAGCATTACCATTGCTAAAGGAAATTAGTATTTTTGAAATGGCACTTTCCGTTGATGATGTGATTCGCTTAGTGCCCCGTTTGAAGTTATTGCAATCACTCACCCTCGTTAATATGAATACTTTGTTGATTAGTTCTTTGAGCGAAGATTTACAGGTACATTTGGCAGATGAATGGCAGGCGTCAATTATTGTTCCGGACCGATTATGTTTCAAACGCTCAAAAGAACATCAAGAAAATCTCTCGAAATAACTTACTTAAAACTTTAGCTCAGTATTTGAAATGTTCAACCAGTACGATTGATTATTTAGCAACAAAAACTAATTCATCATCGAATTTCCCCGTTTCGTGTTTCACGTAACTATAGTTATACTTTGTATGGCAGAAAGTATATTTGTAGGTTCATTTGGTTTGTCAGTAAATATCGAGATTAAAAAACTAAAAATAAATAAATAAATGGTTACTTCTTTTATTTTAATCTTTGTTATTGGAATAAATTAATATGTATTATATTCTATGGTCTCGACTGCATCGGCCTAATCGTGCATGATTACCGTACTTCTCAGAAACTTATGGCAGAAGACTCATCTGTCAAGTTAAGCATATTTCAACATGTATCTAGGTAGTCAAAACTGACTAACGGCACAAAAAGCATAGTTCAAACTGCGAATATTGAAGTCAGTTGTGTTTTGGCTGTCGAAGTGGAAGCCGCTTTTATTCATAGCAAGCGAAATATCGAAAAGTTTGGGAAACAAAAGTTGAGCAAAAACCATAGTGCTGTCCGAGGAAAAATTCAAAGGTTTGTGTTTGAGTAGTGTTCGTTTGTGGCAATCATCACTGGTCATCACACTTTAAACTTAAGGAAATTTTGAATATTTTCATCGATAGGACGTGTGGGTTACAATATGCGTAGATGGCGTATTTTTTCAGATAATCATTACATTGTAATGTATACAATTCTGATATCGGCCGCATAGAATCCGTCGATAAAATGAGGATCACGGACATGAATCTCATATGTCTCGAAGAGTGTTTGGAGTATTTGGAACTGGATGATCTATTGAGCGTGGCTGATTCGAACAAACGTCTGCGGAAAGCGGCTGAGTGTGTTTTCTTCCGGAAGTATGGCCAAAAAACCTTTCGAACTCATTATAACGAATGGACTCCCGGTAGAATATTCTATATCGATGGAAATGAGATAGAAATGCTTGATTTGAGGTTCAGTCTTCAACTATTGCGTTGTTTCGGACATTTAATTGTATCATGGGTATCATGGTCGCATCACAGTTTTAGAAAGGATAAACTATTATATGCTTACATGAATGAATATTTTGCCGAATCTTTGACTAAAATTTTAATAAATACGACAAAGTGGAGGACTTGGTGGACTTGGAGCGGACCATGGGATCAATTCAAAAAGCCATTTGTGAAAATCCAAGAAGTTGAGTTTTATGGTTGTCACATGATTAAAACCGGTTGGGTAAAAAACACATTTCCAAATATGCGACGCCTCAACTATCGTAATGGGAGAAATAGACACGTTGGTTGTCTTGCTGATCATTTTAATCACCTGGAACATTTGGAAATGCAATGTGGACGTGTGTCAATGAAAAAAACAATTTTGAAATGTTTGCGTCTGAATCCACAGTTGAAAACACTGAAGCTCCGTGGATACCTTTATAATTATAATAAATCTTTGTTCGATGAACGTACATTTCGAAATGTAATTGAACCAATGCAAAACCTCGAAGAGCTCAAATTGGAAGGCATTTTTGCAGGAATTCGAAAATTCACTGGCAACAAAATTCATTTGAAAAGTGTAAGAAAATTCGTATTTGATGGATTTTCTGAGTTCCCTTCAAAATGTCCTTTTACATTCGATCGACTTGAATCATTTGAACAATGCGATCAAACCATGGATGATTTCTATGAATTCATTGATGGACATTCAACTATAGAGAAAATCAGAATCTCCAATTTTAAGCAACGGCCCAATATCAATGTCCAACATCTTATCAAAGCATTGCCATTGCTAAAGGAAATGAGTTTTGAATATATACCACTTTCAGTTGATGATGTGATTCGCTTAGTGTCCGGTTTGACGCTATTGCAAACAATTACACTCATTGGTACTGGTATTTATTATAATTTAGAAGAATTACGGGTACGGTTGGGAGTTGAATGGCAGTTATCGGTTAAGATAACAAACAACATAAGGAAAATCTCACTAGCTAAGTCACTTAGGACTAGGGTTTAGAAACGCGTTATTTTTTTTCAATATTTCGAAAAAACGTTATTCTACAGAGCCGTTAAATAAAACCCCACAGAAAATTAACGTTTTTTTTATCACCATTTTCGGAATTTGTCGAAACGTTTGTAAATCCCATTCAGAACTTTTGCTCAGTACCTAAAATGTTCAACTATAACGATTGATTATTTTGCAACAGACAATAATTCATTTTCGAATTTTTTCCTCTCAACGTAGCTATTGTTGTACTATGTACCATGTATGGCAGAAAGTATATTTGTAGGCTCATTTGCTTTGTCAGTAAAATTGAGATTGAAAAATGCAACAAAAAATAAATGGTTGTTTCTTTTATTTTTTTCCTCTTTCCAAAAACAAATTAATGCCTTCTATGCTGTATGTTTTTGTTGTGGTTCCTGAAGTGTCCTGAATTTAAAAATTTGTAATGTTTTCTTTTCCATTTTTTGGAAAATCAAATGGTAATTCCAAGAAATTCGGTCATAAAGCCATAAATGTAGCTAGAGATATATCATAATTATACACTATTTTCTATTCTTTGGCGCCCATTTAGACTGTACCGATCTAATCACTTTCTCAAAAGTCCCAATCCTTCTATGCATAGAACAAAGCACACTCATTTTTCTTGCCAAGCATATTTCGGCATATCTTATCAAAACTAGCGCATAAGACAAGGATGTAACATTGAATGCACAGAATATTGAAGTCAGTTGTGTTTTCACTGTCGAGGTGAAAACTTGTTCCTTCTCAAAGTAAATTTTGGCAAACATTTTACACGTAAGTTATTTGTGGTATTTAAACGACGAACGAATTTTAAAACGATTTGAAAAAAAGGAGAACTTGACCAAAAACTTATTGTGTTCAGGCTGTTCGCCAAAAGAAAAGGTTTGTGTTCGAATGAACGTACAACCAAAGAACTTAATTGTGAATCCTCCGTTCATTTCACACAATATTTCTTTTCAAATCATTTAAAATTCTAAATCGAGATGTATTTTCTTAACAGGATCCATTGACAAAATGAAGATCACGGACATGAATCTCATATGTCTCGAAGAGTGTTTGGAGCATTTGGAGCTGGATGATCTGTTGAGCGTAGCTGATTCGAAAAAACGTCTGCAGAAAGCGGCTGAGTGTGTCTTCTTTCGAATGAAAGGCAAGAAAATCTTGAATATTGATCTATCAATGGACACACAAAATGTTTATTCTGAAAAATATTATTGTAACATAAATGATTTACGTCCTGCTCTTAAGCTACTGCGTTGCTTCCGGCATTTGATTCTATCATTGGTTCATTGCGATTCTAAAACGGACTCACGATTGTTTTCATACATAAATGAATATTGTACTGAAACTTTGACCGAAATTCGATTAGATGAAACTAATGGAGGTTCATTGCATCAGCTCAGTAAACCATTTCCAAAAGTTCAAGAAGTTCACATGAAATCGTATCGCAAAACTAAAACCGGCTGGTTTAATCAAATATTTCCAAATATGCAAAGCCTTACCTTGCATTTAAACGAAAATTCACACGTTGATTTTCTTTTGGATAATTTTTTTCACTTGGAATATTTGAAAATTAGATGTTTCAATTGTTCCATTAAAAAAACCATTTTAGCCTGTCTACCCTTGAACCCACAGCTAAAAAATCTACACCTCTCTGTGGATGGTCCATATGAAACATATTTCAATGGAATAAATTGCAATAGAAAATTGTCCGATGAAGAACTATTTATATTAGAACTAATAGGAAATCTTGAAAAACTCACATTGGGAGGCATTTCTGAAGTACATCAAATTCTTTATAAATTGCGGGCTCGTCTGGGAAATGGGTGGAAAATTGGTATCTTCTTTGGCGATCTGCATTTGGTGCGTTCCAACCATCCAGAAAATCAGTCCAAATAAGCCATTCAGCTGTTATGGACGGCGAACGTTCAAGCTGGTAGGTGCAAGTACCATACAGAAATTCAATTCATTTTTTGAACATTTTCATTCAAACTTCATCATAATTAAATATTAATAATAAATAATTCATGTAAATTATGCGTAAAATTGAAATAGAAAAAACGAAAAAAAATAAAAAATGGTTTTTATATTATTTTTATCTCTTTCATGTTACAATCAATTGTCTTGGTGTATATTTTTGAGGCGCTTGGTGTGTACCACTTCTTTTTCCACGTGATTTTCTCTTTTCGAGATATCATACTGTAAACAAGTTAAAACTACTATGAAATTATCCCATAACTCTATGAAATATGTACTGCTCAAAATGTCCTAATTATATATCATTTGGTGTCAGTTTCGACGACATCAAACTAATTACCATCGTTTAAAAAAAAAGTCACGGCACACACATATTCCAAATGTTCCAAGTGAGGAAAATTATTCTATATTTAAACCGAGTATGAAGAAATTCATCCAGAAAAGTCTTTTTTTTTCATTCAAATTTTGGCATGTCCGCTCGATTAAATCAGTATTCGAGCTAGAGGTCCAAGTAAATGGTGGTAAATGTTCTAATTTTGAAAGATCTAAACTCATTTCGGAGCAGTTTTTAAAATTTTTCCAGATTTAACCTAAATTTTAGTAAATTTTCGAAAAAAAAAACTCCACTTGTAGGATTTTAACCCCTATTGGATTTTAACTTCATTTTTTTCCCAACTACTTCTTTCATTTGAAAATGACTTCCTCAATGAAAGTCAATAAACACACATATTACGAGTTAAATTTGTGTTTAACCGAGAAAAAAACAACGAAATAAAATAGATGCTAATGAAGGCCATTTACCGTTGTATACACAGTGAATGTTTGTAGTTTTCACCCCCTTTCTCTTGCACACATTCATCATCAAAGCCCATTGACTTGACATCGCGTACACGTACACCGCTGCGTTCACACAGTCTTCCGTCCGACTGCGTTTGGGTGTTCGTATCGAAAAATGAAAGGAAAGTCGTTGCACAAAGCGATCTCATGTTAATTAGCGTTCTATTCAACCAGTAACAACTTAACGCCACTCGACATTGTGTCCATCGCATTGTGTCGGTTATAAACCGACTTGGTTTTTATAGCTGTAAAATTCGATTTTGAAACTGGGCTCATGGTCGTGTGTATCAATGTCATTTCACACATTTTCGGTAAGGTTCCTCATACTTCCGAAAATAATTAGAAAATAGTTTTTAATGTTGTGAAAGTGTTTCGGTGTGTGAGAGAAAGGGAGAGAGGAAAACACGAAGAATATTCAAAGCTAATGATAGTGTGAGCAGCGCACAACGTTATATCCAGGCACGAGCATGATTCACGTGAAATTGTGTGAGAATTTTTCGGGTTGTTCCGTTGTGAGGTTTATCGCTTCCCACTTCCATTAAATTGAATTTCCACTTTGTAATTATTTATGGACGCAAGACACACACACACACACACTATCGACATGCTTCGCTCGCGCTCAAAAAGGTCTCTTGTATCAACCCTGAAAGGAACATGATTGTGGTTAATGAATGCATACGATGTTCATTTTTGAAAGCATCACTCATGAGTGAAAAAGTGTAAAGGACTGCGGTCCTTTATTTTCATTGAGTCTACCAATTTGGTCACTGTAGCGTTGATTTTGTTGCCAACAAATTGTTGGTCAATTTCATCCCCGGCTAACAAACGAAGTTCTAATTTCATCTCCGTCGGACGACCGAATTTCTTCAAGTGACCAAATGACCACCAGTTTCTATAGAAATTAAAATGGTAAACCATCAAAAATTGAATTTTCAGTAAAATCCCGAAATATTGCACCACATTTCGGAATGATAGAAATTGTTTTCGCCACAAATTATACACTGGCGTCAAATGAATACGTAAGAGTGATGTAAATGGTGATTTTTGTTTGAGGGTTGGTGCCATACGATGACGAAACAAGTGATAAGAATGAAATGAAATAAATTCTCGATGGGGACTGAAGCAGAAGGCATCATCGAAATTCGGTTGAAGTGGCGACGCCATCAGTCATTCATCAACGACCAAAACCGTCATTGACATGACGTCGCAATGAAACAATCTTCATTTGCAAATGAAGGATGGGAGATGAGAAGAGAAAAAGAAAAGAGGCTGATTAATTAACTCGTATTTATTTCGGTGGTCGTTGTCGGCTAAAATAGATTAAGTTAATTTTGTACTCTCTGTTTGCAACGACATCAAATTGCTTTTTTCAGCTTTTTTTTTTTCTTTTTAGATTATTTTTTGTTTCGTTCGCTTATCTCAGTTCATTTGTTTTCGGTCTTATCGCGGCAATTTGATCAGGTCGATTTAATGGCACATTGTATTTATGTATGCAGCATCCCACTGAGAGTTCCTTCGAAAACATTGAATATGTTTTTTTTTCTCTTTCACTGTTTATTCAACTGCGACGACGTTGTTTTAAATGCTTAGGGATTCGATTAACTCAGAGAGAAAGCGAGAGCCAGCGAGCGAGAGAGTGCGAAAAAAATGGAACGCATGTTTAAAAAAAATACTCCAAATTAGAAATGGGGCGCATGAAAGTGATGTTCGGCATCTAATTTTTAAGCTCATTAATTCTCTTTTATCCGAAATTACTCTCGCTCGATCCGGCGAAAAAGTGGGCAGACAATGGAAGAAATTAGCCTAAGAAATGAAATAAGATATATTTTGTTTATCTGGCGATAAGCATCAAATGGCATTCGAGGCCAAAGAATGAGCAACAATTCAAACACTTGAATAGAAAAAAAAACGTAGGAAACAAAAAATGCGTGACCCTTTTTCTAAACAACGATCCCGATGGGCTTAACAAACAATTTCTTTTAACCCTATCGCATCGATTCAAACCGAGCTTATGTTTTGCATTCTAATTTACAATTTAACAAATTATCACGGAAACAAACGAATGAAAAAAATGAAACAAATCATTTTAAACATGAGTAGCGTCTTGTGTTTTCATTTGGAACATGCTTTTTTTTCCTCCAAAGTGGAATGGGTTTACTTTGTATTGGAATGGTTAGATTGAAGATGGCAGGCAAATATCGCTTCCTTTCGCATAAATGTGCAATTGAAAAGAAAATCCTTTCAACCAAATTGAAGCGATAAATATTGCATGGCATTTTCAACCACATGCGATAAATAAACATAATCTGCAGCCCATTGGTTCTATGCATGCTCGATGAAACCATTTGAAATGAATGCGATTTAATCCCTTCTTCGTTATGCTCTCTTGACAACTTTAAAGTGTTTAGCATTGGTCTGGGCATTGAAGCGCAGAACGTTTCATTCGAAGCAAAGGACTTTTCTAGTGAAAACCACAAGACAAAGTGTCGTCTTTTTGTTTGGGGCATTTCAATGCGTTCTCAATCCAACGAACCAAATTCAAAATGTTATTCAACTTCGAAATATTGTAATCAGAATAAATGATCTAATCCAAGTAATGAATGCGTTCTCTGTGTAGTGTTTTAGTCTCTTTACTCCGCTTTCTCTGGTCCGCTCACCCTTTGGCCTCTTTCTCTTTCCGTCTTTCTTCTTCTCTTTTTCTCGTTCTCACCTACCGTCTCTCACTCTCTTTACCTCCATATCTCTCTTCCTCTCCCCCCTCTCTGAATCTATCTCTCTTCGCTTCGGTCAATCCATAAAAGGGAACATCAAACGTTAAAACTGTCACTTGACTGCCCATTTTGAATTGAGCTCTGCAATGCCGCTGCATGTTCTTATTAATTAATAAATTGTCTTTGAATTGGCATGAATGGCATAAATTTTGTTTCAAAGCGGTTTCAAACGGTGACCGCAAACAGAACAACATATTACACATGGATTGCATTAGAAGATTTGCAAAAGGGACTTCTTCCATATTTGATCTAAGCCCGAAAAAGTATTTGTCATCATTGTGCGTTGTGCCCTTCCGAATTCTTTCGAGTGTGAATTCAAAGTGTTCGTTGCATGAAAATCAAAGGGAAATGCCAACATCGAATGCAATCGTCATAAAATACCAAAAGGCATTAGCCAGTCAACTCTCGGTTGACATTTGTTGCAAAAACTTTCGTTAAATCCAATTGAAACGGAGCAACAAATCCAAACATGCACCATCCATGATGAGTTAGATACAAAATGTTGGATCATAAATATCATCAGTACGGCGCACCCCATGCCATGCCATCATATTTTATACACTTCAACGAAATATAACTCAGCTCATTATCATCTTCATAATCCCGTGATATTGCACATGCACGAGTGAAACCTGCTGATTTATTCATTTCAAACGTGCAATTAACAAATGTCCGGTGAATTATTAAGTTTGAATTTTGATCCCATGCAATGGCATCATCACCGAATGCATCGGTCGGTATTAGTTTATGTTGTTGTTGTTTTTTTCCGTCGTCTTCTTGTGTTTGCAAAGATTTGTTTGCACATAAATTACCGTCGTTGACCGCAGGTATGGCACAAACGTTTGCTTGCTGTTGTAGCTGTTGAGCGAAGATTAAGCCTTTGCGGGATTCACTCTAAACAATTTGTGTGTGTGCGTATGTGTGAATCGCATGCTTTCGTAGTCGAATGCACTTTGGAGATTCTATAGACCACCACCACAATAAGACCCAACCACAAGAATGGCGTCAATGTGCTGCACACATTGGCGAAAATCTCATTGGAAATCAGTTAATTCATAAATTTTCCGCAAATTAAGGCAATGATAAATATAAATTTGCCCATCGATGGACATGCATCGTTTTATCGGTTAAAATTGTGCCGAGAGTCGGTAATTGATGCTCTCAGCACAATTTATGAGAATTTGTAACCAAAAACGATATATGTGTAATACGCGCAACCCACTATTTCGCTGTAAATCGATTTGCCGAATGGCATAAATCAAATGGAGCACAGCTTGTACGATTATTGTAATTTCTGTGTTTTCCTTAAAATTAATTGCTTTCGTGTAATTTGCGCAGCCTTGATATTGGCCGGATGAGAAGCCGTGATATTGGTCATAAGGAGAGCGCTTGATATATCAAGGCAATATATGGGTATATATTGCCAATGAAACAATGTGTAGGCATTGACAACAAATTAAGCCGACTCGAGATAAGTACCAACCAGAGAATGAAACAAGTGATAATTTGACGAAACGAACAGCGACAGCGAGATCGGAAATTGATAAAAGCAGGATCGAGCACTTGCATGCAAAGCAAACCGCGAAAGGGTTTAAAATCAATTTAGATTTTTATCATAGCGTTGAATCGCCAAGACCTGCTACACGCAAAGGAGATTATGAGCATTATTCACAACTGTCGCGCGACATTCAAAGAAACATTTTCCATTTAACAAATTAGAAAAAAGAGCCGCGCGCTCGTTCATTTTTTGTGTCATCAGATAACGGGTTATTATTTTTTTCGGGTTTGTTATTTGTTTGGTCTTCCTATTTATTTGAATGTTTGGCATTCGAAACCGAAATGTAGGAGACTAAAATGTAGAAATAGCATCCGAGACTTAAATATAGGAATGGCTTTCGCGCAACAAAGCAAAAAAAAAATGAATAAATAATCATTTTCATAGATTCGAGCAAAGGGAGTGATATTGTTTCCGACCGAAAATTGAATTGAAAATTTTATAATCCTTACTAATCCATGTACCGGTTAGAAAAAAAAAATACGGAGCGGGAAAAGAGCAATGGGCCTATATTATAGGCCTTACAGCAATAGGCAAGCGAAAAAAAAGAACAACTGCAACCCAAATGCAACACTATTATCTCTTAAACACACACAGAAAGGCGAAACCGTAATAAAACCCAAATGAGTGTCAATAGATGGAATATGCTGTTTCGAACATAAAACCGTCTGTTTGTGGTAGTGACTCGCAGTTTACTTTGAATTCGTACTGTACGGTGTACAGCCTAAAAATAAATACCCTATGTTCAATGACACTGATTGAAGAATTCGGATTCAGTGTAACATTTTAATAGATTTTTCGTGCTAAATGAATTGATTCGAATGAAAACCATCATTTCACTTTGTCAGTGTGGATTTCATTGCTTTGACAGCTCCGCTCAGTAGTTTGACTTTATAAATGGCACCAGTACAGTGTAAACTCGCAGTACACTGAATATAGTTCGTGTCAAATATATTTGCCTAACTATAAAAAAATATATAAAAACTATAGCTCGAGTTTACTCCTCACCGAACATGTCATTCAATCACCCGTAGAAAAACTCTTTTTTTTCTGTGTTCAACACGAAAGGCAGGCGAAATATATGAACGGATCAAGCGATAAAAACAATAGCTGACAGTGTTAAAAAGCATATTCAGAATTCGTAGGTGACATATTTTATTCAATTTTATCGTTATTTCGGGCTTAACCCGAGGATCAATTTGCCAACGCACACACTGCCATAATTTAATTTCATTTTTTTTTCGCTGCTGCTTCTGCTGCTGATGCTGTTGTTCATTTAAAATATTCAAAAAAACAAACAAACATAAAAAAGCATTATCGTATTCAATTTGACACTTGCACATCAAAACCAGAGCCGGGAGTTTGTTCCTTTGTATATTGTGTCGATTTGTTAGCCGAAGTCGGCAAATGGCCTAGATTTATTTTATTGGTGCAAGGCAGTTTGCCATGTGTGTGTTTGGTTGCATTTTTTTTCTTTCATAGATTGATGCTTGGCACTTGTTCGTCAAATTCAGTCAGAGCCGGTACGGGGACGTGCCAAGTGCAAATCCATATCAACTCTTTTATTTTATTGGTTTTATTATTAAATTTGTGCGCCCCATACGCACTTTTTTGTATCGCATTTTTACTGCCGAATATAAATTATTTCGAAGCAAATTTGAATGGCAAACCAGCGTATGTGATTTTGGGGTGGTTACATCATGAAGCAAATGCTACATTTTCTGTGTGTGGCTTCAACAGACGAGCACGGAACCGGTTTTCCAAAACTTTCAGTAAATTCAATCAACAAAGCCGTGTAATGATAACGATTATGATTATGATTATGTGTTGGCTTGATCAAAACACACGCATGCACACGCAAATAGACTTTAAATCGAATATGCGTATGTAGTAAATCCCATGTGTGTGTGTGAATAGAGCAACCGCAAAATGTACAGCCCGAATATTATGCATATGACGAGATTGTCGTCTAATTATGACAGCATGTGAGATTTAGCATGATTGCATGCCGAGTACAAGTGTATCGCAGGTTTTTTTTTCCGGGGACTTTTATAGCATTTACCATATATTTTATTTATGAAAATGTTTTAACTCGTTACGATTTTATATCGACACATAACCGTAAAAGTTAAGCTTCAAATGGTTTGAACGACAACAGTGACAAAAACACACAGGCATATGGTTAATTCGATTTAATTTTCGTTTGAAGCGATAAAAACGTGTCACCGATGATAGGCTCGCGTATTTTGGATGATATTTTTTGACACATGATGCGTATCAATTTTTGTTTTTGGGGGGGAGTAAAGTTTTAGCCTTTGGTCAACACATGCTACCTTGAGGTGGCTCATTAATGATATCATGAGTTTTTATCGGTTTGGATAAAAACATATTGGGCTGAGGCTTAATTTTTAAAGTACTTTTATGGGTTTTCAGCTGGGATGGTAAACGACACGAATTCTTGGTTCGTGTAGGTAATCTACGTCGAAAATAAGTATTCGATTCAAATTATTATTCGAAAATTAGTATAGATTTGATTAAATCATCTTTAAAAATAGAGACGTGCTGATCAGCATTTACTCGAGTAAAATGATAGATTTATGAGTTTCTTGTTAAATAACCGAAAAACTTGACTCGAAGACATTCATAGCGAATACATATGGACCAGAACACCATAAAAAAATACAGAATAAAAATAAAATAAATATTCAAAAGTAATTCTGCAGGAAAATGTCAGCATATTTGACAACGGCTGCATACCGTTATGCGTCGAATATACCATGTCATCGTAGCATCGTGAGTCTCTCGCTTTCTTGCAACCAATCTTAAAATTATACGTACCAAAACTGCAATAAACATTCAAATAAATAGATCCGGCATTGACGTCAACAATTACGTAAAACTCAGCATTTATGTCTGTGAAGACAATTGAAATAAAAGTCACCAAGCGCACAAAATCCCCATTTCATTTATAGTCAAAGCTCGTCTCCGATTTTTTTTCTTTCATTCCCACTTCAACATCACAAATGGAAAAAGAAACTGCGAAAAATCCATATGAAATTTTTCAGAGAAAATGCGTTTGAATGACGAGAATTCAATATATTTGAAGCAAACATAATCGTAAAAATCAATGAAACGAAAAGTTTTTTTTCCTCTCTCTCTCTCTCTCTCAATCTTCAACAGCGTGATTCACTTTAGTCGAGATGGTGTTGTTATATTCGCGTCATCGTTTTGAGGTTGATTTTGATCTGCTCTTACACTCCACTTATCCCACGTCTATTCATCATTTAACGATGTTAAAGCGAAGAGCATACACACAATTCAACCACTCATCGTGGTGTTGAGACCGGGTTCATCTTCACATCGTTGTAATCACTTATCGCTGAAACGATTCAGATTCCGGTGGCAAAAGCGAAAATGTTCGAATTAAGAAGCAAAATGATGTACTGCAAAAATCCAGATATGGAAAGAGCGAGAGAGAAAAAAATGTATCGGAAACGATTTGAAAGATGAAAATAAATTACAAACTATTACGCGATGCCACTGGAAAGACTTTTCCGTTGGTGAATCAACGTGCATTACATACAGACACTCGCAGAGAGGCAGGAAGAGACCGACAGACAGAGAACGTAAGAGAGAGAGAGAGAGAGAGAGAGAGAGAGAGACCGACAGACAGAGAGGAAAAGATAGAGTGTGTGTGTCTATTGTTATCTTTGATCGATTTGCCGCGACTGCTCTTATTGTTGCCGCTGTTGTCCAGTTGATGCATCGAGGGAAACGTTCGTAATTTTTCACAAGACCATTTTTGACGTTCCAACAATATCGATATTAATTTAAGTATTTTTTCGATTGTTCACAACTTCTCGCCGAATCATAAAAAAAATAGACTTGATATTGTTTTTTTCGCACAGACACCCAAGCGGAAGAAAAAAATCGTCTTTTGATGAAGTTGAGCTACCGCTTGTTATGGCACAGCTATCACATTTAATGACTGACCATTGATCGAATGGCGCTCCTAACGACATGTCCATTTATCTCCTTTTGATTGTTTTGATTCGAACAATAAAAATCGAATGCAATAGATGCGCGTCGCAATCGAACAATAGATCGTGAGCAGCAGTAGCAGCAGAGGAAAAAATCCACTCACAAAAGACCAGTTATAATAGTTTCACATAAATTATTTATTGGCTCTTAATGCGTTTTTTTGACATCAGTCCATTGTATTTTCAACAGATTTTTGGACTGATTTTTCTCGAATGATGGATTTTCCTTTCGATTCTTCCATTGGAATCAAAAGGATGCTCTTTCCATCCATCTAAGAAAATCTTGTTGAACAAAAGGAGTCCTTCACGTCTGATCAACTTAGACGCGTCTTCTTCTTTTTCCACTTCTTCTTCTTCTCATCCACTTCGACGCCTGATTATGACTTTCACATGTTATTGTCACAACCAAAATCACTGACACCCATTGTTTTTGTATTATTTATACGCTGGAGAACGATGATTGTGTCTGGAGAACGTTAAAGGGCATTTAGTCGAATGAAACTCCTGAAATCATTTCAAACCATGAAAATCCATTCAATGAATGTTCAGGAGTTTCATTTGACTAAATGCCCTTTAACGTTTTCCAGCGTACAATCATCGTCTAAATGCTACTTTCTCCTTTAGATTAATTGTTAAGTGAAAACTTTTCAAGTGACTTATTTTGTGTAATCCGCATATGATGTGTCACAACAAGATATTGGAATTTAATAGACGTCCAATGTCTGGCACCCAGCAAACAATACAACATTGTTACAACGGACTAAACCATCTTCTAATGCATTTCTACATATCGAATGTGTAAATTCTAATACATTTTACCGTTTCGAGAAACACATTCACAAAAGGCTAAGGCTTATATTTTACTCTATGAGTCAGACAGGGTATTATGAACCATTTTCATTGAACACACTTCAATTGTAAATGCACAAAAACAAAAGGCAAACAACCGAGAGAAAAGAAAAAAAAAGTTAAGTAAACCACCGACAAAGTAAACAAAACTATTTGCTATAACAAAACCATTGTTTGTGTTCGTTGGTATTTAAAGTTAAATTCCGTTCCACGTCACAATTCAATTTTCACAAAGTTTGA
This sequence comes from Sitodiplosis mosellana, assembly GCF_009176505.1. NCBI lineage: Eukaryota > Metazoa > Arthropoda > Insecta > Diptera > Cecidomyiidae > Sitodiplosis > Sitodiplosis mosellana. The sequence continues at coordinate 424,433 of NW_022595257.1, forward strand.
CATACAAACAGTGATTTCCCATTGAGTTGTTGCACATACCACGAGGGGTTTGTTTATTAATTGTGTACTCATTAAATTACAATATCATCATCGGTAGAGAGTTATGAAATGGCTGAAAGGTACTTTCAATCATTTTTGGTGTAACAGCGATCGGAAGCACTTTTTGAAGAGCATACACCATACACGGTATACGATATATGAAGAGCGTAAACGAGGAGCACATATGAAGAACGCACATGAAGAGCGCGGACGAAAAGCCATGGGTGAAAAACTAGAGTGAAGAGCATGGCAACACAGCAAGACTAAAAACAGAGTGAGAAGTACGAATTTAAATTTCAAAGAGTATGAGCCTCTGTGAGAGGCCCTCTGCATGGGAACGGCCGGAACGGCTACCAGCCGGTAAAGTTACAGGTTAAACAAAATGTTGTGCCTTCACTCTTGACATTCGTTTGAGTACCTGGGAAAATGAGTTTGAAATCCGTTTCGAACAACATTTTAATTGAATTATTTGGAATTAGTGGCAAATAGTTCGGATACTTTCTAATTGTTTGCCATTCAATGAAAATGCGGTGTTCAATGAAAACAATGCCAAAAATGAGCTACGAGCATGTGTGTGCACACTGCACTGTGCATTGTATCAAAGTTTATAAGCGCACATTCAATAAATCACATTTAATTAGATTTCAAACATTTTCGGCGGTTGATGTATGGATAGAAAGCAGCATTTACTGATTCAAAGGTTGGAAAGAAGCAACAAAAGCATATTCAAAGGCACTTTAGACCGGCATATCTACCTACTGTATTACTTTTGGGATATTAACACACTCAGAACCTTTAAGAATTTTAGAAGTATTTCTAAAAACCAAATTGTATTTGTAGTGAAAACATTGTTCAACATCTTAAGTTCTCATTAGAAAAACATATTTTCAATAACAAAAAAATTTGCCTTCAAAGTGTTTTGAGAGAAAACAAAACGGTTTTGGGCTAGAGGATTCTTTTTCTCCAACCGAAGTAGAAAACAAGCGATATATTGGTAAGTAATAAACAAACAATTTGTTTTGAGAATAGAAAATAGAGCAAGAGGAATATTTTGAACAAGAAAAAAGTATGAGCGATAAAAAATGGACCAAAAAATTGTTTTCAGTGTTAAGATTTAGCAAATCGCCCTTTCATCGTTTGAAAAGTGCTCAGATGTGTGTTAAATCTGCGTAGCTCGTCAATCAAAATAAAAATGTCTTCAAGCTCAAGGAATCGTTCAATCATTCAATCATTTTTGAAAGGGTTTAACCATGAGCTACGTTCAGTCTTTCGTATTTTCTTTCCCGCACACACCTAAAACCTCGTATTTCCTTCGACCATTCAAAATTTTCTATTGTAAGTTACAATCAAATATTGTAACGAATCGATGCCACCAAAAAGATGCGAGAAATATGGAGCTAGGCCGCGACAAATTGACAAGTCATCGTATAAACCAGGACGTACAATGTACATGTTATGCCGTTATAATGCTGTTACAGACATCGAAATACAAAACACCATCTCCGATTACACTTTCAAAACCGAAAACAATTATTATTGTGTGTTGCATATGTAAATGCGTTACTTTCCCCCGTGATTCCATCGATGCTCTCTCGATTACGATGGATTGAAATAAATATACGAGGGACCGGTCGTGTTAAGCTATCATCAACACAGAGAGAAATGAAATGCTGCGTAAAAATGGTAATCAATCAATTTTTTGGATGACGTGAAAATGGTTATCGATTTTTATTTTTCGGTTCTCTCTCATTCTCCAAATGGATTTAGCATATATGAATCGTGTTTCATTGCCGCTCTTGAGGTTTCCGAGAGGCCAAAATTATGACTTGTATGCATCAATCACATTTAATACGACAACACACAATGCAAATCGAATGCACAACGAAAACAATAGCGGATTACGAAGATTAAATTGTTTGAATAAATTGATCTGATTCCTATTGAACAGAGAGCATGGTTCGACCTTTTGTGTGTTTGTGATTTTTGATTTCTCATTTTAAAGTGAGTACGGGAGAGATAGAGAGTCATTTTGAAAAATGCATTGAGTAATCGATGTTTCTCATCGATTCTTTTTTGTGTCTCGGTTTCGGTATGAAGTGAACACGATTAGAAGAGAAAACATGATCGAACCGTGAGGGGTCAGTGTGTGTATATGCTCTTGATACACCTAATGCAGCAGATAATTCATTATATTATTGACTTGATGCCACTACTGCGTGTTTGGTTTGACCAAACAATAGAAACAAATTACCATCCTATTGATGCTTATCGCAATACATATATGAAACTTCCCAATTTTCCATTCTCATCGTCATTTGCATTGCGACTAGCAACTATTTGGTCAATGGCACACTGTGCTGTTGACGACGACCGCTTCTCCTTCGTCCACTTTGAAAATTTAATTACAATTTATTGTTTGACTCGGAAAATATTTTGAACACGATCAATTGAGTATTAGTGTGTCTAGGTACTTGAAATGTCCAATTCAAAGGCGGTCGTGTGCAATTACGCAGCGCGCGCGCGTTCGTTCAATTCAACAATGACTTTTCACTTTACGAATGCACTCTCCAGAAAATTGAATTGCGCCAAAAAAAATAGAAGAAATAAGAACCCGTAAAAACAATTTTCGATGTGAATCGAGTTTTGTGCTGACATTGCACTAAACATGAGCACGTTTTCGAAAAATATTGATTAGTTTGTGTAGTCATTGGCCATTCTTACATTCCCTTTCTCTTTCTCTCTCTCTCTCTCCCTGGCTTTCCCTCACTCTCTTTCTCTATCTTTCTTTCTCTTTCTTTCTCACTCGCTTGTTCCCTTCTTTCATCGCAATGCACGGTGTGGTGCCGACGGTGCGTCGCCAACAAATACAACAATAGATTATTTTTGTGTAAACAACTTTTGAATTTGGCTGCTGCTTTGTTTGTTGCATTGGTTGCATTGGAAATTCAGAACAGGAACCGAACCATGAAAATGACGAATTGCATTATCGCATTACGAGAAGGCATAAAGTGCGTGGGAGAGTGTGACAATCCATGTTTGATAATGGGAATGTTTATGAAACAAACTAATTAATATGATGTTGTGAACGTTTTGCCAGCAGAAATTTGCTTCATATCGAGTCGACAGAAAAAAACGGTTTTAACGAAGTTTTTTTTGGTTTCAAGTAGGATAATGATGTAAGATTGATACAGATTTAACACTCGATTCTTGATTTTGTGATAGTAAAATCATTTTCAACTTAAATGAGTTCGATTTAAGCAGCAATTTTCCATGACGGTTGGAGCATTTTCAAAAGAACTCTATCATTTTATTGATAATTAAATCACTATTGTTCGACTTTAATATGCCCGATTTTTTTATCTCAAGTCATATCGTTCAATGAACGCAGTCAACTATCGCATTAACGATCATCAAACGATCATTTTTTACGTTCTGCGTTTTTTTTATTTCACTTTTTTATGATCTTCCAAATTATTAAACACACAACAGCTGAAGAGCGCTAAATGAACAGTATGCACTGAACATTGATTTATGTTCACTGAAATTGGACTATGAAATAGTAGCAAAGGCATAGGCTACGAAATATGGATCAAAAGAATAATGAAAGAACGCAAGATAGGGATAGAGGGAAAGGAAGATAGAGAAGAAGAGAGAGATGAAGTGAGTAGAAGATTTGTTTTTATCGTTCTATTTGATTTTATTAATTTTATTCGTTTTTTTTTGCATCGCTTCAGTTTAATGACTTCACTATCAATTTCCTCAAGTAAAAACACACACACCATTTTTTACGATATTTACATTGATTTAAAACCAGCGTTGACTTTCATTACGTAACCATACAAATCATTGACGATCGCTTGAATGTTCAAGCCCAGTATGCATTGGCCGGGGTAATTATAATCGAATAGATTTTATGGATTAGTTCCACGATTTCGACGAACACTATTCGTCGAACAGTCAACTCGCATCGACGAACACGAGAAAAGAATGAAAACAAACGAGAAAAAAGAGTGAAAATGAATGAAATGGAATAGAAAAAAAAATGGAAAGGCGATAGACCATTGAATGTACTCCTCATTATGGCCACATTTTACATGGCTAATCAATGGCATTCAACCGAAATTGTTATGTTTTTTTATTACTTACGACATCATATGGAACCACAATGCGTTCGGAACTTTGGGAAATGCAGTAAAAAAAACGAAATCTGACAATAACACCAACAAAAAATGAATTTGTGATCATAAAACCGAAAATACGTACCATTCTCAAATAAAAAAAAGCTACCGCATTCGATTTCATTTGGTATAAAAATTAATGAAAAGTCATAAAACTACCGAGCACCATCTCGTGGCTTCGATACTACATAAAAAAAATCGGAATTATTTCACTTCAATCGAGACGTTAATTGTAATAATTTTACTTGCGGCACATGTGGGTATATGTCATAAGTCTACTTTTGAATGATGATTTGGAAGAAAAAAAACCAAAACCGTAGTCGTGTTGCTAAATTTTCGAGAGTCTATGTTTTATTCAATTTAAAATAGATTTAATAGCTGCTGGAGGATTTACCGAAAGATGATTTCGTTTTCAATTCTCTCACTCATCGCTTCCTCTATCTCTCGCTATCTCGCTCTTTGTCTGACTCAATCACTCAGTCACTCACTTGCTCCCTTTCTTGCTATTCCGCTCTCTCATTCACTTCATTCATTCACTTACTATCTCACTCATTCGTTCACTGACTCGCCCGCTCAGTACGACAGACTTTATTATATTTAGCTTATACGAATCCATACCCAACCATTCCATCAAATGTTTGGTATCCTCGCCAAAAAAAAAAGATTCCTATTATTATGCTTATTTATTTTTGATTTGTCTCATTTTCTTCAATGAATTTTTTACGACTTCCACCGCACACATTCACATATGACATTTGGACGTGAGCGAAAACCGTTTGTTGTTATCATTATTATTACTTTTCCCCCTTAATGTTCATCCGGTCCCGTTACTTTTTTCATTATTTAATAACCGATTTTTTTTTTTGTGTGTTCTGTTCGGCGTTTCTGCACATATGCTATTCTGCTGTCGAATATAAAAAACAAAACAAAAAAAATCGCAGACAACAACAGAGAGAGAAAAAGAAGTAACGGGAAAATTGAAAAAATAAATTTTTCTCCAAGCAACAGCTTTCAATTAAGGATTATAAACATATTTATCCGTTTGTGCGCGGGTAACGTATTTTTTTCGGGTAGTCATGTGTGTGTGTGTATTTCATCACGTCAACAATCATCAGCAAAACACAGCAAGGCATTGAAAAGGAGCGCATATTTCTCGAAAGAAAAAAAATATCAATAAATTCCCGTTACGCTATGACCACGTACCGTGGCCGTGCACTTGTACGATTACCATAAGTGAATTCGTATTTTGTGTGTTTGGTCCATTTTGCCCATTTAAAATTGAATTACCGTGTCATGACAACCAACTATAACCAACGGATGAACCCCCTCATAACACACTGGCATTCAACAACAGCAGCAGCAGCAGCAGCTCACATATGCAATCAAATGTTTTCAAAATTCAATTTTTTTCTCTACATTTTCAATGGATTCACCGGGCATCCTTCTGCCGATGGACTTTCTATTTTATTTTTTTTGCGCAGCGGCTACACAAAGCATTGTCATAATCGTCTCACCCTAGTACCATTGTTTATTTTTCTGGTGCATTTTTCTGACGATGGTGTATCATCATTAAAAGTTATTTTAAAAGAATGGACGAGTGAAATGGGAAAAAAACAACAACTGCGAACGGGAAAAGGAACTGCTACTGTCGGATATCCAATTTCAGGCATCAAATTAGCAGAAAAAAATTGAGGCAAAATGAAACAGACACGGTGTGTAATCAATGGACGTTCCGAAAGAGAGAACCCAAAATAATTCGCTAGCCGAAAATCATTCAAGCGAAGGATTGTGGAACGGATTTTCTTTTTTCCCTAGTTTTTTTGTTGTTGCTGCATTGCTCGACCAAATATCGAGCCGAAAGATCAAACGCAAAGCATTCAGAAGCGTACATCAACTATCATTACACCTTTCATTAAATCACCGACAAACATGGTCGTACACTTATTCGCTTTGTTGTAGACTGGCACCAAAGTGGACATTTGTTTGCTTTTGTGTCAAAACAATTTACTAAGAGCGTATTGCATTTTTTTTCTGCTTCATGCATAGGAGAAAAAAGTGAAGAGAGACAGGCACAGAAATCACATTGCAAGTGTTCTTCTTTTGTATTTTCGCAAAACTGATGCAATTGGTGCCACATAAATCAACCTCTCTTTTCAAGCGTTTCAACAACCCAAATAAAATTCCGCCATCAATCTAACAATAGCAAAACGATAGAACATTCATCTAAATAAATAATAAAAAAAAGGGAACGTTGCATCGGTGCCACGCTCTCGTTTGACGTGGTGGGTACGACAATTCAACGGTGCCTCTTTCTATCGTCCACTATCCGACTGGCTGGGTCTGTCTTTTGAGTCTTGATGACTGCGTGAGTGAGTGGAACTAAATGGAAGCGAATGAAAGAGAAATAGAACGAGCGATGGAGAGAGATGAAGAGAGAGAGAGAGCAAGATAGAGATATAGAGAAAGAGGAGCGTTATTGTTCGCTTTGTTTGATTGTGTAATTGAATCGAAATTATTGCCTGTAGACTTGTCACAGTACACAAATCTTGATACGCGCATCGGTTTTTTTTCTACACTTTTCCACATGCACCAATGTTTACGACGTACACGTAAAAGTTAGCTGCGCCTCTTTGAAACCCTATCAAAGTCACATTTAATCAATTGCCAAATTCGAAAAATGGTCAAACCATAAAAAAGCAACAAAAAGTCTTTTTGAGTTATTATTTCTCTATTTTTACGGCCAACCGATGCTTACACACACATGGCTATTTTTGTGCGATGATGATTGAAGATGTGCTCGCGTGCAATGAAACGAAGATGAATAGGGAAAGAGAAAGAGAGGTATAAAGAGAAACAGACGATTCAATCGAATATTGCCAAATAATGTGAACTATAACCAAATTGATACAAATTAAGGGCCACAGGCGAACCTTTTAGCATTCTTGTTGTTTTTTTTTACGACAAACCATAAATAAAATTGCTGCTCTGTGTCCAGCGAACACATCTTTCAATGGGCTGAATTGAACAAAACGGACACTTTGTCATGGCAAATGCACAAAACGCAGCTCATAAATTAGCCTGTCGAATAGAAATGTTTATTTGGTTCGATGAACATATGTGACCTGTGTTTTGCGTTCACAACAACGTACCGACTATAAATTACACACCAGCTACATATCATGAAAACAAGTGCAATTTAAAAATAGTTCAGGAAACGAACATGAAGAAGAAAAAAAAATCTCGTTCGCTCTTTAATTGATTTGACATTTCGTTGAAATTTCCCTCTTCAAATTGAAATTTTAAATGCAACTCGGATCAAATCGAGCGCCAGGCGTTTATTTTTTTGTACGTCATGTGTATTAAATCAAGATTTTTCGCCAATCGTACTATGTATCAAATGCGAGAAAATCGAGTATTTTGTTTCTTCGTTGCAGCGTAACAGCTAAATTTAATCTATAGCAAAATAAACTTGTACATTTTCATTGTGTGTTTAAACTGAAAACAAAGAAAACATAGTGTTTTTTCTTGGCCTGAATAATCGTCTTTCTATCTCTGCGTTGGTGCCTTATTGTCGATTGCAATTGAACGTTGTTTATAAAACCGTTTTCATGCACTGCACTTTGTTCATTGAACACGCCGAAGAACACGTGAACACACTCTGGCCTTTCCATTCAGCCTCCCTTCGATCTATTTTAAATATTTATTCAAATGTCACGCTCACCGCATGCAATACATGGAAATTCGTTTACGATTTTCCATCTCAAAGTATCGCTCAAGATTTTCTACGTAAATGTCGACTTCTCTCAGCCAAACGTGAAATCGTGGTGAAGAAAAATCGTTTTTAAATTGGAATCAACTCTCTCAAAATCTAATTGAGTCTTCTATTTAACACTATTTCTCGTCGGGTGTCGATATAGGTTTAGGTTTGTCCGATTTTATTTGGAAAATCACCAATAGCAGCAAAGATAAAAACTAACAAAAAATCAAATTCGCAATAGTTGTGATTAAGAATATAACTTATTATTGCTAGTGCACTAGATTACACTTTGACTACGGCCCGGTTTGATTTTTATTCACTGAACATCTGATTTTATGCGCTGACATCGGTGATAAAGATGAATTAAAATGGATGCCACTGAGCCATGGCTGCACATTATGGTAATTATCTGAAACTCTCTGTTTTGAACACAATGATTCTATTTTGAACAATTCACAATCAAGGTAAAGCGAATGCCGCTACAATACTCATTGAAAATGGAGATGATATAAATGCTAGAAACAATAAGGGGAAAACACAACGTGATTTGGCCTTTTTAAATGGTAAAATTTTTGCTTGCATTCAATTATTGACATACTAATTTAATTGTTGATTTATGAATCAATCTGCAGATAAAACAGAAGTCGCCAACATTCTAAAAGAAGCAGAAGAACAACAGAAGAATAGGAACTAGCATAATTTGATCGTTACTGGACACTACCGTGTACCGTACTGACTATATGATTTTAATTTTCAACCAATTTCAATAATGAAATGAAAATAAATGATTGTTCTTAATGCACCAGATTACGCGTAGACTTTTGCTCTGTCGATAGAATAATTCTCTGTAAAGTGTGATAAAAAAAACGTTCGAATTGGGGGAAATCAAACCCATGATAAAAATAAAGAATATTCTCATTATTTAAAATCTTATGGAGAGAATAAAATTAACAGATAGACAGCTTTAATTGAGCTCAGTACAATGTCAGAGTTGATATAAGTCGGTGGTGAATTTCTGTTTCTTCAATCAGATTTGAATAAGTTTTGCTTCAACTAAGCTGTTTCAAATTTTAAACTTCAACCCACTGCTAACGAAGTAGTGCATTTGGTAACAGTATTTATTCAACTATTTTTACAACAAATGATTTTAAATAAAAGTGTTTTAAAGTTCTATCAAAGTAAAGGATGCAAAGCGATGTGTTCAGCCTCATTGTATTTCTCATTTCATTGAATTCAGAATAATCTCAAATAAAACCACGTCACATCCATATTTTTTGTTATCAGTTTCTTGGAACATTGTTGACTTCGGGTATTCACTCTGAATCAAGTACACAGTGCGAATATCAGAAGCGATAAAACATAGTGATACGACCGTTTGTAGGATGCAGCTTCCACAACGGAATAATTACACGAATTTGTTTTTTTTTTGTCATTAAATGATCTTTGCTCGAATAATTCGTTAATCAGAAACAGACACACATCAACGGCCTTTCCATTCTATAAAGTCGATTATTTTTTTTAAATTTTTGTACAGAATTTCACAACCAGTTATATTTCGACGGCTTAAAATGAAGAGCGGTTCACTTTTATTCGTGGTGACACTGTTTGTAGCAGGTTTCAATGGATTACTGGCAGGTATACCTAATTATGTACTTTCTTATTCAAAATTCATTTATTCTTTGAGATATTAACGAGCCTTGATTTTCCGTTTCTTGTCGTTATTGCATACAAAAGACAAGCAGGAGAATAGGTAAGTCAGAATCTTAAAAATGACATTCTGAACAGTGCGACCATTGACCATCACAATTTTCAAAATTGGTTTGTAGTTCGAGTGTACCAATATCAAGGTCTAAATTGGATGAGCTGCTTGGTGCAATCGAATACGGTAGGTCCTGGTTTTTGGTAGCAATATAAAAGCTTTCCGTTTTGCTCAAAAAGATATTTTATTCGGTTTAGGTTCTACATCAACGATCAGATCATTGATTCGGGAAGGAATAAATATGAGCTTGCGATTTGATAATGGGCAAACTCCGATTCATATGGCTGCAGAAAAGGGCAAATATCTTCATAAGAAAACTCACTTTTAGTAAGTGCTTCTTAATAAATATTATTTCCATAGGCTCTCATGCTATACTAAAAGTGTTAGTCGATAACGGTGTAGATCCAAATATTCTAGACGAAGAAGGCCTTACAGCACTTTACATTGCCGCGGAGAAAGGTCGGTAGATGAGTTGTAAGAGCACAGAATGATTTTCTAATCAGAATCCTTTGCAAACAGGTTTTGAAGACTTTGTCCAATACTTGATCGAAAAACATGCCGATGTTAACATTGCAGACAAAAACGGTCGTTCCCCACTTTACGTTGCACTAAAAGGAGGTAAGCAATTAAATCATTCAATAAATAATAATGAATAATAATAGATTTAATTTGGATTTTGAATAGGCCACAAGAAAATTGCCGCGATGCTCATCCAAAATGAATCAAATGTCAATTTTGAGCTGGGAAAATGGAAAGCAGTCATATTTCGTTGTGTTGTTGAAAATGGTAAATAAAAATGACAATTTTTGAAAAATTCAGTCATTTTTTCAGTAAAATATTCGTTGTTCCATTTCCGGATTTTATCAGAAGAATTTCTGGATTGTGAATGAATTTGTTACAAAATCTAATTTCGAACATTTATTTATAGTCAAAGAAGAAAATCGGAAAAATGCACTCATCACAAAATTGATTAGAAAAGATGTCTATACTGATACTAGCTCAAGGGATGCATTCAGAGAAGCTATCGAAAAAGGTACTCAATAAAATGTCGTAACATTTGACAAACACATGAAATGGATATAAATAAATTATCGCGTAAAATGTTTCCTTTGGCAACATAGGTGATGCTCTTTCGACAGAATTTATGATCAAAAATTGCAATAAAGAGTTACGTGCAACGTTGGGTCTGTCACTTTTTCTCGCTGCAAGCAGAGGTGATTTTGTTTGCTTGAAAATTAATTTTTAGAAATAAATTCGAGCTAAAATTTTAATATTCTGCGTTGAAAAGGGCACGCAGAAATCGTGAAAATTCTGATAAGGAATCGTGTAAATCCAACTGTTTCCGGACCAAATGGGACTCTGCCTCTGATTGTTGCTGTTAAAAATGGTAATCCAGAATCATTTTTTCCCATTATTTGAAGTTGCTATAAAATATACTTTGACTCGTTCATTGCTTAGGTCATCAAAATGTAGTTGCTGCTTTGGTTGAATGTAATGTGAACATCAACATGAAAGATCAGTCCGGGAGAACAGCTCTGCACGTTGCCATTGAAACTGGTAAGATAGTTGCTCACTGAGCAATGCTCAGGTTGAAGAGCAATAAGTTGAAAAAAGAAAATTAGTTAAAATTCGAATGATCGAACTATCCGCTTATAAATTGTAGGCTCGAAGAGAATGGTCGAGTGTTTGATTAATAATTCGGCGAATTTCAATATGAAGGATGGTCAAGGAAACTCTCCGCTAATGCTTGCCGTGAAGAAAGGTAAAATCCCCTAAACTTCATTTTACTAAGTGAATAAACAGCGAATATTCGGCGCTTTTTCTATAGGCAATGACGAAATAGCTCTAGTGTTAATCGAGAACAGAGCCGATTTTTACTTACTTCAAGAAAGTTGGGGATCAGCTCTTTTCGGCTGCATCACACGCAATGGTAAAGTCAACTTAGAATAAAATTACTGATATCCAAATATTGTTGTTGTTAAATTGATGAAAACAAAATACAATTAGCCAGTAGCAATGTAATCAACGCACTGCAGAACAAAAGTGTACAAATCGAGCAAAATTGGGCCGATCCACTTCGAATTGCTGTTGAAAATGGTGAATGACGATCATTATGTTTAATTCCATCCTTTATGTTCAAATTTCTTCAAATCTTCGGTTTATTTATAGGTGATACGAGAGGGGCTGATTTGTTAACGAAAATCTGTAGCGCAGTTGCTGTTGTTCCAACGGTGGAACCAATGTCAAAGGAGCGTATTACATCGGTGGAACCAATTTCGAAAGAGCGCATCCCATCGGCGGAATCTATCGCAAATGGGCGTCTACTTCTGATAGCCACTGAAAAAGGTTAATCATGGGTTTTTAAAGAAACTTAAATGTTGTTTAGATTAACGCACTAAATCGTTTGATTTTGATTCATTTCCATCCACAGTTCATGTGAACGATGCTATATCCCTCATCGAAAACGGTGCCGATGTTAATTCTAAAGGCGTTGATGATTGGACACCACTCCACAAGGCTGCTTATCATGGTTCGGATTTGTTTGGATACCATTATAATTGTCGAAAATCTTTTTTTTTCACAGATAGACAATCTTCAATTATTTCGATTCATATTCCAGGTCCTGCTAATGTAGTTAGACTTCTCATTGAACACGGCGCTGACATCAGTGCCAGATACAAATACGGATATATGGCTCTTCATAATGCAGCTTCGATGGTAATATGGATTCCACATAAAAACAATTCTTTGACTTTGTTCTTTTATGGTCTAGGGTCGGGCAGATGTCGTTAGAGTCCTTCTCACACATCACGCCGATATTAATGCTAAGGCCTATGATGGATTCACACCTCTTCATTTCGCTGCACGAAACGGTTTGCCAAAATCTTACTTTTAAACACAGACAGTCTTCTTACTTTGATTCATTCACAATCCAGGTAGAGTGGAAGTCGCCAGAATACTCATTGAGAATGAAGCCGATATTAACATTAAGAATGGATATGGACAAACACCACGTGAAGTTGCTGTTTTTAGAGGTAACATTTTAAAAGGTATTTCCCTTGGTAAAGTTTTCACACCATTTTGATTGTGGATTCACACGGCAACCTATAGGTCAAACTGGAGTCGCCAACATTCTGAAAGAAGCGGAAGAAAAAGAAGGTAAACTCCTAGATTTCGAAGTGCATTAGTATATTTATGTATATCCTTAGGTTCTTACCATAGTTAGACATTGTAATAGACATGAGTCTGAAGTAGAGATCTAGATGAGCTATTCAGCTTGATTTGATCGCTTTGTCAGCAGTTCGCTAATTCCGATATTATTCTACATTTACAGCTGTGTGTAATCCAGTTTGTCTCAACGGTGGAACATGTACTGGGCGCAATATTTGTTCATGTCCAATTGGTTTCAAGGGTCTTCAATGCCAAGATAAAATGTGTATGACGAATCCATCTTCACAGAACGCTGCAGCCAGTTGTACTACAGACCATTGTAGAGTTACTTGCAATGCAGGCTACAATTTTCAAGATAGTAGTCTGGCCATGGAGATGAGCTGCAAAAACGGCAATTGGGTACCAGATTCACAAAGTCAAAACTTCAGTCCTGATTGCAAACGTAAGTGTCACTTTTTCAATAGTTGTGAATAATTTCATCATACTTCTGTTTTATTCGATCAATGACACATAGCTGTGGATATATGGTGAGCATAGAAACTCCGCATGGTGAATTTGGGACATTTTGATTTTATGACTGTGTAACAGTTCACATGCTAACCTCGCAAATTCATGTGGTAAGGTGAATCTGGTACACATTTTTCGATGCTTTCCATGAAATATTTTCCATAAATTCATCTTACCACCCGAAATTTGAATGTTTAGCATGTTAGCTGTAACACAGTCATAAAATCAAAATGACCCAATCTCGACTTGCTGAGTTTCTATATACAGCATATATTCTTAGCCATTTGTCACTGACTGGTTTTCTTCAGTTACATTAATTTCATTCAGTTCATTCAAAATATTTCAACGTGAAGGTCTTGATGACATAGAGTTTAATTTGCAATAAATTGATCGCTTTGTCAGTAGTTCACTAATTCCGAAATTATTTTATGTTCACAGCTGTGTGTAATCCAACTTGTCTTAACGGTGGAACATGTACTGGGCCCAATATTTGCACATGTCTGACTGGTTTCAAAGGTCTTCAATGCCAAGATCAAATTTGTATGACGAATCCATCTGTGCATAACGCTGTAGCCAGTTGTACTACGGACCATTGCAGAGTTACTTGCAATGCAAACTACAATTTCAAAGATGGTAGTCTAGCCATGGAGATGAGCTGCAAAAACGGCATTTGGATATCAGACTCACAAAGTCAAAACTTTAGTCCTGTTTGTCAACGTAAGTGTCATTTTATCATTAGTTGAAAATAGTGTAATGACACTTCCGTTTTATATAGTTACAATAATTTCGTTCAGTTTGATCAAAACATTCCAACACTTGTGTTTTTGAAAGAATTGATTCGCAATTGTGCTATCGTATTTTACAGCAAAGTGTGATTATGTGCTAACGCGTGCGTATAATGGCAGAACTGGACAACATGTCGCTTCTACTCGGACATTGCCCGATGGATTTGGAGCTGAGGGCAGCTGGATTTTAAAATGTGACCAGTTTCCAAACACTGTACCGTTATATGAGTGCCACTTTCACAAACATAGCTTTCTGACACGAGACACGGCATGTGAAGGTCAGGTACCGTTGGGATTTGTCGGATTCATTTATACAACACAAGTTACTGGCGCAATTCCTCTATATCGCTGCTATTCCTTGTCATTTAATGACCATATGGTATCAGTGAACGCCAACTGTGAGCATCCAGCCTATCGAACAGAATCAGTACTTGGCTATGCCTTTTTACATTAATAATAATATATAAATAGATCGGGAAGAAGTGGAAGAAAAACAGCAAAAAATTGGAATAAGCAATTAGATTTAATTGCAACTCAAGACTACCGTTCTCATCACTTGACTTTACGATTTAAAGATTTTTGTTCGAAATTTTCATTAATAACATTTTCTATAGATACAAAATAAAATAAAAACGTAATAAACAATAGATTATGACTGTATTTGCATAGTATACATTTGTGTATATTCCAAATGCACCACAATGTAACTTGATGGGAGCTATTTTCCCATATATTGGCTATCTTTTCACGACAGTGAATGCGAAATATTTTTTTGAATATATTCAGAGATAATACAGCGTCCTAGCGTCACTCGAAATGATATCAGTTGTTTTGAGAGTTAAATCCACAGGAGCATCAATTCATCTTAACCTTGCTTCTAGTTTTTTGTCTGATAAATACATATTTATTTTATAAGCCCAACAACAATCACTCGTACGCTAAACGACTCAAATCTCAATGCAAAATAAAATGCCTTACATCCGTAAGGTGTACTTTTCTACACGATTCATTTCAGTTCTACACTTTCAATTTTCATAGCATTTTTTTTCAATACTGACTTTTCTATACATTCTAAAAAATTTCCGTATTTTCTGCATACAGCGTAGAGTGTACCACGCACATACCCTACGACATCAAAATAACGCAAGATTTCGTGTTTTTCGGAGTCCGAAAATAGAAAAAACAAATGGGGTCAACATATCAGAGGCGATCTCAATACACTTTTCTTGCACGATATGGTCGTGTAGAAAAGTAAAATACAACTGAGAATGCGCTGAGTCATCTATTTGTGGTACTATCTAGTGGTACTATTTGTGGCAGGTTTTAATGGATTACTTGCAGGTATGGTTAATTATTTACTTTCTTATTCCAACTCAAAGAATAGATGCTTGGAGATAATAATTAAATTCATTCATTTTCGTTGTAGTGATTGCATACAAAAGACAAGCAGGAAGTCAAAATTGTAAAAATGACATTCAGAACAGTACGATCATTGAACTTGACAATTTTCAAAATTGATTTTCGGTTCAAGTGTAACAATATCAAGGTCGAAATTGGATGAGCTCCTTGGCGCAATCGAATACGGTAGGTCATGTTCTTCAATAATAATAATATAGAGCTTTTCCATTTTGCTCAAAGAAATAATTCATTCTGTTAAGGCTCGACATCAACGATCAGATCATTGATTCGGGAAGGAATAAATATGAGCTTACGATTCGATAATGGGCAAACACCAATTGCAAACACCATTTCAATTCTTGGATAGCAACGATTTATTTATTTAGTTGCATAATATTCTCTTGTGTACTTCTAATGCACCAGATTATGTTTTGAATTTTGTATCTGGTCTGACTGGAGAATGAATTAAATGATTCTGTGCGATATACGATACGAAATTTCAAATTAGAAGAACCAAACCAATGAAGTGGTTCAAATAAAAAATATTCTCATAATCTGTAATCTTATGAAGAGAATGAAATAAATGATAGGCAGTTTGAGTTGAGCTCACTAGGAACTCATACTTCATTTTAGCATTTGAATGATTTTTGTTTCTTTGAAGTTGGTATCAATCGGTGGACAATTTTTGTTTCTTCATGCAGATTAAAGGTAAGTTGGATTTCTCCTTTTCAATCAGTGATTTATTTTGAGCTAATCTGTTTCTAATTTCTAAGTTAAAAATAACCCACTTCTTTTATCTATAAGTTAGGAAAACCAGACGAGGAAATATTTATTCAAGTACTTTTACAACAGAAAAAGCTATTCCAAGTTGCGTAATTCCCTTACACTTTCCTTTATTGTGGACACAAAAATAAAAACGCACATTACTTTTATTTTTGATTGTTGTGTATACTGTATATTCTTTTTTTTCAAATTTTCCATTCAATAAATCAATTTGAAGCCCTATTTTAAATGGTATCACCCGAAAAGAATCGTTATTTTGTTACTTTTGTGGAAAACAACAATGAAGACCGTTTCAATTGGCCGCAATACCACTAAAAATAGACTTAATATTTGGAAAATCTTCATTTTGTTCGTAACTGCTACACTTTTGAGATCATTCCACAAGAGAGAACGCTTTTCCGTTTTCATCTTTCCTGAAAATCGTACACGTCCGCAATGGAGTCAATCGTACAGAGTCCGCCATACGTCTGGTTGAACTATTTTGAACAAAAAACAATCAAAGGTTCAAAATAAACAGCGGATTTAATTAACTTGTCATTTGAAAAGTTCAAATTGCCATTTCAATGAACAGCATTTATTCGCTCTCAGTGGTAAACAACAATTTGCCTCCAACAAAGGAATCAATTGAATTCAACGGTCGCTATTTCTGATTAATTGCACATGTTTAAAACAAACACGCCATGTATACACAGTTTGACACCTCGACCGCAGCAAACGAAACAAAAAATCGAGTCGAATGGGTTCTCTGAAGGCATTGAATGTTTCAAACAAAAAAATGTGCATTGAAACTTTTGCAAGTGCAATGAACCGTACAGTGCAAAAATAAACCATTGGCATTGCAAATGGTTCGGTAAAATGTGTCAATTTCAAAAATCGACATACAGAAAAACAACGCGTAATGCACAGGCACACTGCAACACAGTGTACAATACATAAATTATGAATGGAAAAATATTGTGCAGCATTTTGGTTTCGTGCGATTCTGTCGTTTTCATTCCGATTCAATGGAAAATATGTTGTTGTGGCCGCGCGAGCAGCAGCGATTCATGCGTATTTCACATTCAAGTGTTTCCATTTGATTTCGCTGCTGACTTTGCCCCATTGCAACGTGATGTAAATAAAACGAATTAGTTAAATCGATTTAATTCACTGTCAAAATACCCACGACACACCAACACCAATCAACATCAACACCATTTTGCAAACTGACTTTTCGTGTTGTATACACGAACCGAGGAGATAAAAAAATACCATTTAATTGACTTCGTTGAAAATTGACAGCATAACTAATGACAGTTTGAAACGATACCACGCGATAAAAATAGACAGAAAAACCGCACAAAAAAGGACGAACGAGAAACTTTCGCGGTATTTGCTAAGGAAATTAATGCAACGTTCTTGGTTAGTCATCGGATACGTTTGTCTCGGGCGTTTTTCATGTCTGTCGCCTTGTCAACATCGTGGGCGCTTCTTTTTCTACTCGTCTTATTAAAATGTAAATTTCTTCGACAACAAATTGCATTACGTTCGCGTTAAATGATAATGAAAATAGCAAATTTTTCACACTCGACAAAAAACACGAACGCCTGGAAATATCAAAGCATTTTTTATTAATTCAAGTCGTTACTGCGGTTCAAATCATTAATTAAATCAACAAAAAAATAGCAAAAATGAGAGGTGGAATTGGGAAAACTTAATTTTGAAAAGAAAATTTAAAATCTTGAACTTTGCCAGAGAAAAAATTCAATCATTTTTGTCCTTCTATTTTGAACTGGAGTCTTCATTCCACGAAGAATATACGTAAAGAAAGAATCCAACTAAGAAACAACCATTCCATTGAGTTAAATCGAAACTTAAGAATTTAATCGAAAGGAAAAAGAATAAATAATTTCCAAATTTTTGCGCCCAACGAAGAAGATATGAGCCAACCAAATCAAATCAGAATGTTCAAGAGAACACAAAATGTGCTTTGGGTCTCATTAATGGATTAATTATGCATATCGGAAGCAGAAACGTTTTCTCGTACGAGAAATGCATATCAAACGAAAAGCGAATATCACAAATCACCTCCGTCTCCTCTCCTTATGAGAAAAACGAATCTAAAATGTGATTCAATTTTGTTATAATGAATGCAAATGTGTTTCCATTTGAAATTTTCACCCACAATTGTTGTTGCATCAACTGTAATAAGACTATATATTTTCGGTTCAAATATCCGTTTTCAGTTCTGTCTCTCGGAAAATGCCAATCCAAGGGAGGTTAGTTTCGTTTTTTCTTTCTTGACATCAAATGTCATTATTGTTTATTATAGAGCAATAACAGCCACACAGCACTTGTGCACTCGTGTTTTCAGAAGGCGACTGGTGTTTGCTTGTTCAAATGTTCACTTGTTTTTTTTCTCGTTGTCGTCGTTTACATATTTTCCATGGTTTGAATTTTTTTCTTTGTCAATTTTTTCTTCAAATCAAACACGTGTCACATACACAATTTGCATGTGAAACTTCTTTTCTGGGCTGTCATGTTCCTCTCTCTCTTTCTCTTTCCCTTTCTCTTTCTCTCTCTATCTCTCGATTTTGAGCAAGAACAACATTTGAACGCTGCTCGAGAAGAAAACACTGACGGTACGGCTCATGGTAAAGACACAATACAAATGACATGCCATTTTCAATGCACTTCAATACGAATGTAACTAAACCGAAAAAAACTGTATCTAATGTACTGTGCTATCCAGTGTCTTTTGTATCATATCCACTTGTAATGAGCAGTGGGGAGAACGAGGAAACAATTCATCGGAGTTTACTGCTTCATTCAAATTTGACTCTGCTCTGGCATTAAACTCTATTCGTTTAAAAAAAAAAAATCTGAATTTGCTGCCGTTCCAGCGGGATAGGGAAAAAGGTCACGTCAAGAAAAAAAAATTCAAATCGTTGTGGAGATGTGTTCCGTCTACCTCACTTTTGTTTATTCACCATTAAGCTCATCACACATGCACACGTTGTTCAATATTCAGATTTAATGGTGTTGCATAAATATTAATGACCTCCCTGCACATAAGCACTATGCATTGTGCACAGTGCTCTCTATCTCCCTCCTTCACTTTTTCTTTGCCTCTGTTTCCCTCTCTTTCAATCTCGTTCACTCTCTTTCTGTCCTCCCTCTCTCTCTCTCTCTCTCTCTCTCTATCTTTTTCTCTCATCATTCTCGCCACTAGAATCACCAGTAACCACATTATGAACCGAATGAAACCGCTATGAATTCTTTGCATATCCCTATGCCGAAGAAGTGCCACTGCAAGTGCAATGTACTCAAGCATGCTGAAAAAGGTCCTTCTCTTTCACTCACACTCTTTCCAAGTTCACAGTGATTAACCTGTCAAGTGGCTGGACAAGATTTATATTTATTTTTCTTTCTTTCTCTCTCTCTCTCTCTCTCTCTCTCTATGCAGTACAAACCAATGAAGTGTACTGAGCAAACAGTAGCACCGAGAAAAAAAAACACAAATGTATTATTCATCGATTTGGCATTCATATTTATATTTAATGGCCCAGAGTATTGTTCAATACACGAGGTGATCGTTTGTTATTGTTTTGTCTACAGATGAATATTTTCATTATTTCGTCATATTTTTCTCTCTCTCTCTCTGTTGTTATTTCGTTATTCGCCTCGTGAACACATGTCTCAATATTCACCGCATAAGAATGGAGAAGAAAAAAATGAACCGAAAATTTGTACACGTTTTGCTCTTATTTTGATTCATTGCTCAACGAACAGTGTCGATACACGTTATACGTGTGGTTCATGGCGTTTCCGGTCAATCGCTCCCGAATTAATTGAATGAAAATAATTTGATTAACGGTGTACTTGCTCTTGCACCCATCGATTTCGTTTATTTATTTTCATTTTGGCGTCTGCGATATTGCCGAGCAAAGGAGAGTGAACAAAAAAAATTGTACACACCATGTTTGAGTGCGAGTCATAATAAAAACATCGACAATCGGCCGACAGAGATTGTGAACTCAATTTGATTATGAATTCATTCACCAAGTGCAAACACGTAAACACCATTCAACTTTAATTTGGTCAATGACGCAAGAGAAATGGGAAAAATCGGGAATCGAGTGTGCAGTGTTCAGTGTTCAGTCGGGGCCGAGCTCAAGCTTGGTCGAATCTGTGTCGATAGTATTTAGTCAATTTAACCGAAATGATTCTTTCGACCGGAAATCGACTTTTTGGTCGAAATTTTGCTTTGAAGGATTTTTTGGGCATTTTTGTGTTTGGCATAAGTGAAATTTTCACTGATTCTTCGGCATTTGGCACAGGAACGATTTTTTCGGCTTTTTAAATGACTTTTTCGGTTTTTAAACGAGTTTTTCGCATTCGAACGTATTTGAGACAATTCAAAACTCGGAATTAAATTAATTTTTCGCATTTTCCCCTCTATTTTTGCTTTTAACAATAGAAAAAAGAGGTAATGATTGGACTATTTTCGAGCTATAGATTCATCTACATCAACGAATGTACATGAAGCAAGAGTGAATCTGCAAATACTTTCCAACGAAATCCTCTTCGTAATCGAATTTCGACTTAAAATTCTTACCACATTCCTCAGAAGTATTGCAACACCTGCACGAAGAGCACGAAGAGCACGAAGAGCACGAAAGTGCTTCACAAAAATCAATTTAGTTGCATTGAATATGGATAATCCGAATAGATATATGAAAATGGTGTATCGAAATTCGATCAAAAAACCGCTGACCACGAGCGAAACGAACGCGTTCAATGGAAGCAATTTTCATTGGCATTGTCAAGGTGAACATATTAATACATGGAAGTTATAAGCCATGCATTCAACGTTGTATCTCAAGGTCGAAGGCTTTATTTATTCGTAACGCACAGCTGGTAAACGAGAATGAAACAAAAAAAATACCGACTGTACAAAGCAGTAAATTTCTTATCGCCTTACAGTCAAAAAACGAGATTCACACGATACAAACTCTCTCATACCGACACACACATGCACCCATAGTATCAATTTCAATATCAAGGTCAGTGTTTGCGCGCAATTTCGAAAAAAGGAGAAGCTAGCTACGAACTTATGAATGGAATATCGTAACCATGAAGCGTCACATTCAAACTAAACGACGCAATTTCCGTTCGCCTTCCCTTTTCCACTTCGTCTTCTATTCACGAATGAAAATTATCATAACATTTTATGTGCGATTCCGAAAAAGCGAATAATCGATGTGCTTTTTGCCAATTTTTGCATTTGATGGTATAGCTACCGAATGCATTGATATGCAGCGATTGCCATCAAATAGCGTCATTTCCAACCCCGCCTCGCCCCATTCTCTATTCCGCCGCGTCGCAATCCAACAGCTTAATACTTCCTTTCTATCCGCATGCACATTTAAAGCGATTAAATGACGAAAACGAAAATTGAAATATATTCGCTCTGTATGTCGATGAAGCCAATCTGATACAGTATATGTATAATCGAGTTGCCAGCACGTGGAATATGGTGTTTGTGTGGATGAGATGCAATTTATTTACAACGCTACTCACATACAATCTCGTTTATTGATTTCTTTTTCACAGCGCGACAAAAAGAGTGTACAAAAACCCACCCGCACCGGACAATGTCAATGTGAAACAAACGCTGAAGGAAGCATTGTACAGCGCGGGGGTAATAAAAATAGCGGAAAGCATACACACAGCAGACGAGAAAAAACGACGCAAAAATATGGACACGTTGCAACCATTCAAAACGAGCGATAGAAAAAAAAGAGCAAGCAAACAATGGATGCACATCTTTAACAATGAAAATGTCGCACGATGTGTCACACCATGTAAAATATAATTTATTTATTTTGTGTCGTTTTTTTTTCGAGCGTTGTACATATTGGTGCTATATCTATTGCTACTGTTTGTTGCCATTTACGCTGTTATTTCCTTAATATTTGTTCTCCGTCCCTTGATTTCGTTTCGTGTGGGTGGCTTCAAAAGTCACCTTCACAACGTTTTATGTTCGCTCGTATTGTGTACGAAGTGAAGAAGATACATTCGTTTTCGGTTTCTTTTTTTCAAAGACACAATCCATCTTTTGTATATAGTGTCTGATGATTCTTGTTGCGATGCAAAATGATATTGCACTTTTTCCAGTTTGTTCGAAATCAGTTCCGTCTTTGCGAACACGAACCATGTACATTGTATAAACAGCGATAAAACAATAAACCAATGCAAAACGATCGCAATATTTTAATTTAATTTGCTTCGGGTTTTGTCATTTTATTTTCTTTTTCCATCGAGCGCAATGATTTATACCGAGGTCATGAAAAACAATGGAGTCTCGGCGAATGAGCTAAGAGTTGCATTCATTTTGTGAAATGAAAAGAAATGCTATTTAACATGCAATTTCAGAAGAATAGCGAATTGCTTCTATTATCAATTTATTAATAAGAATAATTGTGGAAATGTGTCGCAGACGGTTGCGCTTTTGAATAGAGCAGCTGCCGTGGCAGCTGTCGCCGGCTACATCGAATTGCGATGGATGAAGAGCGGATTGGTACGACGTCACAGAGGAAGAACCGTCACTTGCACTATTGTCACTATGTGCAAATGGAAGAGATATCATTATTCATGCCAAATGGGCACCAACTTATGAATGAAAACATCTACACAGTTAACGTCATTAACACTTATGCGTTTTATTTAACTCTTGGTCTCTCTTTCGATTTTGAATGATTTTTTTCGACTTTTACTAAAGATTTCTGTTTACAGGTACTCAAAGAGTCTAAAATGAATTTTCCGGGTTCTCAATTTTGGGTTTCTCTTCAGGTCAATTCGATTTTAGTCCAATTTGGTTCGATTTTGGTTCGGTTCAAAAAACATATCGATTTGACTTCGTTGCTAGCAAAGAAGAATCGAGTAAAAGCGACTTTTCAATGGTATAAGTCTTCCACATGAAGAATGGAATGAATTTGGTCACTTTTTGAACGCTCAGTGCTTTGAGTGCTGAAAAATTACCTATACCCTTCGTTGCAGGTAAAAAAAGGGACACCCACTGCATGAAAAGTGTTAAAAGTACGTTTGAAAGTCAAAATATCTTTTCCCATTCAAAAACAGAGTGATTAAGTGCACTAAATGCAAGTAGCTCGTGGAATGGTTAATTTCCATTAATGCCATAACGTTGTTTAATCAAATGACGTAATCAAATATTCTAATGACACGGAGTTTTGAATGCCAAGGTTACGTTCAGTATCGATTTTTGTTCCGTTGCACTGTGTGATTTTAAGTGGATTCCCCATAGTGATACCAAGAGAGTCGTTCTAACTAAACCACTGTTTATGTATGGAACTGAATGTGAAATGATTTGCGCATTGGCTGCTGTGGTGTTTTTTCTCTCTAAAGTTTTGTTTTAGAAGATTTGGTTTCGTTTGATACGTTCAAGGTTGTGAACGAAATCATATGGCATTATGGTGCTATGTAGTATGTGCTATGGTACCATGTATGAATTTCATGATAACCTTATAGTGTGGGATAGTAACAATACGTCCCTTGGTAACACAAATGAGAAAAAATTCCACAGTCGAGGTAATGCAAATGAATTCGATGGAAAAAACAAACAAACAAACCAAATCTATGGTATGGAATGTCAATATTCATCAATTTGGTGGGAATCCCCGAAGTAATCCTCCAATGTAATAATTTTCATCCATTTATTAAGTTTCAAAAAAATGCGATGAGTGTAAGAAATAGTTGAAATACCAGAAAATCCAATCTAATTTCCTTCCTCGAACCACTACTACTCAGGTGTGCATGCATAAAGTCACTTGACTTTCATAATTGATTTGATTTGTGTAAATTGTTGGAATTCTTCGTTTCGATCCACTTAGCAATTAATTGCCGTTAACCGCGGTTGTTTGGTTCAACCCGTAATTATATCGATCCGGATTCTTGCCTCTTTTTCCAACCAAACAACGTGAACCGTTGAACGAAAACGGCTAAATCGTTACAATTTATCGATTCAGTCTGGAAAAAAATAAATTGGGTCAAAGAAATTAGCGTGCCGCTTGGCTTCGGTTAAAATTCTGTGGAAAATCCGTCGGCCGATTTCATCGCGTACATTCTTCGCATTCCAAACATTCCGTTCGAGTGAGCGGCACGAAATTCGTGAATTATTAAAACGGAATTTATGTAAATATTGACGGCCGATTGGCACGTTATTCGGAAATTTTTCGAATTCTTTGCATTCCATTCCGCTGTACGGCGTCGCCGCTTTGGTTCACAACAGGTGCTCACGTGATGGAATCCATACGATGGATAGAATTCGGAACGACTATGCCTGCTTGCGAAGGATAACGAAATGGTTTAATCGATTTTTTTTTTTGCTTGAACTCTTGCATGTTTTGAATGGAATATCGATTTTCGGCAATTTTTACGCTGTTTTAAGAACGCGATTAGATGGATTCCGTTTAATAAGAAAATATTTTTCAGAACTTTAATGTTTTCCGATTCTTTTCATAATAAAAGATGAAATTTTAAATGAAAAAACAAAGACCATCGTCGAATTTTTTCGAATTTCTGATTTCACGGAATAAAAAAATCGATTTTTCATATGAAGTTAAGCCTCAAAAATAGTTTCAAAATACACACACACACAACCCACAAAAACCTTTATGCAGGAGAAGACGTTCCAGTCCCTTCGACTCCAGGTCTCCGACACTGGAACTTGCTAATGATTTAATTCAATCAACGCAAATTTTACCATTATTTTAACGAACTATTAACGCGAACTATTTTACAACAACTTCAATCACTAAACGCTGTCATTTTCGCATAAAAAATTTCACAAAACGAAACGTTTGATTACATGCTATGAATCAAAGGCAAAGAAATCAATAAGACCAACGTTCAGCTTTAAATTGTACCAAAGCATATAATTTAAAAACTTTGTAAGTTCAATAAAGAGCATTTTGTACGAATTTTTGTCTTGATTTCCAGGAAAATGTCTGTTATTTCAGACAAACTGTCGTCTGTTTGATATCCTCATAACAAGATCATTACTGTCACTCGCCCATTTTTAACTGTATCGCTTCTGTAATATTGTTTATGAACGAATCGCATGAAAAAGAGTCTCGCCAGCAAAAAAAAAACTCCACCTTCGGCAATATTTGCATATGTGAATTCTGTTTTTTTTTTTCTGAAACGAGCACAAAAAACCCCGTCCACCGCAGGCAATGAATTACATCAATTTGAACTGCTACGAACATTTGGCATTTTTCCCATCAATCAATCGTTTCGATTTCCTTTGAAATTCTCACAAATTGTTCGCATGATTGTTTTTATGCATGTGTATCGCTTGGCAAGCGATTCGCTTGCCATGTAAAGTGATTTTACACGATGCAAATGAACGGTTTCAATGTCATATACCATTATTTATTGTTTTTTTTTTTCGTTCGCGCTACGTGATTGTGGAATGGTATTATTTTAAGGGTTCCTCGTTAACTATAAACCAAAGGATCAAAATTGGCACTAAAACATAGTAATTTCGATGAACGTCGTTTCGGGTTTTTTTCATTATCATCGTCGTTCGTTGTTAAGTGATTAAAAAAAATGGCAATAATTATAATGCATGTGTTCTGCTTGAATACCTGCTTTTGATGGAAACCGGATGAGTTTTTGGCCTTTCAACTTTTTACCTAACCCGAAGTGGGTGTCATCTGGCTGTCACACATATAATTTTATTAGCATTGAAGGCTAAAAATAAATCATGTTCAGCCCTCTTTGTATTCCCACTACTTCACCACGCTGCGCTGATTACTTCATAATGCCAGAGGCACTTTTTTCGCTAGGAGTCATTAAGTTTCGATCGAAAAAATATGTTTCACATTAAAATTTTACAAGTTTCCTTTGCAAATTGTGGCATAGAATGAGTGTAGTTTGCACAAAGTATGGTTGGATTGCAGTGTGAATGAACAACGCGCCGTAAGAGGCTTGTTATTTTACCATAATTGGTGGAAAATGGATAATTTATAGTTTTGAATACAATGCGTTTGTTGATTTTTTTTGTTTTTTGTTTTGCATTTTTTTTGATCCGACAAATCCAATTTGTAAGAGTTGGGAACATATCCATCTTGTTATCTATTTGCTTTATTTTCGATCTTTTTTCAATACTTTAAGAAGTTTTTTTACCGATTCCAGTTAATTTTTGTGTATTTTTTTCACAATTCTTGTTATTATTTTAACCTTTTTTTGGTTATTTGTTTCTTACTTTTAAAATATTTCATTTCAAAGTCGATTTAGTCTTTTCGAAGGATTTTAGCCTTCAATTACAATTTATTTAATGACTTTTACACAAGTGTGAGAACTTCTCACTTAGAAGATGAATAAAATAAGAAAACACTTGTATGAGAATTACTTTTCTGATAGAAAAATAATATAAAATCAGAAAAACCAACAAGATATGACCCTCTCAACCTTTGAGTTATCACCTTCTCCTGAAATCCACAAATTTAACCTTTTGTTACCATGTCTCCCTACAATTCACATCCTGTGCTACTGTTAAATCACTGAAATTAAGTGATTTAAGGTAATTTATTTGTCGATAATTGTTTCTTATCTTATTAATTACCGATGTACAAAGTCGAATAAAGGGCCAAAGAAGTGAAAGAACCATAGAGGTAATAAAATGCGTGATAGAAACCAATAAAAACACATTTAACTGTAATCCAAAAATTGAATATTCACTCTGGCAGGAAACATAATAATCGAAACAGCCATACACAAACTAGGCTACAAAAGCATTGAACATTGTAGGAAGTATGTAAAAACATGTGCAATTCTGTTTGGACTGTGCATTGAAAAATTTCACATAAATTTTGTTTATTGTTATCTCGATGTGATTCAAACATTGACTGAGCCCGATTTATTATGTGTTAAGCCAGAGAGCCATGCTTGAAATGTTCGTTTCAATAATAAATAACGTTAATTTCCCTAAGAGATTTACCACACATGCCACGACGAACAAACAAAACCGAGAAAAATTACATTAGTTTAAAGGCAAGAAGAAAGTGCTTAACTATCGTAAAATGATCTAGCAAATCACATTTGTCCTCACACACACACACAGTGTGTGTCTGCATCGCATTCCTGCTGGCTGCAGTTTTATAAAATCAATAGAACTATCTATGGCTTATTATGGAGTGGTAGTACTCGATTATCGAATAGATAAATGTGTGAATGCACGTGGTTGGCGAAAATGATTAATAATGTGATTTTTCTGGACAAGTTGCTATTGGCAACTTGCTAAGAGTCGAGCGCTTTGTTTTAGAGCATATGCAGAGAATTCAATTAAAATAATTGATCCATATTCAGAGCGAAATTGATAAGATGAGAGAGATAGAAGAAGAGGAAGGAAGATATAAAGCGCACACGATGACTTTATCTCTGTTGCACTGAGAGAGAGCTCAGATGGATGCTGGTTAATGGTTAGTGTGTTGGAAATGAGTGTGCTTGTATATGTGGTAATTCACATAAAACAAAATAA
Organism: Sitodiplosis mosellana; assembly: GCF_009176505.1. Taxonomy (NCBI): domain Eukaryota; kingdom Metazoa; phylum Arthropoda; class Insecta; order Diptera; family Cecidomyiidae; genus Sitodiplosis; species Sitodiplosis mosellana. The sequence continues at coordinate 452,355 of NW_022595257.1, forward strand.
TTATTTTAATGGGCCTGTTAAGAGTGAATCGCGTCGGATGAAATGCATTCGGTGATTGCCATTGCAATACGTATTGGTTATGGCCGTATGGTTGATATTCTATGGTCTATGTGCAAGAGTGATACTCATCACCATGATACTTTCTCCCTTTCTCTGTTGCTATCTCTATCGCTATCTCGCTTTCTCTCACTCTCACTCTCAGGCATTTTGGACCATGTTCGTCAATGGCTTTTAGTGAATTGATGACATTCTAGTGAAATGTACATTATAACTTGGAATTAGTTTTGCCCAAAATTTATAGAACACAAGTAGAGTGTGTTTGTGTTTTCATTAAAGCCCATTTCGATTAGATTTAAACGATAATAATTTTGACCACAAAATGACCATTTATTTGGCGAATCGATGCAATTCATTTGCAAGCGCCGACAGACGCACTTGCGGCTTAAAGTCTTTCCAATTTCGTTGTTGGGTGCTTTCTTTTCCATTCGGAACAAATGGACTAGAATCGGGTAGTGCTTAATATGCTGGTATTTCAGCGGCATTGCCCTTCCGAATAGAATCTGCTCAAACTCAGTTCATATAATCATATAAAGTATAAACGTATTTCACCACTTTTATTGCACACCACAATTTTCGCATTTTAGGCAACCACAACAAAATGCACGTGTTCAAAGCGATCCGTTGCTGGTTTTTTTTCCTCTTCTTTTGAACGTAATTAAATTATTTTAATTTGTAGCGCACATTCAATTTCCGATGAGATCGCGCAACCAACCCTTGCATTAAAATGTACAGAAACACTGCTCTCTCTCGCTCGCGCGGTATACAAAATGCATAACTTAACCGATGATATCATCGTACACTCGATGTTCATGTGCATGTTCACGTTCAGTGTATTCGATCAATATACCATAGCCATCCTCCTGCCCGTCGTCATCACACTCAACGGAAGAAACAGATGAAAAAGAAACGACAAAAAAGTGGAAAAAAAATTATGAAATAAAAATATTATGCACACCAAACGCCAGATGGTCAAATGTGTGTGTGTTTTTTGTTGTTGTTGTCGTGGTTTGCTTGTGATATCGTCGTTATTCTGTGGCGTGTTACGAAAAGTTTCACCGCATGAATTATGGCCATGAAGAGTGTAAGGGATATAAGGGTGCCGATACATTCATGTGTGCAATGAGTATGGAAGAAGTAAATGACCAAGTGCAGTTATGACTGCATGTTATGAACGTTTGTAAAAGAAACAAAAAAATTGTTACTGTGTTATTGGAAAAATGCGCAATATGAATTCTCAGTTCAGGTAGATTGCACTTCTTAAATGGCTGTAGAAAAGAGGTCGTGCATTACTTTTGCTATATTTCTTTGCTTTGACTCGGATATCGAGCCGTTTATTGATTGAATTCAGAGAAAAGAAAAAAAAACGGTAGAGTTTTTGAACGTTACGTGTCAATAGCTCACATCTTGGCTTGCATTGAACTATGCGTACGAAAGATTTTCTTTGGGTGAGTTTCATTTTGCGAACATAAGATGCGTTGCAGGAAGAGAAAGAAGTAAAGAATTGTACACCGAGCTCGTATAGCTACCTAGACCCGGATCATTTTGCATTGGAAATTGTGTACAATTTTGTCCGTTGCTTGTCTTGTGTTATTCTTGGTGTAAATAATTCCGTTTAGCTCCATTCATGCACATGACCAATATAACATTTTCGAAACTTTGGATCTATTTTTATAAGTTAGTTTTATTAGTTAGTTATTGATCTAATACAGATCCTTCACAATTGTCGCTTATCTTTAATTGCTTTTACATATTTGTCTCTTTCTACACTATTTACATATTCTGATTTTCTTTCATTAAACTGTCTAACTGCTGACCAAAAAGGCTGATTTTGCAAATATCCACTCGTGTACGTCGGTAATTTTAATACTTCTGTGTTTCTAGTTGGCCTACTGTTATTCCATATCAGTTTCGAATTTAAAAATTCTGAGTCTAAATTTTGATGAATTAGATCATATATGAGCACAGAACAAGTATATACATATCTACTGTGAATTGAATCAATATTTAATTTTGAGCAACGATCATCGTATGGACTGATAATGTAATTATTATTTGCGTTGGGATATTCATTCAATGCCATCATGGTGAACCTTTTCTGCACTCCTTCAATAAAATTTCTATCGGTAGCTGTATGGGGGTACCAAACAGCAATGCCAAACAATAATTTGCTCTTTACATATGAATTGTACAAAATGACAAGAGTATCAACATCAAACTTCTTGCCAACTGTGCGTTTTATGAATCCCATTGTGGAATTGCATGAGGCAACTAATGACTCAATATATTTCTTAAAAGTCAATTATTACGCCCAGGTCTCGAAAGTCACTAACTCTATTTAACAATATATCATTCAAGGTGTAGTCTCCAATGTACTTTGCCTCACATCTACTCATCGTAAGAACTGCACATTTCATAATATTCAAATCCAATTTATTGTCTTTGCACCATTTTTACAGTTTATTTATTTCCAATTGGAACAAAACTACGTCATTATCGTCTCTTATTTTCATTACTGCTTTGCAGTCATCAGCAAATAATGGAATTTTAATGTATTCTTCAGATATGGTCGGTAGATCATTGATGTAAATTAAAAACAGCACTGGCCCTAAGATACTACCAGCTGGAACTCCTGTATGCATTATATAATCACTTTAGAGACATTTGTTGATTTTTACTTTCATTTTTCTACCGTTCAAATATGCGGTTATCCATTTAATTATGCCTGGGTCAAAGCGCAGGGCTATCATTTTTTTCAACAATATTGCATGATCTACTTTGTTAAACGCCTTAGTGAAGTCTGTGTATAAAACATCGACTTGACATTTTACAGCAAATGCTTCATTCGCAAATATTACTAGTTCCATAAGATTCGTGTTTATTGATTTGCCCGACACAAAACCGTTTTGACAATCGCTTATTTTGGGCTTAAAATGTGACATTATTTTATTATACATTATTTTCTTAAATAGTTTCAGTAATGACGGCAGTAGTGCAATGCGTCGGTAATTTTCAACATTTTCTCATGGGCCCTTTTTAAATAATGGAATAATGTGTGAAGTTTTCAAAGAATTCGGTAGTATGCTGCTTTCCAATGACTTATTGAATAAGAGTGCAAACGGTTTTGCTAATGAAAATCTACAGTTTTTTATGATAGTAGGTGGAAAGTTATCCACACCAATTCCCTTATTTGTTGGAAATTTTTTCATTGCATCAAAAACCTCTTCTTCAGTTATGGCAGTTTGCATTTGGTCTTTCAATTCATTCATTAATATGTGAGATGTCTTTGTTCACATTTTTTTCGGTTTGAAACTTCGCACATTTATTTAGCACATTTTTTTAGCATAAAATTTGGAATAAAAACTCAGTTTCGATGAGCGAAACCTCCTCTTTACTTTGAATTTATTCGTTCCTTCTCTCTTCCTGTTCCATTTTTTTTTTTCTTTCTTCTGCTTCTCACTTTTACTTTTCCGCCGTAATGTCGTGGAGTACCTAGGGTATCTGAAATAAAAAATCTCTCTAGAAAATGTATTTTTGTATGGGTGTTCAAGTACCTACCATTTGGGGTTGATTTTCAGATTGAAAAAATGGCATTTAATTTTTTAGATTAAAATAGTTTATTGATATTTGAACGTGTGGATTCAAGCACAAAACGTGAATTAATCTATTACCGCCTATTATCATCATGTACAATTCTAAATCCGAAATCCTTAACCTTTCAAAATTAGGAAAGTGATTTGAAATGCCAGAGAGTAATGTTCTACGGCTACAGAATTCGTAATCTAATTCTCGCATTTTTGCGTAATCCGATAGCAATACATTGCTTCTTATGGAGGCTGAATGGATGGATTTTTGTAAGAGCGCCTCTAGTGAAAATATCTTAGAATGATGGAATATTTCGAACTTTTATACGCTTTTCTGCTAATTTATCCAAACTCACCTCTTTAGTGGTAAATTAAAACCAATAAATATTTACACATCGAAATATCTCGAAAACGGCTGGGAAAATCGGCAAAATGGACCGTGGTGTCACTCCCTAAAGGGAGTGTAGACACCCGGCTGGTTTGATGGCCCAAAGCTCGGATCCAGTGGATTCAGGGTGATCCACGGGCTCTCAGGATTTGGTCTGATCCCCAGCTTTTCCTTTCCTGTGAGCATCTTTACAAGTCACACTCATGTTTTGTATGGAATTTCACCACAGGGCAAGTGCTGGGATCAGGCCAAATCCCGAGAACCCATGGATGAGCTCAAATCCACCGGATTTGAACTTTGGGCCATCAAACCAGCCGGGTGTCTACACTCCCTTTAGGGAGTGACACCACGGTCCATTTTGCCGATTTTCCCAGCCATTTTCGAGATATTTTCATGTGTAGTTTAATGAGAAAGATATCCGCCATGACAGCATTTTGGCCCGCCATGTTGGTATTCTCTACTTTGACAGTCAACGTTTCTAAACGTAAACACAAATATGATCTGTCATAATCACATTCACCACCTCTAATGTGCTTCAGAGAGCTTCTGACAGCGCCATCCATCCGAAGCGTTTGAAACATTAAAGGCTTTTGCTGATTTTTTCTGCCGCATTTTCATTCGAGCTATCGCATTATGCATTTTTGGGAATAATTTATTAAGAGAATCCTTAACAGAGTAACATGACATTTATACAAAATGACTTTTTTAATTTTGGAAAACGGTTTCTGGAGATGTTCCCAGCCCTCAAGACCATTGTTGATTGTGATGCACTTTGCAGAGTCTGAACAATATTCGTTACAATATTGATGACATATTGATCGAGATCAAATTTCTTTTGTGTTATCTCTATATCGGAAACCAAGTGTCCGAAGCAACGTATGAATTGTAAACTGGTTTTCAAGACACGAATGGTAATCGAACTACTAATTTCAAATGATCGATCTCGTGAAAAGCATATAGAAAGAATTAGATTGGTAATCCCGAACTTTTCCGTACCGTTGGCCTGCGTTGTCCGTAGGTACTTTTGGTTATTTTTTGTGAATTTTCTTGAAATAAAGGCAGTGAAAATATAATAATGAAAATAAAGTGAAAAATCGGTCACCTTAACTAAAACTTCGACAATTTTGTATGAGAGGTACCCGTAAACCGATTCTCATTGGCTTTAAACTTTCTGAGGTTTCATTTTTTGGAGAAAAAATAAGATTCTGAAAGTTTCATGTTGATCGCATTTGCAGAAGTTTGGTTTTTGCCCCTCAATTTTTTCCAAGAAAATTTCGACAAAAATTGAGGACAAAAAAATCAAACTTCTGCGAAAGCGATCAATATGAAACTTTCAAAATCTTATTTTTTCTTCAAAAAATGAATCCTTAGAAAGTTTGAAGCCAATCAGAATCGATTAACGGGTACCTCCCATACAAAAGTGTCAATTTTTGAGGTTTTCCTTAGGGCAAGTACTCCAGGGTATTGAATATTTTTTGCATTAACACTAGTACAGTTTATTGAAGAAATGTTTTCAGGTTACAATATGTCCATGCATTTTTCTAAATCATTATCATTTGGAATACATGAACATGGTGAACGTGTTATTTTTATATTGAATGATGTACGAAAAATGGAGATTTGTGGAATTAACATATTAATCCAAACGTTTTTTTTCTGACACATTGCTCATGCATTGATATTGCGCTTAGAACGAGTGGTTAGTTGATCTTGCGTTTTTTCGCCCTGGGACTACATCTTATCACTGATACCCATCCATTATCATTGATTTTACATTCCCAATCATTATTCAACTGTGACCGAAAATCATCATAAGCTGTGATCTCATTTATATCGAATGAGAAGTTCTTAAGGGTTCCAAACTTAGACATCAAGTAAGCTGCTTCATTGGTTGAAATTTTGCAAATGAGACTAATTTTATCCAGCAGCGGTAATGATTTGGCTATTTTCGTCTGGTCTTTAACACTCAAGTTGCTAACAAAAAGTGTTAAATCTTTGATTGTAGGATGTTTGTCAATGAAACTGAAGAACGCGGCATTCAATTTATGGGAAAACTGTATAGTTAAATTTTCAAGTAAACCAAATGAGAAGGGAATTTTAGTGATGTCATTACTACATATATAGATGGTAAAATCTTTCACGTTTTTCAAATGTATCCTACTATCAATAGATTTAGACGTCAATGTTTTCACTCTAAAAGCGAGTGTTTCAAGTTTTTGTAATGTCTTGATCGCGTTCTGAAAGTCTCTCGAATCTAATAGAGCGTTATCTGTGTCGATATACAAATATTTAAGTTGTGGATTCAAGTGCAAAACCGGAGCTAAACTATCACCGCATGATATCGTTTCTCTGGTATCGCTATCCAAAATATTCAACATTTCCAAATTGGAAAAGTGATTTGAGATGCCGGAGAGTAATGTTCTATGGCTACAATAACGGCAATCCAATAATTGAATTTTCGGGTATAATTTATCAATAGAGTCCTTAACAGTCGCATGACATTTTTCCAAATAAACTCGTTTAACTTTGGAAAATGGTTTCTGAAGATATTCCCAGCCCTTCAGACCATTTTCAATTCGTATGTCTTCAATGGAGTCTGAACAATATTCGTTCAAGTAATTGATGACATGTTGATTCAGGTGAGATTGTCTTTGCTTCAAATGTATATTAGAAATCAAATGCCCGAAGCAACGCATGAATTGTAAACTGGTTTTCAAGTCACGAATGTAAATCGAATAGTTATCGATTTTAAATAAACGATCTCGTGAAAAGCATATATATTTGAAGGATACACGTTTTCGGTAATGTTTTCGCATGAAAATGAAGTTGGCCGCTTTTTCCAGTCGCTTGTTTGAGCTTGCTGCACTTAAAACGTCGCCAAACTCCAAATACTCCAATATACTCTCCAGACAGTCAATGTTTAGATCCGTTAATTTCATTTTGTCGCAACTCGTCGATTTTTCTGCGGAATAAAATCTAAAAAACATTATTTGATATTTTGTAAATGAATTCTCAAAATGTATTCACTTTTCGAATGTAGAACTAAGCCACTGCGAATGAACATCGAATTTTAAAGCCACAATGACAACAACAATATGATTCTCTTCACCTGATTTCAACTGATTTTTCAGTCTGTATGAATCACTAGAATGAAAGTTTAAGCGACACAAGTTGCAACTTCAACAATCTCTTCATGACTGTGATCGATGTAAATGTCTCCGGTCATTTAGACATAGAAAACATTCAAACCAAACGAAGTATCCAGAGAGAATGTGAAAAAGAATGAGTAATTTGAAAATACTAATATCCGAAAGGTACTACAATTCTGCAGGTAGAATCCAAAGTACTTCGATATACCGAGATTAGTTCAAATGATCTTCGTTTTGGTTTGTCGGAAGCACCACATTTCTAGGCTTATTTTAGGTAAGTTTTAGCAAAAAAGGTTGTTTAAATTATCCTTTTACCAAGAATAGACGAGCAAACACTCGGTTTTCGAGTACATTTATAGAAATGGTTTGATGCTATTTTCGGTTTAGTCTCAATCCAAAAAAGTACAAACCATTTAGACTGAGTTGGTAGCCACAAGAAAGGTAATGTAGAATCACAGCCGGCGACAGCAGGCGCGAGTGACGAAAGCACCTCTGTGCTGAAAGTCGAACTCGCCTATATATACACGCAATTTCGAACTTTTTTCCTAAGAGGCCATCTGGTATGAATGAAGTATCGCTAGAAAGCCCCTGGCTCATAGGCCCAGAAAATGCATTCAAACTTGGGAATCGACCAACCGCCTCCATAGAAATAGCCACTTGAAAATTATGTACAATTATCAGTTTTTCCCATTTACCGGGTGTTGAACGCGGGTGTTGAAACATGTTTTTACTGAGTCTTTCCAACAAGTCCAAGAACGTCGAAATTGGACCATCCGTTCATGAGTTATGACGATTTAAAAAATTTCTTTGGCGTCTCCACCAATTATTCTGAGATAATATTTTTTCTGTCCGTTCGTCTGTCCGTAGTTTTTTCCCGATCTTTTTTAAACTTCCAGGCATTGAAGTATAACAAAAACTAAGACTTTTTTGTTCCGCCATTTTTTGATTTGGCCGCCATCTTGGCCTTCCCCGGCCTTTTAAAATTCAAAATATGGTCTTCTTTCCAATGATCTCTGTGCCTAACCCAGTAAACCGATTTCAAACTTTTGGGTATCGTTAGAAAGGTCTTGAGGCCAGCTATCAAATAACGTCTATTTTAATTTGAAAAAATTGAGTTGGCATGGTCTTATGGGCAGAAACCCAAAAAATGGTCACCTGGCCTTGCATAAATCGGCCATTTTCTCGAAAACAGCAACGGCGATTCTCTAGAATTTAACCCCAAGTTGGAGCTAAAATTTGACATATAACTTATATCTGGCAAAACTCTGGTTCTCGAGATATAGCCATTAGAAGTTGGAAAAAACATGAAAAATCGACAAAAATCAACTAAAACTCATTTTTGTTGCCGTTAACAAGGGAAAAATCATAACCAAAGTGTTTTTGCGTTCAGATGAATAAAATTCCTTCAGATACCAGCCCCTCACCAAGTCTTTTTATTCCACGCAATCAACAAAAAACACAAAAAAGTACTTTTCATGAAAAAATCAAAATCAAAATTAAAAAAATTCATCATGAAAAATCTAAACATGTGATAGTTTCTTAGTATAAAAGCGATATGTAATTTCATCAAAACAAAATGTAATTTCATCTGTCTGTCCAAAATCCAAATTTTTTTAAACGAAAAAAAAAATAAAAAAAAATTTTTTCCTCCGGCGTGCGACTCGAACTCGAGTCCACATGCTCATAAGTCTGCTTTCCCGCCTACGCGCTGATTTTGCTTTATTTAAAAAGGCGACAATGCTGGTTTTTAACTAACACATTTCATGTTTCATTTTCTTTGGCTCAAAACACACCACTTTGTGTTTGTTAAGGGTTAGTTGGTTTTGTTGAGAAAAAAAATTTCGGGTACAAAACAACTGATATCAAATAAAAAAACTTCTTTCGAAGTAATTCCTCGTGACGAAAGCGAACACAAAACACCTGATATCAATTTAAAAAAATCATTTCGGAGCGATTTGGATTCTTCCAACTAATTTCAGAATCGCTCCGAAATGATTTTTTTAAATTGATATCAGCTGTTTTGTGTTCGCTTTCGTCACGAGGAATTACTTCGAAAGAAGTTTTTTTTATTTGATTTACTATATAGCAAGGATCTATGAGCTTCATAGATGTTTTTTTAAGCATATGAGACAAAAAACAATGGCAATATGGTTCAATCAGCTACCAGACTTATGTCATTGAAAATAATTAAAGTCGATTAAGAAGGTAATAATTACTCATCTGATGGATGAAATGTCAAAGTGATTACCCAGTTGTCATTGCTTTCCAGGCTGTGACTTACTCATCTGAGGTGATCGATGGTCATGTGTGGCACTGAATAGACCCAAACGAGAAAGAAAATGAAGTTATTAATGCTACGAAGTAGGATATTATTTTAATTTTCTGGCATTTTCAATGGCAAAATCGAGGCGTCGTTCATTGTAAAACGACATCGGACAACACATATCAATTAACGAATGGACAATTAAGACAAATCACTTGATATTGGCGATTTTGAGAATGAAAAACAATGACGTTCATTTTTGTTTGCATAAGAATAGTACAGTTTATTGAAGTAATGTTCTAAATTTACAATTTTTCCATGCATTTTTATAAATCATTATCATTAGGAATACATGAACATGATGCAATTATTGTTATTATATTGAATTGTGTATGAAAAGTGGAAAATTGTGGAATTAAAACAATAATAATTAAAACGAATTTTTTTCTGTCATATTGCTCACGCATTGATATTGATTTTAGAACATCTGCTCAGTTTATTTTGCGTTTTTCGCGTCGGGACTTTTTTTTCACTGATACCCTTCCATATTCATTGATATTACATTCCCAATTATTACTTGACAGTGCGTGAAAATCATCATAAGCAGTAATCTCATTTATATCGAATGAGAAGCTGCTCAGGTTTTGAAACTCGGACATAAAAAGAGCTGCTTCATTGGCCGAAAGTTTGCATTTAGAGAAATTAATCGAAATAAGTAACGGTAATGATTTGGCTATTTTCGTCTGGTCCATAACACTCAAATTGCTAACTTTGAGGATTAAACATTTTGTTGTAGGATGTTTGTCAATGAAACTGAAGAACGCGGCATTCAATTCATGTGAAAATTCGATGTTTAATATTAAAAGTTGACCAAATGAAAAGGGAATTTCAATGAAATCATTGCTATGTATATAGATTTCGAACCAGGTCACACTTTCCAAATGTATTCCACTCTCAATTGATTTAGACGACAATGTTTTCACACTTAAGTAGAGTGATTCAAGTTGTTGTAATGTCTTTATCGCGTTCTGAAAGTCACTTGAATCTAAGAGAGCGTCATCTGTTTTGATAAACAAATTTTTAAGTTGTGGATTCAAGCGCAAAACCGGAGCTAAACTATCACCGCATGATATCGATGCGCTGGGTTCATGGACAACCTTTTCCCAAATGTACAACTTTTCCAAATCGGGAAAGTGACTTGAAATGCCAGAGAGGAATTTACGGCTAGAATTGCAATTTAACCCTCGCATTTTCGGGAATACTTTATAAAGAGAATCCTCAACAGCCACATGACATTCGTCCAAATATACTTCATCAACTTTGAAAAATGGTTTCTGTAGAAGTTCCCAGCCCTTAAGACCATTTCCAATTCTTATGCATGTAATAGAGTCTGAACAATATTCGTTTAAGTAATTGATGACATGTTGATCCACGTGAGATTGCTTTTGCATTACATCTATCCTGGAAGTCAAATGTCCGAAGCAACGTATGAATTGTAAACTAGTTATCAAGTCACGGATGGTAATCCAACTACTAATTTCGAATGATCGATCTCGTGAAAAGCATATATCTTTGAAGAATACAAGTTTTCGGTAATGTTTTCGAATGAAAATGAAGTTGGCCGCTTTGTTCAGTCTCTTGTTTGAGCTTGCTGCACTTAAAAAGTCGCCAAACTCCAAATACTCCAATATACTCTCCAGACAGTCAATGTTTAGATCCGTTAATTTCATTTTGTCGTCAACTCGTCGATTTTTCTGCGGAATAAAATCTAAAAAATATTATTTAATATTCTGTAAATGAATTCTGAGAATGTATTCACTTTTCGAATGTAGAAATAAACCACTGCGAATAAACGTGGAATTTTAAAGCCACAATGACAACAACAATATGATTCTCTTCATCTGATTTCAACTGATTTTTCAGTTTGTATGAATCACTAGAAGGAAAGTTTAAGCGACACAAGTTGCAGCTTCAACAATCTCATCACAACTGTGATCGATGTAAATTTTTCCGGTCATTTAGACGTAGAAAACATTCAAACCAAACGAAGTATCCAGAGAGAATGCAAAAAATAATAATTAATTTGAAAATGCTAATATCCAAAAGGTACTACAATTCTGCAGGTAGAATCCAAAGTACTTCGATATACCCAGATTAGTTCAAATGATCTTTCTTTTGGTTTGTCGAAAGCATCACATTTTTTTTGGCTCATCAGGTAAGCATTAGCAAATGAGGTTGTTTCAATCAAGATCGCTTAATAAACGAAGAAAAACGACACGCAAAACAGTCATCGTACATATATTGAGACGGCACTATCGATGCGTTGATTTGTGTGAGTGCGATTGTGTAAACGACAATGTTCGTGTTCAATATGTGTACGATGACAGCTTCGAGCATTCTACGCGTAGAGGCGTCTTATGTCAAATCTTTCCCATGTATTTGTATACGAAGAAAGCGACCTTGTTTAAATTATCCATCTTCCAAGAATAGACAAACAAACATTTTGTTCTCGACATATAGGTTTATAGAAATGATTTAATGTCATTTTTGATTAAGTCAAAAAATTACTTCGTTGTAGTTTGCTTTGGTTTAGTCTAAATACAAAGACGTACATTTAGACTGAGTTGGTAGCCACTAAAAAGTTAAGAGAGAATATTCTATTTAAAAATTATATGAGCTTTATGGGTGTTTTCTAAACATATGAGGTGATCAATGGTCATGTGTGGCATTTAATAGAAAACACAAACGAGAAAGAAAATGAAGTTATTAGGGCTAGGATGTTGGGTATTTATTTTAAATTTCTGGCATTATCATTAGCAAAATCGAGGACAACACACAACAATCAACGAATTAACCACAATCACTGACATTGGTATTGATTTTGGGAATTGGGAATGAAAAACAATTACTTTCAGGTTTTTGCATGGATTTTCCAGCACATTTTATTAAAGAAATGTCTTAAGTCTACAATATTTCCATGTATTTTTATAAATTATCATTAGGAATACATGAACATGAAGATGAACACGATGAAAGTATTTCTATGATATCGAATGGTGTACAAAAAAGGGAAAATTGTGGAATTAAAACATTAATTAAAACGAATTTTATTTTTGTCACATTGCTCACGCATTGATATTGATCTTAGAACGAGTGGTTAGTTTATTTTGCGTTTTTTCGCGCTGGGACTACATTTTGTCACTGATACCCATCCATATTTACTGATTTCACATTCCCAATCAATATTTAACAGTGCGCGAAAATCATCATAAGCAGTGACCTCATTTATATAGAATGAGAAGTTCCTAAGGTTTTGAAACTTAGACATCAAGTGAGCTGCTTCATTGGGTGAAAGTTTGCATGTATAGAACCAAATTGTAGTAAGCAGCGGTAATGATTTGGCTATTTTCGTCTGGTCTATAACACTCAAGTTGCTAACATTGGATTTTAAATCTTTAATTGTAGGATGTTTATCAACGAAACTGTAGAACGCAGCATTCAATTCATGGGGAACGGCCATGGTTAAATTTTCAAGTTGACCAAATGAAAAGGGAATTTCAATGACATCATTGCTACGTATATCGATGTTAAACCTTCTCACACTTTTCAAATGTATTTCACTATCAAAAGATTTAGACGACAATGTTTTCACACTTAAGTGGAGTGTTTCAAGTTTTTGTAAAGTTTTGATCGCATTCTGAAAATCACTTGAATCTAAGAGAGCGTCGTCTGTTGTGATATTAAAATATGTAATTTGTGGATTCAAACGCAAAGCGGGAGCTATACTATCACCGCATGATATCGATGCGCTGGGTGTATCATCAATAATGCTCAGATATTTCAAATCAGGAAAGTGAGTTGAAATGCCAGAGAGGACTTCACGGCTGAAATAATAGCAATTTAATTGATGCATTTTCGGGAATAATTCATTAAGAAAGTCCACAGCAGCAATATGACATCTTTCCAAAAATACTTGTTTAACTTTGAAAAATGGTTTCTGGAGATGTTCCCAGCCCTTGAGACCATTTTTAATTCTCATCCATGTAATAGAGTCTGAACAATATTCGTTTAAGTAATTGATGACATGATGATCGAGATCAAATTGCTTTTGTGTTAACTGTATACGGGAAACCAAGTGTCCGAAGCAACGTATGAATTGTAAACTGGTTTTCAAGTCACGAATGTATATCGAATAAGTACCAATTTGAAATGATCCATCTCGTGAAATGCATATATCTTCGAAGTTTATTATTTTTTGGCAATATTTTCGTACGAAAATAAAATTGGCCGCTTTGTTCAGTCGCTTGTTTGAGCTTGCTGCACTCAAAAAGTCACCGAACTCCAAATACTCCAAGATATTCTCGAGACAGTCAATGTATAGATTCGTTAATTTCATTTTGTCATCAACTCGTCGATATTTCTGCGGAATAAAAATTAAAGAAAAATTTTAATAGTCTGGAAACGAATTCTCGAAATGTATTCACTTTTCGAAAGTCAAACTAATCCACTGTGAATGAACGTCGAATTTTAAAGCCACGATGACAACAACAATTTGATTCTCTTCACCTGATTTCAAATGATTTTTCAGTTTGGATGAATCACTAGGAACAGACTTTGAGCAACACAAGTCATACCATCAACAATCTCTTCACGACTGTGATCGATGTAAATTTGTCCGGTCATTTAGACGTAAAAAGCATTCAAACCGAATGAAGTATCTAGAGAGAAAGTGGAAAAGAATCAGTAATTTGCAAATGCTAATATCTGAAACCCGAGTTAGCATTTCACTCTTTCGCATGTATACTATAGGCAAAGGAGTGGAGAAAGAGTACGGATTGCACTTTTTGGCTCATTCTATTCTATTTTGTACGCATCGGCAAGTCACTCATCTCCATTTACAGTGACAGCGCAAGTCGATGTATTGGTGACTTGGCGATGCGTACGAAATAGAATAGAATGAGCGAAAAAGAGTAATCCGTACTCTTTCTCTACTTCTTTGCCTATAGTATACATGCGAAAGAGTGGAAAGACTTTGAAGAGAGAGTAAATGAAGGAAAGAAAGAGTGAAATGCTAACTCGGGAAAATACCATGAATCTACAAGTAGAGTGTACCGAGCTTAGTTCAAATGACCATCCTTTAAGTATGTCGAAAGCATCACATTAGAAATGCACATTAGGTAAGCATTACCATAAAATGTTGTTTAAATTGTCCTATTACCAAGAATAGACGAACAATCGGTTCTCGTATACATTCTACAAAGAACTTTATAGGGCAATACTAACTGAAACATAAAACACACAAAAGAGAAAGAAAATGAAGTTGTTGGTGCTGGAAACTTGAATATTATTTTGATTTCCTGGCATTTTCAATGGCAAAATCGAGGCGTATCAATCGTTTATTTAAAACGATATCGGACAACGCACACCAATTCAGAGCCGTAGCCAGAATCGCATTTCTTGGCTGGCTCAACCAAATCTTGGGCTGGCGAGAAAAAATAGATATTTTCAAAAAAAAAAGTATAAGTAAAAAACCATAGTGTTGTTTCAGAGTTAAATTTTATTTATGTATTGAAACCAGAATGATATCCAGTACTAATATTATCTGAAAGTTTTCATTCTGTTATATTTGTTTTGTTTGTTTTGTTTTGTTTACTTAATCAGTTTATTATTTCGCTTTACTTTAACATTTTGTTCTGATATGGAGAATTGAAATCGATTCAAAACATTATACGTCGACTATCTTTACTGAATTTTTGCATAATTGCTTCATCGCTCACCTCATTCAAAATCTGGTCATTGTAAGCTAAAAATGAAAGGTCGCATAAACGTTTGCTATTCATCGATGACCGTTTGACAATATCGACTCTCGATAGCGCGGAGAATGACGATTCGCAAATTGCAGTGCTTCATGCAAATGTATGGATTAAACAATACAGTTTGTAAACATTTGGGAAAGCAGTTTTTACTGGTTCAAGCAAAGTCAATATTGTAACACATCGGTCAATAAGTCCCGAGCCTAACCACCAAGTGGCA
>NW_022595257.1:482828-509870 GCF_009176505.1 Sitodiplosis mosellana
AAATGACCATCCTTTTAGTATGTCAAAAGCATCACATTTCTTGGCTTATTTTAGGTAAGTATTAGCAAAAAAGGTTTTTTAATTATCCTTTTACCAAGAATAGACGAACAAACGGTTCTCGTGAACATTTATAGAATGGATTTGACGCCAATTTCTTTTCATTTCTTTCTCTATCTCTATTTTTCTGTCTCGTATTTTGATTTTCTCTTTTGCCTCTTTCCAAAATGCTCAAAAGCTACCCCAATAACAGCTCTTGCAAACTAATTTCCAGTTCAACACGAATCGTACATCGTTTGCCTGCGATTTCAATAACATTTACGCATAAATCATATTTGAAATTTATCAGCCACTTGTGATCCACTCAAACTGTGAACGGTCAATGATATAAAATATGATGAAAGTAATTCATGCCTATAAATTGGTGCCAATAGTATTGACCAGTTCAGTGAAGTCTCAATTTAGAAAACCTAAATTAAATAAAAACCGCTTTCATGTCTCACTATTAAGTGGAACTCGATTGAGTTAAACCTGTAATCATCGGTCATTAGAATGCGACGCATTCAATGCGTAAATACAATTTTAAACGGCTTCGCCACGAGATATATTGTCCCATGAAAGTACTATTTAACAACTAACTCTTTTGAAGAAGGAAAAAGGCGCCAAAGTTATTTATTCAATTAGATTTCAAACATTGACGCCATTTTTCTCATGTGTTGCTTCAGGAATATTTGCCGTTTTGTGTGACTTCAAAAACTGTTTAAGCTCCTTTATGTTGAGTCGATCAATATATTCGAATAAATTAGCGGCTACCCAGCTAGTTCAATGTTATTGGTTGACTAGTATTCCATTTCAGATTTGGACATAACTTCCCCATCGAAAATATTTTGATTTGAGAAATTATGTCCAAATATCAGAAGAATTTATATCCAAATGTATATGGACATAATTTTTCGGGGAAATTATGACCAAAGAGTCAGTGGAATTATATCTATTTGAAAATGGACATAATTTCCCCATAGATTTTTTTGGATTTTGGGGAAATTTTGTCCGAAATTCGGTGGAATTATGACCGGGGAAGTTATGCCCTGTAGCCTAATTGAATAATGTGATTCAATAGGAAATTCAAATTGCAATAACCTAGGCCATAACAATCATAAAATGTCGTTTTTATAGCCAATTAAAAGGCAATTGTGATTTTATCATGCAAGATTTTATTGAAAAATTGCGTAAATACTCGCAAAAATAGTTTCATTTTCATATTCAAAGTGCGTGTACTCTAATTGATGTGCGTTTGTCCAATGAAAATCCTTATTTCACAACTTAACAGGTAGCCTAACAAGGATTGATTGAATGGTTTTTTTCAACGAAAACGTTTTCATTCTTATTTTTTGGTAGAATTATGGAAGTTTTTGTTCTGATTCTCTTGTACCAATATGAACTAAGATTGAGTTCAGTTCAAGGCATGGCGTAAAATAAGAAAATTTTAGAGTAGCCCGTAGAAGAAAAATCAAAGTTACATTTTTATTAGGTCCTCTTAATAACTAAACATTATGAATGCACGGACATTGATTGCAAAATAAACTGAAATATGAGTTTAATGAATGATTTGTTTATAACGTAACGAATAAAATGACAACTTTAATTAAATCTTCATCGTTGAGTGTTTGCAAAATATCGCGACGAATTTCATTGAAACTTCGTTGTCCTATTGGACGAATTCAATCAAATCATTATTTACCAAATCACTTAATGATGTCTTCAGCTGCGCAATGTATTTCACCAACGATACGATCGTAAGATTGTCACTTTGAACTTGTTTGTGGTAGCGTTTGTAAATATGAAGAATATCTGCCAGTAAAACGATCAGCTTCATGTTATCCAGTTTGGACAAAAATGTAAAAAATCCCATTGCTTTCGCATCACCTCGATTTCGATCGAAATAAATCATTAACACGTTCCAAGATTTTAGCAAGTTCACAACTGTTGTGTATGTCCATTCCGTCCAACGGATTTGAAATATTTTCGGAATTGAAAATAGCTTCAAACCTTTTTCAGTTGCAATTTGTTTTAACTCATCAGTGCGTAATCCAGAATCATGAAAGTATGATGAAATTGATGATAAAACATCGACAATTCTTCGAACCTCCTTCACTTTGTTGGTCAAATCTCCCCATACCAGCTCCGAGCAATGAGCGGAACACCAAAACTTTTATAATTTTTTCTTCAAATAACGATTGATATGCCTGTGTGATAGCTTCAAGAAGTTTCAAATGATTATCGATTGCCTGTTCATTGAATTTATTCTTTCTATTCTCGCTTTTGCTTTCTTCCATTTCACATTACTGTTATGACAACGATTATAATCGAAATATTATTGCCAGTGCACATCTATGTATTCGATATACAACTTCAGTGTATGCGATCATGATCTATACCTATATGCTTGTATTTGCGCTCATTAATGCAAATACTTAATGAGTCGCGATGCCGTGCGCACCAGATTGATGGCTTTAAGCATATACTATCTATAAATGTATGCGTCGTACTATGTCAGTGCATAATTTAGTTACATTAGTATTGGAGAGAAAATTGAATATTGAAGTTCGCAATTTTGTGAACAAGGAATTAAAAAAGAACATTTTTTCTAACAGCACATTTTTGAATTTTGGGCAGCCCGTTTTGAATTCAGAGTAGCACAAAACGGCATGAGCAGCCCGTTATTTTACGCCATGGTTCAAGGGCTATAAATAAAGTTGTGAAATGAAGTTTGGATCAAGAGAAATTGATGCCATACTTACACTTGATTCAAAGTTTTGCCGTAAAGACTGTCAATGAACTGAAAAAGGGCATTCAAAGCTAAAGTAATCAAAATTGTACGGCACTTCTCTCAATGACACAATAAAAACTATTCCAATTTTTGCAATGTTCATTGTTATGTCTTCACCTTCTTGTGACCAGTTTTCGTTGACATTTCTCGTTTCAAGTATCCATGTCTTTATCAGTCCAGGCAATTCATTCATATTACTCAACTTGTGCGTCTGGGTGATTCGTCAGCAATTTTTTTATATTTCATACTATTTTTTGGGGATGCTTATACACATTCATCTTAAAATGAAATATATTTCAGTCAAATGATTCGACCATCGTGTGCATAAAAATATGTTTCAGGTCGAATTCACTTGCAATTTAATTTTTGTCCAATTTTAATGAAAGCAATGTTCATCAAACCGAACTGACTGACTGATGAAAAAAAAAATCAATATTTTCCGGAGGTGGAAAAAACTGCAAACACACGGGCAATGGCAAATAAAACATGATAATCTGTAATTAACTTCATATTATAACAATGCTTCCGTTTGGATGGTTTCGTAAGTGAGTCGAAGCGTGAGTGGAAAAATGGGGTAAAAACTCATTCATTAAATGGTTGCGATGTGATCTATTGACTTTACTCGGTGGTTTTTGTTGGTCCGTACCGTCATTGTATTCAAACAAATGAAATAATCATAAATATCAATTTTCGATGTCTAAATAATAATGTACCGTGGAAAAAAAACCGAATGGTTTTCATTGACTTTTATTTTTTTCCTAAATGAAAAACCGATTTTTTCTACTGAAAAAAAAAATCTGGCGAATTTTTCCCTGCATTTTTGTGTAAAAAAAAGCCCGTGCACACAACAGCATTTCCGATTGCATATAAATTATAAATTGTGATTTTTTTTATTGCAACAAATAAAGCAAACCATTCAACATAATCACATTTAATGGAGGTTACATGCAGCGCATTACATTTTGCGGACGAATCGAAAAATGACCCTTTATCATTTCGACAGAGAAAAAAAATGAGAATAAACAGGAAAAATGCAGAAACCACACAAAACAAACAGAAATGGAAAAAAAACACTGTTCGACAGTCGAAGGCCAAGAGAGAAAAAGGGTAAAAATCCGAGGAAAAAATGTATGGAAAAATGAGTGAGTGGATTGAAAACATGCGGTTTATTTAATCGCAATAAAATACTTTCAGCCTGTGAAACCGAAATCATACTCAATTGCTACATTGTAACGAACAATGCGAGATGAGCCGCGTGTTCGATGAGCTTTAAAGTCGACTGACCATTTTTTTTTCTCGATGATAATAATGAATGACAACATGAATCTTTTTTTACATGATTACAAGCAGCAATTTTCAGAATGGAAAACCAAAATTCCACAAATTACAGGTCACCATATTCGTTCCTATCATTTATTTGCCGAATATTTATTTGTTTGCATTTTAAATGGCAAACATATTACACTTTTTAATGCAGTGCCGATGAAATATTGAAACTATCGGAAGAGTGTGCCAAAAATGGTTCGGAATATTCGAGAGAGGGAGAGAAAAAGAGAGAGAAAGAACAAGATGGAAAGAGAAAAAGGAGGAGAGAGACAGAGACAGAAACAAAGACAGAGGCAGAGGTAGAGATACACATAGACAAAGAGATACACAGTACGAGAGAGAGAGAGGAATCGATCGATTGGTTCGAATTTTCGAAAGACAAAGAACGGTTCAAATTCACGGAATGAAGAACAATATCAAATTTATGAGAGGAAGAGCGTTGCTGAATGTGAGGACCCAATAAAAGAGGATGAAAAGTTTGGCAAAACTCACTATTTTCGCTCTCAAAATTGAAATAAATAGTCAGAATCCAATTTTGATGTCGAAAAAAACATTTCGATTTTCTTCCTGAATCCTGACGTAATGTAATGGGCTAATGGATCATATTGAACCCGTAAATACTCTGAATAACGTTAATGTTGGGAATATGAAAAGACATTATTTTCCCTGTTTTCTATCATGTTTCCCTTCATCTATCGAAAACTCATTGCAAAAACGAAGTCATTTTTTGCGCAAAAAAAAAATCTGTCGTAATATGAGGTCATGTAAAAGAATGAACTGATTCGAGAGAGAGAATGCGAGCAAGTAAAAAAAAGGGTTCATGTATTTCCTTTGTCATCATTCATATGGGGTTGTGCGCGCTCAAACCCAATTCCGTTCATATTTTGCATATAAATTAACTTTTCATTTTCCAGAGTTATGGAATCGCGCACAATTTGGCGAATTGTTTCATTGAGCGAAAAGTGCATTTGAGCCATACAATACGGAATGTGTTCCGAACGATGCGAAATGTATTCGAACACTCTCTCGTTCATATCGCTCTTACGACAAGCGACTGTGTTCATTCATTGGATTGTTTGCTGTCGAATCGACAACAATTGGCAAAGAGCTATTGAAAAAACAGGCGAAGAAGTAACCTTCGATTTGGGGAACACCAGAAACAAACAGTGAATCAAATTGGCGACAGAAAATAGCTTCCGAATGCGTTTGATTGCGGGTGAAAAACGTGCAGAAAAGAGAGCGCATTGGAGCCAGTGAACTGCAAACAACAAACAGCACAACACATTATCGTCGAGTGAATGATTCAACTGTGTGTGTGTGTGTTTGGGTGTGTGTGTATGCACAACAGATTTCATTTTATCGCCATCGAACCACGCACTGTGCAATCAGATTCGCTATGCCGAGATTAGAATTCATTGGTTTTCACTAACCGCTGATAGTGTGGCACCGAAAAACCCGAAACATTTTCGCAATAAATTGTAATAGCTCGTGAGTGAAAAAAGCACATTGACACAAATATTTAACAATAATTCAAAACAAGATTTATGACCGTATGCATTCTTATACGTCGACACACTACAATGGTGTAGTTTTATGCGTTCAGCTCTTTCCGTTTCGATATAATTCACTGATTGTCAAGGAGACATTTTCTAACTGGAATCGAAGCTCGGTGCTCGCAAAGAGTCAATGGTTGGTTCGAATAAATGAAAATGCTCGATACACACACAGAGGAAGCGCAAAAGAGAGAGGGAGAAAGTGAGAGAGAGGTGAACCGCATTGAATGAAGGCGAAGAAAATTTATAACTTGTTTTAATTCGTAACAATCGCAAAAGACAATATTTGTACAATTTCCGTTAATATGCTCTCGCGTGGCATAACAGAGGATTTATGGCTTTTGAGCATTTTTATTCCTTTATGTTTCGAGCGTGTGTAGCATTTGCCCGATTGTTCCTTGTTGGGGATGGGAAACTAGTTAGCAATTGTTGGTACACGACAAATCTGTTGTTCGTGCAAACCGAAGCAGTGGTATACGAGCAGTGGTACGACCAATGGTTTCAAACAATCAAAGCAGTGGCTTCGAAAGACGTACGACCAAGTTAACCAAAGTAGTGGTTTCGTTAATGCGATCGATTCGAAATGAATCACCATTGTAATATAAACAAAACGAAAAAACGATGTGTGTAAAATATTTATTCAACAGCGATATGCTCGCTTTTGATTTATGGTCATCTTAAGAAAGACCATTAAAATTTGTCCATTGTTTTTCTTTGGTCGGATTCGAGTGGGTTTCATTTTCTATTAAGTGATTGCCAATCAGTGTGTAAATAGTAAGAATTTCAGTATGATTGGGGTTCAGTTTACTCGATGTTACCTAAATGAACCCACAAAAATGTTGTACTCGTTTTACATTTTAGTTCTCTTTTTCCATCCACTAGCATTGCTCTTTCTCTATTCTCTCTCTTTGGTTTTCTTTCAGCTTGTCGTACGTATGCTCTCCTTTTCTCTTTGTTTTTTTCTCCTTTTCATTTGACTATTTGTTCGTATGCAATTCTTTTCTCGGACGAAAATGATTGATTATCTCAATTATTGATCGTTATTCAATCGTCAGCTATTTGATACGTATGTGCTCTATGTGCACCCGATTCACTTTGTTCGATTAAATTCCCTGCATTTGGATTACAATTTTTCAAACAATAACCCTTTTTGAGTGGGTCTGGTCATGCGTGCTACTGGCTTCATTTTCTTTATCTCCGATTTCATCATATTGAATTTAATTTCAAATGATTTCCTTCACAGCATTGCTCGCACCATCCATTTAACGTTTTCATTCATCAACGATATAGCAACGGTGGTAGAAAAAAAGAGTCAAAGAGACACACAACAACATTCCATTTTTACACTTTCCACATTGCCTATTTCATGAGGAGTCCTCATTGAGGACTATTGTTTTCGATTTTTTGTTTTAAAAAAAAAGTGATAAAAAAGAACACAAAAATATTCGTCACGCTTGAACCATGGACAAAGGAACCATTTTCATTTTCAGTCGACGAAAAAAAAAATCAACGAAATGAATGCAAATGGCAAATAGAATAAAAACATCCACTGGCAAAATACCTCCACACATACACACACACTGTCAAATCTGACACACGAAATTCGATA
Organism: Sitodiplosis mosellana; assembly: GCF_009176505.1. Lineage (NCBI taxonomy): Eukaryota > Metazoa > Arthropoda > Insecta > Diptera > Cecidomyiidae > Sitodiplosis > Sitodiplosis mosellana. The sequence continues at coordinate 490,144 of NW_022595257.1, forward strand.
TGCAAATCCATGTCGTTGTTTCAATTTTTCACTGTTGAAAGGACCCGACAACAAAAACACGTACTTTCAATGCTTTTGTTCATTGTCGGCGCGCGTTATACTCGTTTTTTCTCTCTCTCTCACCGTTCACTCAATATGCTCAGTCAGACCCTTGCCTAACAAATTGCTGGTGCTATTTTGAATTGGGACACAAAAAAAAATCTGTTAATTAAAAATTCAATTGCGTTGAAAAATCATAATACAAACAATGGACAGAGAGAAAAAAAAGTGAAGAAAAAAATGTATCACATTTCTGGCTTGAAATTTTTTTCTACTCTATTTTCTGCCGGTCATATTCGAAAAGGGATAACAAACTTCATAAATGAACGATATTAAGGCTGTATTAAACTGAGTGTACATGTACAGGTAATACACAATCGAATGAGACGTTTCTCCACACACACCCCCATTCATTCGTTCATTCATTCGTTCCTTTTGTTCAATTGCTTTCGAAATCATTTCAGTTGTTATGCCGCTTTTTTCCTCTCCTTCACCTCCCAAGTGTCAAATGTAATTCCATTTTCAACGTCGACAAACAACAACAAGTAACTGGATACATATTGAACATGACAAGGCAATAAGTAATACAACCGAAAGTGTATCATTTTACGACAACGTTTTTTTTCTCTCGCTGTTGTATCACTTTTCGGTGTTCAACATTCGAATTACTCTGGTAATTCTCTGTTGGTTAATCTACCAATTTCGGATTATCCTTTCATCTTTACACGGAGGAGGAAAAAAAAACGTCATTCTCACTAACTGAATGCAATTGAGATAATTAGTTATTCATTAAAAGTTGTTCGGTGTTGTCGGAAAAAAGGCATTACCGCTTGGTATTGAAATGATTGAGTTACGAGAGTCGACCGAAGCATAAGCGCAAAGCATTCGAATTGACCAAAATGCAAAGCGTTTGAATCGTCTGAAACAAAATGCGTTTGAATCGATCAAAGTGCAAAGCATTTGAATCGACTTAAGCGCGAAGAGTTTGAATTGATCAAAGTGCGTCTATTTGGATCGAAATGATTGAGTTGCGATGAAAAAAGAAGACCCAACGCGAGACTTTTTTATATTTATCGTGAAGTTTTTTTTTGTCATTGCTAGACTTTTTTTCATTTAACGCGAGACTTTTTTGTTATTCATAATGAGATTTTTTCCATTCATCGCAACTCGAGACGATTATTTAATTTATTATGAGGATGGTACTACATTTCGGCCGATTCAACCAATTGATTCGAAATGAAATCAGATAATTTTAATTGATTGCAGCTGGAAACTGTTTGTTATCGCTCGATAAATTTTAATTACATCGTCGACTAATCGTGGAAAATATTATTGGTCAAACGCAATGAAATAGACGCAGACGGAAAAAAAACACCACTAAACCACTATCTAAAGCAAATACCCTCCTGAAGCACCAATCCGTTTGTTATGCATGAATGTGACTTCGTCGAACAAGTGACAACTTTGCCGCCAACTGACAATAAATATTTGATTTCAATCAATGGGCGACGAATGACCGCGCGCAATCCAATTCCAAACCGAATTCCGAAAATGAATGGACAACCTGTAAGAAAATCAAGTACAAATAATAAGTGTTGGTACGAAGTCGTAACAACACTCAAATTAACATCAATCAAAGTCATTAGCAGGACGCGTTCGGAATCAGTTATTGAAATCGAATGCGGCGACAAAATGACACACACATAAACTCGAGCTAATTTTAATTTCTTCCAAGCAAATGAATCGCTCATTTGTGTTTAAATTGACTTTAAATTACGCTCGGTCGAATGTAATGTTTTGCCGTTTCCAACTTAACCGAATCAATTGTTCAGTGCAAAAGAACAACATCAATACATCGAAACAACAAATGAAATTACATGAAAAGTTTTTTGTGAACGACAACAAGTGCACAATTTTCAGGAAACGACAATGACCACATAATCGATGCATGTGATACGGAGAATCGGTTTTTAGGCCAAATAGCAATGACTTGAATGAATGTTGTTGAATCAGAAGAACCAAAACGTCTCGCACATATGTCGACTTCATATTCGATTACTCAACCAAACCCATTTTGGCGTCTTCTACGCCCAGAATTCGCACGTACGTCAATCGATGAACAAACAAACACCCGACACCCCGAGCCGTCGCCACCGTGTGGAAAAAGGAAATCGCTACAAAATACTTACATGCTTGCCGTCGCCGTCGTCGTAAATAGTATATGCTCTTGTTTTTGTCTCCTGAAAATGTAACAAATAATGTGTCTTCGGTCGCGGTGCACCGACCTTAGCCAGTTCGCTGTTTCGACAGCCAAAGCGATCATTAATCATTTTTATGCAAACGTAATAACTTTTCGGTCGATAAATTCAACTCTCAAACCGAGAGTAAACATGTGGATGAAAGGCGAGTGAGCTGGCGAGGGATTGTGTGAGCGAGAGAGCGAGTGTGATTGAAGGAGAGAGAGTGAAAGAGAAAGAGGGAGAGAGGACAACCGAAAAAAAAAAAAATCTGTACACAAAATGAGCAATTTGAACTGCTGTCGAAACCGACTGATTTGTTTGGTGAAAATTGATTATACGATTATTTAGCATACTGAAGAGCAACGGAAAAAATGCAAAAGCACAAAAACCGCATGCAATACAGAATATGTGTACACTTTCCTCATTGTCGCCGCACGCCGCCGTCAATTGTTGTTATGGAGCCACAAAAACGTGCTCAATTCACTCGCTCTCTCTCTCTCTCTCTCTCTCTCTCTCTCTCTCTCTCTCTCTCTCTTGCTGCTTTTCCTCTCATTTGTTTCGAAACGTCTTTTTGATACACGTGGTGGTTCTTTTGCCGTGGAAAAAGTTTTGCATTTTCCATTATTCAAAATATATATGTTTATTTCGGTCTGGTTTATGTTTTGTTTCGTTTTTGGAAAAAATTGGAAGAATATGCTTTTGAAAGCAATGAAAAATGAGCATTCGACCGGTACCGCTGCACCATTGAAATGCCGCCACATACAAAAATGGTATAAACATGGAAAGCGATACAAAAGAAGCAAATTTCCCAGGCAGAAATGTGGCAAAACAAAGATGAAAAATGCAAATAAGCACAGCGGTTTTTGTAACGGAAAAATTGCGTCGTCTGTGCAATGTGATTGAAACGAGGACAGAGGAAGGGAAGGAAAGAGAGAAATTGAGAGGGCAAGAAAGGAAAGTACAGCAGAGAGGGACAGGGAGAAAGAGTGTAGAGGATAGAGTATAGAGAATAGAGAAATAGGAGAGAAAGAAACCAAACATGAGAGAAAGAGAAAGAGAGAGAGAGAATGTGATTGAGAAAAAAAGAGCGAGAGCGAGAGCGATGGAGTAGGAGACCGTTACAAAAAACGGCGAGACATTCGCGTACAATGTTGCAGAGCATGTACCGGTATTTTCGATCGTAATGCGCTTTTTTTCTCTCTTTCCCTCCATGTTTACCGGCCAAATAATTATTTAATTGCGGTGTAATTATACATAAAGTTCATTCGCTTTTACGAGAATCGACTTCGAAACGGAAATTGGCTATTTTAAAGTCTCAAATGTGTTTCACCTGAAGCCATTCACTTGATTTTAGCCCAATCAACAATAATAGCACCGTGGTGTATTGTTCGTAGCGCGCGTTGGAGTATGGGATGGAGAAAAAAAAAACAGAAGAGTAAATATTGAAACACTCAACCGTTGTAATCAAATGAGTGAAACAGGAAAAAAAATGGTTGAAATCAAATTAAATGAACTCGATCTGGAGTAGAATGAGCTCGATCTGAAGTGGAACAAGAGCGATACATCTTTTGAATTGGCAAAACAAAACAGTTCAAAAAGTGTACGGTTTCAAGTGGAAGAGAAAACTGAACGAAAAACAACTGAATCGTTTTTCATGTTAAATGGTCAGAAATGCTGTAGTTGATAGCCAATCGAAGTAGTCATTTAATTTATTTTGTCATGTTTTGTGTCTGTCAATGCGGGAATTTACATTTCATCGGATTTTCTGCATCGGACTTCCACACGTTCTCTGCAAAGGGGCTCACGTATCACTTGATGTTGTACATCCTCAACTCAGATCCAAATCGAAAATATTGCATTGAAACACTGAATAAAATAATAAAGTCGATGCAAGCGTAACGTCGAGACGCAATCATACAAAATCCAAATTGTTCTGGCAAAATACACGAACAGAAGAATCAAATCGGAAATATATTCGAAACAAGAAAATGTGGAAGCTCTTCTGCCGGCAATGAAATTGAAAATAAGAACAAAATGCAATGGAGAATAAGAATAATAAATTTAGATGGAGAGAAAACAGCAACAATGCCAGCAGAAAAAAAACGAGATAGCAACCAAAAACGATGGCAAAGAAAAGCGAAAATAGTCCGAGCCAATTTTGTATCGTGCATATATATATATATATATATATATGCGAAGTGCTCAACCAGAATAAGATGAAGACAACGACGTCGACGACGACGAACATGGACAACAATTGTGTAGAGCGAGCATTGTGCATGTGTTTTACATTAATTCGCAAAACCTGATTTGAAGTGAGCGCACGTGCGATGCAATGTTTTACGTCGTAATTGCTCAACTAAAACTATCTTTGAATCATTTCATTTTCATTTTGGTGCCGAACGACTCAGGGCTTCGTCACAACCGCACTTTGGTTTTCTTACTGTTTGCCTCTTCGGTCCATGAGCAGAGCACATTCATTGCTAATCTTCGAAAAGGTTTTGCACAAAAATAAAAACTAACATGCAGTTATTGTAGACGTGGTTTCCAGCTTCTCTCTCTCTCTCTCTCTCTCTCTCGATTCGAATACGAGCACATTTCAACGCTGCTTCGGCACATACAACGTATAATTCAGTTTTGGAAAACTAAATAAACATTCATGTTATCATCACGTCAATTTCGACTTCCAGACCGATGCAATGCGTTTATGGCATTGTGTAACAATGTTTTGAAATCAGTTTGTTTTTCTACACAGTGCATGAACTTGTCTCGGGGGACAGACGAAACAGATGTTGTTGTTGTTCTTCGAGTTTAAGGTATTGAAGAAAAGAACTGAAAGAAGAACTGAAGGAAAAATCGAAAAGAACCAAAGACAAGAAAAGAAGAGAAAATAAAAACTGAAGATGACCATTGGTTATTGACCAACTGAAGATTTTCAAGTGAATATGAAATTATTTAATTCAAATGAGAGAATTTTGGCTTCAATTTGTCGATTTTGCTACTAATATTTAATTTTTTTTAACTTTTTATTGAATTGTCACAAAATGAGTGGAAAACTACCTCAAGTATAGTTCAGAGACTTCCATTCTGACGAGGACATTCAAGTCAATTCATCCCAGAAGCCCAGGTGAATCGACCCTTTCAAACTTTCAGCCACTTCTTATAAGAAACTCTTCATTTTCAGTAACAACACCTTAGTCAACATTGTCCACTGAACACGGTTCGCTCAACACAGTGAAATACTTTATTCAGTTCATTTTTGACTCATTTTTGACCCCTGGTACAAGTTTGACTAATGCTAATTCCATGGAATCATAGAAAATCGACTACTGTTTACATACGTAAAATCTAAGGTAAACAAATCCGAACACTATTCATGAGAAACAAAGAAAACAATTCAGTTTGACCTATTACATAAAGTTATTCTGTGGTGCTATGGATTTTTGCTAGAGCAAGCAAATTTTAGGTCATTCTATTCATGATAAAAACCTCTATAGACCGCAAACATCTTTACATGCTGCTCATATATGCTGAGCATATATGCACAATTTGGGTTCTATTGAGTCATCGGACTGTAGTTAGATTCAACTCATAAGTTGGGCCATTACGTTACATACATCAGTTGGCCATACACTTCAATCATCTCCCAACAAAAGAGTTTCAAGTAAGGTGGGCATAAGAGTTTCATGCAAGTCTTGAATGCATTTAACGGTAATGTTCAGTGAAAATAGAGACAAGAATGATGCAGGCTACATAGCGCTGCCAAAGGCAAAAGATAGAAAAAGATAGAGAAAGAGAGATAGATAGAGGAAGAAAGAGAAAGAGAAAGGAGAGAGATAGAGAAATGTTTAACTCAAAAGTACTCTAACTCAATTACTGCCTCTGTCGAGATCAAGTAAAAGCCGGCCTGTCCGAGTAAAAGTGAATTGTGTATTGATTGTTTTTGCCACATACGTAGTAATTTGACCCAATTACATACATTCGCCGCTGGACTGTGAAATTACTTAAGTCTTGAACAATTCGGAAAATTAACTGTTGCCTAGTTAATGTGGGCATTACATTCTATAAATTCATAATGTTATGAGAACCATATTCCAATTTTTATAACTGACTGACTAGTCGAACTGATATAAAATGCCCATAAAGCGCCGAAAAAAAAAGTTTTGTTCTAATTATTAATAGTCCCGATCGATTTAACAGGTTTAGTTGAGTTGGTAACACCAATGAGCGCGCTCTTGTAAAACATTAAATCGTTGTTTCGTCGAATTGACTGTGAAAAAAAGAGAACAGTGCAAGAAGAACTAAGAGAGAATCCGCAATGATGAGTCATTTTTCGAAATTGCAAATAAATGCGCAGCGATGTTCAACGAGCCGCACGATTTGCCGCCACTCATTAAACACTGTGTGTGTATATGGCATATACACTGTATGCCAAGAGTAGAACAGAGGAGAATAAACAACAGAAAAAAAAGAACCAAAAGAAGTATAGACACATTGGGAACTTATCGTAACATATTTATAAAAGTGCCAATTAAAGTTTCATTGAATTTCACGCGGTGTGTTTTGCTATAAATAAAGAGCGCTTGAACTTGAATATAATAACGGCGGTGAACGCGGCGTGATAAATGTGTGTGTGTGTGGTTGCAATATGGCATTTCGGTGTCTATATATAGAAAAATATCGATTCAATGAATGGAACCAAACTGTAATTATAAAAACACGATAATGAATTTTTAATGATTACCCCATACGTAGATATATGTGCGCGCTATGGCTGTCTGTTCGACATGGTTGTACTCTGTGCACGGTTGAATGAATTCATTTGCATTTTTTGTGCACATATTTGAATTTAAGCACCGGTTTTTGACCATTCGCGGTTCCGCACACAAAAATCATATTGATTTCTAAAGTGACGATTTTGTTTAATTATCAATTTTTCAATTGAATTCGAGCATTTTATTTGGTTTTCATTGAAATAATGCCAACTTGTTGTTCTCTACCTGTTTCAATATTTATACAGTATTTTGTGTGATTCGATTCATTTCGAACGGAACGGGGACTGAGAACTGAGGACTGAGGGCTGAGAGGTGGGCACCCAATCAACAGACACTGTTCCTGCTAATTGTGGAATATCAATTTCATTAAGATAACATCGATTAGATTTGAATCGACTGAAAACAAATGTGGTGGTGCGATGAAGTGACGGCGAAATTTTTTTTCGGTTGATTTAAACAACGGTACATTGTCTAGGGGTCATACGGTATCATCACAATTGGTTCATTAACGTTTATGCGTTTTGTTTTGTTTTGTTTATGCACTTTTTTTTCTCGATATTTTCCAATTGATTAAAACGTACCATTTTTATCGGTTGACATAAAGTGACACGTATAAATAAATTAGTTTCATTTAGCGAGAAAAAAAACTGTGGATATGAAAGAAGCGCAAGAAAATGGACATTATTAGAAGTGCTAATCCACGAACCGAAAACAAAATATGTAACACAGCGCAATATTACAAATGAAAAATTGAATAAATTGCAGCGAAATGAATGGGCGATGAGCACGCAACACATACACACAATGGCTATGGCAAGCGCTGCTAAAGTGACGCGACACTCAATCATTAAAACGTGAACATTGTTATTGGCATACATGAGACTCTTCAACAACAACAACAGCCAAACGCTACTCGAGTGATACACCTCAATTCATATGCAAATGAGTCTCGACCATTTTTCATATAGCGAAGAAAAAAAAATTATTTCCAACTCTGAAAATGACATTTTCCAGCAAGAATTGCTGGCATTCTTTTATTTTGATCACTCAACCAGATAACTGAATAATGGATTCTTATTCGAACTTATTTGCTTTGCCTATTGCAACAGACACACACTCGATTGTTATAAGATTCTGTAACGTCTTCTTGAACGCTTGCCGAATGCAAGGTGTTGAATGTACTGTGTACTGCGTGAGAGATATTTTTGGATTGATTAGGCACTCTTTTTTTTACAGGGGTTAAACAATGACAAGTCTTCTTTTTTTTCGTCGGGAGATTAATCAAGGATGTGGCTCATTTATCTATTTTTGATTCGTGTAGAAATCCAAAGAGAAACAATGAGTATTGGAGTAACAACGCGTATCATATGAGTCGACAACTCGACTCAGAGTCGCTACTCCTATGATACGTATATGGGAACTCGTGTGATACACGTATATGGTGTACGAATCATTCTGTTTCGAGTTTAAAATTACATTCAATTGGTGTTCAATTGAGCTAAAACCACTTCAAAGTTCATCGCTTAGCCCCTGGTTTCTAACCTTTGCATTTCTTTATGTGTGAAGACTCATATATGATTATAGTTCGAGCTCTTGTGCTTATCTAACATCAATTTGGAATCTTAAACGTTTCATTTCCTGTCTGATGAAAAATAATTTTCAAACAATCTCATAAAATATGAGGGAAAAGACGACAAAAGGAAAGAAAAGACGAAGAACAAATATCAAAAATGACACGTTCCCATAATTCATACGTGCGTGTATCGATTGCTGACATCAAACGATGCAATTTATAAATTTGTTTTAATTCATCTTGTTCATATTGGTTCGTCTCGAGGAAATTCTTCTTCCATTTAGATATGGATTGCTCACAGCGGGAGGCGCATCTTTTTGGTGTATTCAGTTTGTAAATTGAAACAAGCATAATGAAAAATTCATTTTTAAAAAGGTCAACCAATTTATTATAAATCCCTTCGGTTAAAGGAGCCGCGTTCTGTTTGCCGAATCAAGGTAAAAATTTCAATATTTATGCAAAACATCTAGCCTTCGAAAACAAACCGAATCATTCTCACCAATGCATCTTTCTCACAGTGTCATTGTTCGTACGCAATTTAAATTCACGAATATTCGAAATGAGTGCCGATTTTCAATATATATGCACCTTTCTTCCTAAATGAAGTCGGCACCTTTTTTAAATGCCGATTCTCAAATGAAGATAAATGTTTCCGTTGAAATTCAACAATCGACGGGCTGTTCGATTGGTTACGTGACGCTTTTGACTGTATTAAAGTCAACATTGAGCGCCCGCGCGAAAAAAAAATACTGATCGCGAATATTGCTTGATTGATAGCTATCATTCTACCTGGAATATCAACCGAATTTACAACAACAATCATTGTTTAATTTATTTATTTAGAGACATAGGGAGAGGAAGATAGAGAGGGACAGAGAGAGAGAGAAAAAGAAAGATAGAGAGAAAGAGAGATTTCACATCGTAAAGAATAAAAAAAACCAAAACAGACAAATAAAACATTTGAAGACGTTTACGAAATAAGGTTTTTTATATTTAAATTTCGATATCAAACAGATCCACCGACCAGTCCGAGTGTATCAATGCCACTTACATGCGCGGCACATGAAGGTAAATTGATCGGACGACCGGACCGCAGACGCGCGAAATGCATGAGTCTCTCCCACTTCAAATGACATTGTGACGACATCCAGACCGGAGGGCTCCCACGGAATAAATTGATCGAGTCTGTCAATCTATTCGGTTTTTTAATGGAAACAGGTATATTTCTTCCAATTTTCAGTTTCATTTCGCGTGAAATTGAAAAAATAAACATTGAGGAAATCGATTTTGTGGTAAAGTTTCGACACAGAGAAGAAAAAGAATTGAAAAATCGCATCACTTGTTGAATTTATTCTTTGAGCATACACTAGACGTTTCATCGTTTTGTTTATCTCTTATTTTCGATCTTAAGTTATTCATCAATCTATTTAATCAACGCGATAAAGAACAATATTTATTGTATGAAGCCAGAAGACCGTCTTCTAAAGACAATCCAAACCAGCCATTATAGCCATTATTGTTTCCAGGAAAAAAAAACAAATTCGGGTAAATTGATGCAACAAAATTCATCTCCATGGATCCGTGCATTGCATGCATTTTTCTCGTTTTTTTTTGTCATTCCAACTCAATCCAATTGCTCGAAAAGTGACTAATTGCCAGAGCTGTAATTTGATTAAATTATCATGTTTAGTAGAATGAGCATTGACTATCTATGAGCAGAGACTATCTATGAGCATGAGAGAATGAATTCATAAAATGAATTTGAAAATTGAAAATGTTGTACGCGAAGCACGTAAACAAAGTCGAATTATTCTTTTTTGTTCAATGTAGTCCTTTATCTTAATCTCGCCTTTGACATGAACTTAAATATTGCCCATTCGACAACGAAAGGTTGTTGTCGTGTGTTTGTTGTTCCTTTCTTACGCATCGCAAAGTTGTGGAAAATTCATTTAAATGCAGATAAAAGTGCGAAGTACGAGAGAAACAAAGGGATTAATTTATTTCGCGTTTGAAGAGTTTGTTGGAGAATGAACATTTGAGTGGCCCGTGTGAAATCTAAAAGTACTGAAACAAGTTGAAGTCGAGCGCAGCGCTTAGACGCATATGAACGCATCTTGTTTCGCAAAAAGCAAGGATGATTGAATCTTGACAAAAGCAAGATCGATCCGATGCGATTTCCTTTGATTGTGCTAGAATAGTTCTTTTTTTGGGCAATTTTCAACCACGAATGATACACGGAGTTCGTTAAAGTCCAGAATGGATTCAACACATTTACCATAATTTAGTCATCAAATTTTTTTCTTGGAATATTTTTTTTTAATGATTTATATCAAATGACAAATCCTTCCGTATTAAATTAAAATTGAACGAACACGGTACCATCTCCATGGATCTGCGCAATGCGTGCATTTTTCGTTTATTTTTTTTTTTTCATCATTCCAACTCAATCCAATTGCTCAAAAAGTGACTAATTGCCAGAGTTGTAATTTGATTAAATTATTATGTTTAGTAGAGTGAGCAGCGAACACAAAATGAATTTAATACCATTGAAAATGTTGTACGCGAAGCACGTGAACATTCAAATTATTCTTTTTTTTCTTTGTTTTCTGTTCAATGTAGCGTTATCTTAATCCCGCTTTTCGACATGAACTTTGATATTGTCCATTCGTTGGCGAAAGGTTTTTTTTGTGTGTGATTGTTGTTCCTTTCTTATGCATCGCTAAGTTGTACTTTTCACGGTTAAAATGATGTTGTATAAATATTCATGAGGCGACCGGAGGGAAAAAAATGCGGAAAATTCATTTAAATGCAGACAAGTGCGAGAAACAAAGGGATTAAATTATTTCGCTTTTGAAGAGAGTTCGTTTTTTTTCGGCATCACGCCAACATTGTACAACATTGAAAGACCACAGAATAGTTCTCTTTTTTTTCGAAACATTTGAACAACGGCGACTGACATTTCCCTGCAACGGACTTCGTTCAAGTGTCACTTAAATATTGTAATTCAATTATTTCTCGTTCCATGCACCATGCTCATTTCGGTCTCTTTTTTTTCGTTTTGTTGCAAGTAATTTAAATGTCAAACTGTTTCACGAGGAGTATTAATCATTTTTGCACGAACGAAAATGACAAAGAGTATAAGGAAGAGTCGAGTTTTTTTCTTCGTCAAATGAATTTTTTTCATACGTGTTGCAAGTTAAAAGCACCTTCCATTTCGTTTGCGCCTTCGTTTTAAAGTGAAGAATGGATCAAAGCATGCACCGACATTTAGTCATCAATAATGTCTTGGTTTGAATCAGAATTTTTGATGAGCTATATCGAATGACGGACTCTTCCGTATTCGATTTGAATTCAAATACTGAAATCACTCGACTTTAACTCGTTCCTTTGAAAAAAGACACACTTTTTTTGCTTTTCTACCTTTCCCAACACACCAATTCAACGAAAAAGTCATTTTTTTTTCAAAAGAATTGTCATTCATTTTTGCTCGACGATTAATCGTTGAAAATTTTAGCCTAGTTAGTTCGAGTACGTTAACAAAATTTGGATTCTCCGCAAACACCACTAAAGTATCTCTTTCACTTCCGAAAGTATCCTATCATTTCAAATAAATCACCCAAAACCAAGAAAAATTCAAAGCAAAATAAAATCATGTCATGACGTCAAACCAGGAAGAACATGTCAACGAAATGATAACAAATCAATTAGCATAAAGTGAAGCAAATTAAACACATTTTGGTCTCACCCCAAACAAACTGTCGAATAAGATATCAAATCAAATGGACTTTTTTTTCAAATTTAAGAGAGTTTCATTTCATGAGATTTAGGTTTTGTAATTGCCTCTGTCGTTTACAGGCAATTTGATGTCAGTTACGCATTTTTTTCCGCGCTTCGAACGTGCTTGAATTTTAATTTCTGGCAAAGGGTTACATTTAGAGTCGGTAGTCTGTGACATACAGATTCACGATTCAGTCGACAGCTTGAGTTTGTTTGAGTATGACAAGAAAAAAACCGAGTGATTGCTTAATTACAGGGCAATTTGAAACTGAATAAATGTTTCTCAGTGTCAATCAATGCGGAGTTTTTTTCGTGAGCCGAGTTTTTTTATGAAACAAAATGTTTTGTATGAAACCAAACAGTTGCAGTTGATTCAACTGAATTGAATGAAGAAAACCAAGCGTTTTTATTATTCTTTTCGATTTAGAGCCGTTTTTAGCTCATAAAGTTCATTTGTGCAATTTCCCATTAAGAAAAGAACGAATATTAGGATAGCAAGATATGCCTTTTCGTCGAAATATCTCGTTCCACTGCAAAAATATTGGCTGTAAATGCAAATTGAATTTCATTGTTATAAAATTTTCATTCATTCTAAATGGTTGCATGTGCCATCAAACATGGTCATTGGTCAATATAGCTGTGGTTGTGTTGATGGGCATCCATTTTTTATGGATTCAAATGGTATTCGTAGAAAAACATCGTGCATTGTTCATGTTTGAGTTAATTTATATGTCGCCAGCGACAAGCAAACCGTCGTCGTCGTCGTCGTCGATGTATCGCCTGATGACTCATTTTGTCTGCGATAAGTATCTCCTTGTTCTTTCTCTTGATTCATAGTGTATTTTTGGCCAATGTATAAATAAAATCAAACCTCTTCATTCAACATCCCAACACTTGGTACCGCCTATTTTATTTGTTTCTCTTGTTGCTCTATTTCGTATAATCTCCACCTCAATCAATAAAAATGTACGTCTATTTCTCTGTTTCCGGCTTATTTTTTGTCGGCTACGAAAATCGAGCGAGATTATAAGCACACCTCTTATGTTCCATTCTCTTCTCCCTAATGGTATTAAATAGCGTGTGGAAAAAAGAGGGAAAACGAGAAGAAAAAAAAAAGAAACTATAAATCTTTTGTGTCGAATATTCCGGTTGGAACGGATCCGATGGAACAAAGAACAAACGATACCAATCTACGTTTCAATCGCATTGCGAACGAAATCATTTAGCATAGCCAATGTTAATACCGTACACATTTCAATTCGAAACACGCAACCCGAAAAATACAATGACAATGAGAAAGAAAGTAAAAACATACGATGCCACAAAGTGAGTATAGTGCGGTGAATCATGCACTCACAGGTCGCGGCCGCATCGAAATGGTTTTATATAGAGGTTAAATGCGCGAGCATCGCATCGATACGCGACGCAACCTGGGGAAGCATTTATGTGCATCTGTTGATGCAAACAATGTGGATAGAGACCACGTTTCCGAAGCGCAACATGTCGCTATGTATATAAGAGTCTCTTTATGTACTGCTGCAGCATGCACGAGTGCACGAGTTCAATGTGAATTCAGCGGATTTTATCATTTCCCCTTCGATTGGATCGGAGAAGCAACGCTCACTTTCCAATGGAATTTTCCCCTCATTCTTCCATTCTGATTCGCGCGCGCCGTTTGTCGTGATGCATCAACATACGCCGTTCTAACACCGTTGTACATGGCTTGATACGATTTTTTGACTGAATGCGTTGAGTGCGGATATATGTGAACGAATAGTTCTAATATGAAATCCGACCTTTTGATGAAACGCATCAGGCGTGTATACATAGCCACGACTCTTCTGATCTAAACTCATTCAATTTTATTCGAATTCGGCTCAGAAGATGGAGCTCTGAGTATTTTTTTTCTTTTTTTTCTTGGCTCAAAAATGAACAGAAAATTAAAATTGGGAATTTTTACAGCATTTGTTTGCTATTGAAATGGACAATGAATTTTATTATTTTTAACGATTTTGAAAGGTGGTTGTATTTTAATCGATGAATCAATGTGTTGAATTCGAAACAAAATTGACGTTGAAAAATGTTCATTTTTGATACAAAAAACTCATTTCGTTTTTATGTCCACTTTTTGATTGATGAAATGAAATGATTCAAACTCGGCAATTATGAAATAAAACTGGATACGAACATGTATTTTAGCGAGCTCAGCTCGTCGAGAAGGGCTTAGACTAGAGAATGAAATGAAAAAAGAGCGAATTCTATGATTTCTTTTCTTTTTAATCAATTTTCATATGAAAGAAGATTGCGATTAGATGAACATTGAAAGAAAAATCCATCACATTGTTATTCTCTCTGTCTCTTGTTTTTTTTTGTCTTCATTTGTTTACTCTTTCAATATATAAATCTTTTAACTCTCGCAAATATGCTTTCTTATCGAATTCTGAAGCTGACGAGATCAATATCACTCTCATCCATCCGCCTTTCGTTATCATTTGACATTTCCTTGAGTTCAACGCGTGAAAGGAAGCATCGTCGGAAGGACATTAATTTGCTGTCCATTTTGATCGATAAAAATTGACTATGTCACATTCTAATCAATGCGTTTTTTTTTCATTCTCTTGAATATTCATGCCTTCAGTGGAAATATCCAAATGAGAGCGGGATTCTCAGAACGCATTTTCATTTCCCTACAAAATGTTCACAAAAATCAAATTGGTTATTTCTCATTTGACATGAAGTCGAACTGTGTATATACGTCTACAAAAAGTGAAATAAATCAAATGGCAAAAACTTATCTGTTGAAGTTGGTCAACGCAGAGATTCTGGTCCCCATCTCACTTTGGGTGGGTTCAAACACTCTACGTCATACCGGAATACAATGTAGAAAGTGCAGAAAGGAAAACGAGCAAATAATTTATTTGGCATCCGTATATGTTCCGGTCAACAATGACGTTGATTTCCTTTGCAAGTGTTTGCCATTTCCCAAACGTGATATTTGTGTTAACATTTTCTAACTCGAAATTGTCTTGTTTCATAGTTTCAATTTGTTCACTTACTTATCACTTGTAGTTCGCACCAATCGCTGTGGTCGGTTTCGAATGGTCGAGTCTTTGTTGAAACGATGGTCATTGGTTCAAATGGTAAATCTTTGGCAAAACTTAATTTGAACGAACGAAAATAAATAAAAACTAGGGAAGAAAATCTGTTTTGCTAGCTGATTTGTGTTCCGTTTATTGATTGATTTAGTAGTTGGAATTGGTAATAAATGTGGCACAGTGTGAAACAAGCGTGGCAAATTTGAAGATTCAATAATAATCTGATTCCAACGCGATCTGAACAAATCCAATGGATAAAATAATAGAAAGAGAAATATCTAATATAGAAGCAGGATATTGAAAGGGCAATATGCAATGAAAGAGCATCGGCTAACAAAAAACCTGTCAATATCATTATTGTTACGGATGTCGTTTTTGCCGTAGCGTATTTGCTAATTATCACATTTCATATATATTCAAAAGCGAACAAAAGGACCGTAAGTTTGCTGGCATTATTTGGTATGGCTTTTTAGAAAACAATAGCTAAATTGTTTTGGCTACATTCCATTTCTCGACGAAACCAAACTTTTTGCTGGAGCACACACACACACAGACAATTGCATTCTGTCGTCAGCGTTGCTGGGTGATAATGAGTACAAAGTGCCAAAAATACTATGGGGAAATGTGACCGAAGAATATGATGCGCTTTGCATCATATTGTGTAATATTTACTATTGTTGCTCTCTGCTTACTCCGATCGAATGCCAAGGTATGGCATATCGGCGTTGAATGGATATTATTTTATGCTTTGCATTTGTCTGTTTTCCTTCAAATCGCTTTACACGGAGAGATAAAACGTCATGCAAACGTATTCAATGTATATTTCACTTAAATGAGTTCATAGTAGTCAAATACAATTGCAGACATCCACACACTTGCAACACCACCACCACCCCCCGGCAACCATCCTGGCTATTGCTCCTCATGCTCATTTCAATTCGATTCGACACAGAACGTGCATATTGATATTATAATGGATAAAATGTTTGAAGCACTTTACATAAAATACAATCATGAAGCGCCCATTCATTCACTTAAAATTGTAATATTAGCTCGTTTGAATGTCAAAATGTACTTTCCTTGTTGTGTATTGCTCTATGGCTATATCTGTAGCTCTCTCACTCTCTCATTTGCTCTCATTCGCTCATTTTCAACCTCTTTCTCTTCCACTTGCTCTTCAAACCTTTCTCTTTTTCAACATTTAGCTCACTATTTCTCTCTTTATAGCTCTATAGCTGATAACTCGTTGGCTTTTTGGTTCTTTGGCTCG
Source organism: Sitodiplosis mosellana (assembly GCF_009176505.1). Taxonomy (NCBI): domain Eukaryota; kingdom Metazoa; phylum Arthropoda; class Insecta; order Diptera; family Cecidomyiidae; genus Sitodiplosis; species Sitodiplosis mosellana. The sequence continues at coordinate 506,913 of NW_022595257.1, forward strand.
ATGGTTCAATAGTTTACTAGCTCGTTCTCTTTTCCTTTCTCCCTTACTCTCTCACTCTTCATCTACTTCCCTATCTCCCCCCCCCATCTCTCCCTCTTCTTGCTCTCATTGTTTCCTTCTGAATATGTGTGTGGGTGCAAATCGTCCATCCACCCATCTGAATCCGAACATATTTAATATTATTTCACTCTTTTCGGTGAATACACAAAGCCACGTATATATCTCTCTTTCCATTGGTATGTGGCTTGGAATCGACATGCCATTGAACGCAAAATGAGCTCATTTAAACTGTCCTCCAATGCAGGATAATGCATTTTTTGGGTCGGCAAGTCAATGTTTGTGCATTTGCACGATTGTATACCACGAAAAAAAAAACAAATCCATTCGCAAAATCCAAACAATGCTTTCAATGCATAAAGAACAATGCAAACAGGAACAACGAAAAAAAAACACACAAACAAATGACATTTTCAACACAGAAAGAGAGAGAAAAAAAACACAGTCCTTCCATGCACTTGTCATTTTCCTGAATTTACTTTACTCCGTGCCGTTGCAACAGTTCGACAAAATGAACAGAACAACCGAACAAAAAAAAAAAATCCTTCAACATCATTTGCAGTGTATGGTTTTTTTTCAGCATTGCTGTTGTTGATGATGCATTTCGAGCTATAAATGATGCTCATATCACCATGCATGTGCATGTGAGTAGATGATTCACGCAATTTTTTTCACTCTCTATCCCTCTCTCTCTCTCTCTCTCTCTCTCTCTCTCTCTTTCTCTGCACCTAAACGATTGCGTTGTTTTCGCATTTGTTTTGAATAGTACGGCTATGCACTCAATGCAGAACACCACCATTTTGCGGTAAGAACACGAATGCCACATTACTCAACAACTGAATCATCGTGTGTTTGCGCGCTTTTCGGTGAAATGTTCACAGTTTTGAAAGAATATTTTAGCGCATAGCGGATAAATGTGTTGGCATGATAATAGAAAATATTCAATGATCCGTTAGTTTATTAGAATTGAATTTTTCCAACGGCGACGTGCTCACTGCTCTATTACTGCTGTGGGGATTGAACGAGCGCGTTTTTCGTTATTTTGTTGTTTGCGCGAATATTGGCAGCGTGACGATTTTGATATGTGCATTGTGCAAACCCATCCAAATTGTCCGACATATTAACGACTCGGAAATGCGCAAAATTGCACATCAACGAACGGCAGTGGCGACGACTATTTGCATTAGACAGGTTATTTCATTTCAGTTATTATGGACTCAAACATGCCATTCCCATTCAATTTTATGAAAATTGACTCGATGCTGACATTATGACAGCTACTCGCTATTTCTCTCTTTCCCTTTCACTCTATCTCTCTCATGCACACACTCAACAATGGGGTGAAGAGAGAGTTGGAAAAGCTAACCGCTTGGTTTATACGCAAAATTTAACTGAGCCACCCAATTTGGGGCCGGGAATGGTTACGAGGCTCATCAGTTGATTTAATCCTTTTGTCAATCCAAAATGATGAGCCCTAGAGGAATGAATGAGAAAGGAAAAAAATGGCATTCATATGCTAGAAGCTCCAGAAGTAAGAAGGATGATATTGATATGAAAGTTGATAAACTGCAGTTCAATAGTTTTAACTGCGAACGCTTCATAAAAGTGAATTTCACGCCATAAAATGATCTAATTTACGTGACTCATTTGGAAACCGCTCAAATTTCAAATGAAATCAATTTTACTTGAGTTTCAAGTTTAATTCCTCACTTTCGAGCGAATTCGATTAAATATCAAACAGTATTCCATAGCCCACATAAACTGACTGAAATTGTTAACTGTAGTTACTTTCAGCATGAGCTTAAAAACAGATAATTGTTGAAATTTCTCGATTGACACATTTCATATTGAGATTAGACCGAAAATCATCAAATACACCTATACATAAAAAAAAATGTTTGTTCGTCTAATCTTGGTGTCAGAATAACTTGAACAACCGTTTTTGTTAATGCTTATTTAATGAGCCAGAAAAATGTGATGCTTTGGAATTACCAAAAGGAAGAACACTTGAACTACATTCAGTATATCGAAGTACTTTGGATTCTACCTGCAAAATTAAGGTACCTTTTAGGTATTAGCATTTGCAAATTACTGATAATTTTTGCATTCTCTCTAGGTAATTCATTTGGTTTGAATGTTTTCTACGTCTAAATGACCGGACAAACTTACATCGATCACAGTAGTGAAGAGATTGTTGAAGCGATAACTTGTTTCGCTCAAAGTCTGGTCTGTTCCTGGTGATTTATCCAAGCTGAAAAATCAGTTGAAATAAGGTGAAGAGAATTTGCGGGATTTTTAAGAACTATCAATACTTGTTGTTGTTGTCATCTTGGCTTTAAAATTCGACGTTCATTCACAGTGGTTTAGTTTGACTTTCGAAAAGTGAACACATTTCGAGCATTCGTTTACAGAATATTAAAATATATTTTAATTTTTATTTTGCAGAAATATCGACGAATCGATGACAAAATGAAATTAACGGATCTGAACATTGACTGTCTGGAGAGTATATTGGAGTATTTGGAGTTCGGTGACTTTTTAAGCGCAGCAAGCTCAAACAAGCGACTGAACAAAGCGGCCAATTTTATTTTCGTACGGAAACATTGCCGAAAAATTGTATATTTTGAAAATATACATATTTCACGATATCGATCGCTTCAAAATACGAATTGGATTACCATCCGTGACTTGAAAACCAGTTTACAATTCATACGTTGCTTCGGACACTTGGTTTCCCATATACAATTAACACAAAAGCAATTTGATCTCGATCAATATGTCATCAATTACTTAAACGAATATTGTTCAGACTCTATCACACGTATGAGAATTAAAAATGGTCTGAAGGGCTGGGAACATCTCCAGAAACCATTTTCCAAAGTTGATGAAGTATATTTAGAA
>NW_022595257.1:529870-530811 GCF_009176505.1 Sitodiplosis mosellana
TGCAATCGACTCAGAATTGTTCACTCTTTCAATCCAGAACTACCATTCCTTGATTTTTTTATGGCAAAAACACCCTAATGCACATGACCTGTGTGTGTGTGTGTGTGTGTGTGTAAGCTAAATAAATTGAGATTACGCCTAAAAAAAAAAATTTGTTACATTTTGTCAACGGAAAACTCATTTTTCGTTTGGTGGCTGGCTGAAAAAAAAAACTTTTTAAATATTTTTCTCGCTAAATTGTCGCCTATAATCACAACTCACGAAAAAAAATTTCGTTTTGTTCTCATGGAAATTTAATTAAAAACGTACGGCATTTTGAATGGCATTTGACCGGGTGAATGGTAAAAAAAAAGTGTTGAAAAATATGATACGAACGCGCACGGTGTATTTATAAATGAAAGCAAAATAAATGATTTGACGTCCGAAAAAAGACCAAAAAAAACAAAAAATCGACGACTGAAAATTGAAACAAACATAAACAGAAAAGCCCATTATCCGGCAAAAGGCTCGCGCGCTGATGTAGTCAATAAAAAGTGAAGCTGAATTGCAGCAAACAAACACACTGAAAAATACACTGAATAAACGGGCAGAAAAAAATTGTTGAATGCTTTGCACCCAGAAGCCATATAAAATAATAGCGCATATTTAAAAATATTTGTACAATAGACACATTTTTGATGGGGGGGGGGGGGGATTGGGGTGGAAAAAAGGCACGATGCACAAGGCATGGTTACGTTGAGATAGTCGATATGGACCGGCAAATATGTGTGTATGTGTGTACAATTGCACATTATTACAACCATTTGTTCGGTGTGTCCGTCCGTTCGTTTGTATTCTGGCATCCAATTTTACGATGAAATGTTAATTTTATCTACATATTTGCCATTTCACACTCAAACAAATGATAAAACACATTCTCGAAGCCGAGTAAATGTTGAAAT
>NW_022595257.1:530821-535261 GCF_009176505.1 Sitodiplosis mosellana
CAAACAAATGATAAAACACATTCTCGAAGCCGAGTAAATGTTGAAATAAACAAACAAAATCATCACAAAACTCTCCCACACTCCGTCATTCTCTGGCTCTTTCTCTTTCTCTCCCACTTACTCTCTCGTTCGCTCTCTCTCTCTCTATCTCTCTCCCCCACTTATTCTGGCTCTCTATCTCCTTCCTACTCTCCATGGCCACAGCGGTGTATGTATGATATCTATTTATACTATTGAAATGCGGTTCAATTAATTCACATATATTCATTAATTGTTCTGCGAGTGTGTGCTCGACAATTGCCATCTAGACACACAATGACACGGCCGGATAAATTTGCATTCACATATATTTTATTGATCCATTACGTTGCCAGACGTTGTTTCGATATCCATAACCTAAAGTTTGCTTCAATTGAATTGCACATTAGTGCTTAAGATGCCACCATCCAAATGACCACTACCACCATCACCATTACGTTGTATCTAAGTAAACTGTAAAACGGCACTTACAATTTACATCAATATTTCGAAGAAGTGATAGATGCATTTTGGGTAAGTGCTGACATTGAGGCGACGTTTGCAATTTACAGCATTGCACGAGACCAATTAACCAAATTTCCAAATGAAATTGTCCATTTGCCATCTATATCGAAGAATAAATATTTGCGTGCAGCAGCATAAGACATATACACGTACCGCACATCACCGGAGCTGAATTGAATTGATGTAATAAATGATGGGCCATGTGTTTATAGGATCGAAATTGTAGTGGCCATTTAATGGCAATGCCAATAGATTGCCTAAGCGGCTACATTCGGTCAACGCGCGCTCCATTCGATTACATAAATATTGTTTTGGATCAAATAACCACAAACTGTTGACTACACCTCGTCATCATCGATACACATAACACACGCATATACCGTTTTGCTGGACAACAACAATTGCTTCCATCGTAAATTGACTGATGGCGTGTGCTTTACATTCATCCAAAGCCATCCAGCCTTTTGACATATTAATAAAAGCTTATTTATATCAATATTACATGCGAAAAGCTGCGATTTAAATTGCAAATTTTTACCATATTCAGAAAATGGCTTCAACATCTCCAACCAGCCGCATTAAAAAAAACAACAGCCAAATGATTATTAATCGACAAATTGTAATTAATATGTAATGATAATTATGTATTTTGATCGATAATGTAAATGACGGTGGTCATTGATGAAAAATTCCATGGAAAACATAGCATCCACACTCTTTATCTCCCACAATTTTCATATGGATTTTTTTCCCTTGAATTGAAAATAAATTAAGACAAACCGTTTGTATTGATAACTGTTTTTTCGTGTTTGTTTTCAATCGTGTTCAATTTATCATTATTGCGAAATTGTTTCCATTTTTTGATTACCCAATTTGTGTATTTTTTTTTCAACCGATTCAAGATTATAAATAAATCGTTTACCTGCATTTGGGTATTCAGTGGGGATTCGAACGATTATGTGCTTAAAAGTCCTCATAAAAGCTAACTCTTCACATTTCAACAAATTTTAAGCAGAAAATCGACATAAAAACTGCATTCTTTGTAGAAAACCCCAGAAAAAATTCATTCCATTTTTGAGCCATTGTCCATTAGTCGAGTAAATATACAATTCGATTGGGCGAATAAAAACAAGAGTATGATTTAAAATGCGTTACCATTTAAACATTTTATCAACAGCAACAACAAAAAAACTGATAAATTTAATCCATCACTCGACCGTTTTGTTTGAACAGTTTCGCAAATCCTCGAAACAAAATGATCGAAAAATGCATTTAACTTTCACAATTGAATTGCATTCAAATATAAACGCATTGAAATTGCCGAAAGTAGAGAAAAAATATATTGAATAAATATATTTTGGACAATACAATTCCGTGACCGATGCGCGAATCGGTTCGCTGTTCCGGTGCACTAATGCATTTCCCACCACTAAAATCAATTTTATTCATTTTCATTAGATGAACATAAAATACGCTTGCATTGATTGATGGCACTTGATACCTTGGTCAATGGCCAGTGCATCAAAATGGATATATTTTGGAATTTATTTTGAATTCGTTGAAAAAACAACAACAAACAAAATCGACATTCAAATGCAACTAATCCAGTGAACATTAGCGAGTTTTTTCTCGGTCGATTGGAGTAGCTTTTTGTTCAAAGTTTATAAAATCCAAACTAATCGCAATGTTTAGCAGGTTTTTCGGTGGGTTTTTGTGAACCGGCAGGATGTTTTCGTGGATTTGTGGCGATAGAGCATAGCTTTTTATGTATTTTTCAGTTGTTTTTGAGATTTTTACTGGGCATTTCTAAATTTTTGACTTTAATCGATGTTTTCCTCGTTTTTTCCCATGATTTTCTGCTTCTGTTCTCATTTCCTTTCTGTTTTGTTCTTTTTCTCTCACATTCTTCACATCTTTTCACATTTTTATCTCTTTTTCATCATGACGAAACAAATCGAGCGTTGAAAAATAGTGCATTGGATTTATCAAGGCAATGCAACCATCCACAAGCAATGGCTTAACCTGAGTATCAATTTTATTACTCGATATGTCTGCAAAACATAGCATTCAGCTCTTGAAAGTTTATCATGCACTGAAAGAAAAAAAAACCCTAAACACAAATAATACTCATCGAATATGAACATAAGTCTATTACTATCACTCAATGAGTCTCATCGGGGATCTGGTTGTAACCGTAAGTAATCCAGCTATTCAAACGTAACATGTAAATGTATATCAAAATGGCTTTCCATTAACTAGATTTCAATGGAAAATCTCGATAGCGCATTCAAAATTGCAACAACAACAATGAATGTATGGAGCAATCTCTCAGCACCCAAACTCACTCGCACACACACACACATACACACAAACCCAACACACTGTTAATTAAAGTGTCAGTAGAATTTAATTACATCAAATTAGAGAGATGTAACACGTTTCATTTGAATGGGCGATTCGATTTGGTGCTGCTGCTGGTGCTGCACGGGCTGTGTTACACATGCGACAATCAATTCAACCGATATTGAACCTGAAATCCAATAGGAATGTGTATATCATTTGACATTAATGACATTTTCGAGCTAAATATGAAGACGAATTCTCTATTCATTTGCTATTGCCATTACATGCCATTCACCATTTGAGCGTGAGCACACCTCACACACGCCTTCGAACAGAAAGTGTCTCCGCGTTTCAAGCGGATCACCTCAAAATGAGTGTTGCTTGAGATAGACAGTGGTGTATTTTCTTGTTGTCAAATTGATTTCCCATTCAATTTCCAATTTTCAAAGCGCAAATAATAATTACACATTACCAATGTTCCATTAAGCAAAATGGGTTCGCTGATAGGTGTGTGTGTGCGTCTCTGTGCGTATTTCGAATGTGTAATTCTTTCGGAAGAGCGTAAATTAACATCATCGCCAAACAAACGGCCTATTCCAACATTGTGTAATAATAATTTCCGTTGGGTTGTTTGTTGTAATCATTGCTTTTAAAATTGTCGATGCCAAAGCAATGGGACCATACATTGCCGTTTCGTCGTTGTAATACGGGAATTTATTCGGGATTGTAACACGGATAGTGCATTTGTTTTCTCATTAACATGATTATGTAAAATAGAACTTTATTGCAATACCATTTCACACCATTTTCAGCACATATCCGGTTGCGATTCGTGCGATGCACAGCAATAGCAACGAATTCCATTTTCCATCGAACGCTCCGCATCCAAATCACAATTTATTGACGCCGACATATGGAATGCATTTTGGAAACGCATCGAACCGTTTGTCAATGGAATAATCATTGGTTATTGGCATATTTCGCATATTTTGAACGGTCTTTTTTCGATCAAGTTTTACATTACATGACCAATCGACCATATTACACGCCTGGGAAACTAATTCATATCTCTAATTATGGTTCAATATATTACATTGCTCGGTTTTGTAAAGTGTTCAACTAAATGAATACGATTTCGAAAATTAGATACCCCGCATTTTGACTTTTTGAAATGATATTTCGTCATTTTGATATAAATGTATCAACGATCAATTTGTTATTGGGAAGAAAAGTATCAATTTGGTGCTATTTTCTTCAAGAAATATCAGCGATTTCTTTGCACATGTTCGAAAGTTTTATAGTTTTAAACCTATCCAATTTTAGTCTGGTTTCAGATATTACTGAAGACCGCCAAAGTAGGACGCAACTTAGCACTGAAAGTTGTAGACTATTAAAATCGTTCCATCAGTCTACTCATTTGTGGTGTTCTTTGAATAATAATTTCCGAGTTATGGTCAAAATTGCGAAAAATTAACCATTTCCCCATATTTCGCATCAGAACACTGACTAGAAGTAATTTTTCTGGTGTAGTTTTTCATGAAATCGGTTTATTAG
>NW_022595257.1:535271-546487 GCF_009176505.1 Sitodiplosis mosellana
ATTAGGCTCTTAGTTATCTGTTCGATGCAAACAGTGTGACACTATCACCAATACTGAATGAGCTATTGACAAAATATCAACACACTCTTTTAGGTGCAACAGTGCATCAATCCCGAATGCGCTTCAGTTCACAATGCAATTTTCAAATTTTCAAAGGTTAATGGAAGCCAAATATTCATTTCAGCGATTTTACTCATTCAATTTTCCTATACGTTCCTATACATACGATTTTCCGACATCGTAAAATGCTGCCTTTTTGAAGCAGATAACGACGGGCGGATGAAGAGACAGAGAAAGAGGAGATGATCGAAAGAATGCAAGAAAGAGAAATATAGACACAGAATGAGTATTGAGTAAGTATTACCTATTTAGTATAAATGGCTAGGCATCCATATTTTTCAAAGTGCATCATGGTTTATCACTGACTCACATCAAATGACTGATTGACTGATCACTGACTCACACAAATAGCAACTCGTTTTACAATTAATCGAAACTTCCTTTATTTATAACTTCAATGGTGTCCAGTGTTCACACAAACAAATATGAACCACATCGGTTTTTGCTTTGTCAGTAGAAACTAGAGTTCCAATACACATTCGAAACAGAAGGTATTTGAAAATTACAAATTTTGATATGTGAAATGATGTTTCCTCATTTTTAAACCGATATTATGTATCAACACGTTGTACTATTCTATTGGGAATATTATTATTTAATATTGCAAGTGCAATAGTGAATCAATCCCGGTCACGCCTCAGTTCACAATTTAATTTCGGAATTTTCAAAGGATGTTCAATCGAAGCCAAATATTCGTTTCAATGATTTCATTCATTAAAATACCGTTCGGTTTTGCCATAACTTCAACGAAGAGAACAGGTTTCCTTTTCGAAGCTGCAAAAACTCATTATTACTAGCGGGAGAAAGAGAGAGAATGAACGAAAGAAGAAAAATGATAGAAGGAGAGAAAGATTTCGGAAGAAATAGTGGAACGGGAGAAAAAAAAAAGAGAATTTTGTAGAATACGGACTAGGTGAGGAATGGCGAATTTTCCGGTAACAAAATGAATTCAATTGGAAAATGTTCAATTCTACAAAGAAACCATTATTTTCCCTATGTTTGCCGTATTCGTTCTTCATCAACAATTGATTGAAAGGTGAATTTAATTAAATCATAACTTGAAGCCAACACTGGCCGCACAAACATACATGAAAACACACATAGGTTCTTGCGGTCAATCGAGAGAGAGCCAACAGTCAACATACATTTGGAGCCAAATGGAAAAGGTTTAGACAAAGGCATCGATGAAAAGTGAAGACATGTAACAAGAAACATGCCCGTGGTGAAATGTGTAACAAAGCCAAATGGCGGCAAAAGTTGGCACACACATATTGCGGTTGCGATGCATCGGGACGATGTTAGCCATTTGGCATTCATTGCGGAGAGAGTCAACACAATTGGAAATTGAATGATGATAATAAATAAATGTGCGTGAGCGTGAGCATTGTAATATTCCGGTTGAATAGATTGCCCGGTTTTACAAATGGTAATTATGGATATTCGAAAATTCGTCTTATTTATTCATTTTGGTTTCTCGCTTTACTCCTCCAATGGACAAGAATGCAATCCAACACAAAAAAAAAATGTGTAACATTTTGGATTCTATTGATATGGCCATCATCACCATATTTCTATTTATCGATATAACAACCATTTGAATGTTAACCAAATTGTATATTTTTCCGGTGCCGTCTTTAGGCGAGTGCCTATTTGAAATTGCTATTAGTTATACATACGCACACACACACAACAACCGCAATGGGTAAACTCCTCTTGAAAAGTAAGAATGCACTTTAGATAATGCATTTGCAATCGGAAGCTTTGGAGTTTGAGTTTGGTCAGTTCAGTACTCACGGTTAATGCGGTTACTCGGCTAAAATATTTTGAAGCATTCGGCATCGATGATTATGATGATGCCTTTGTGTTGGTGTGTGTGCGGGCTTTTGAAACCGTTTCGATGTAAGTTTTGTGTAAATTGTGTAAAGTACACACACACAGCGCTACATTCAATGGGATCATTTATAATGAATGCGGTTTTCTGTTGCTATACGATGTAAAACGCTTTATGATTTTGCGGTTTTCGTCCACTTTGCTTCAATCGGCAGTTCAGTACAGATTTCCAACAAAATGCAATACGGCTGCTGAGGATGAGATTGCGTTTCGATTGAATATCGAAACCCAATAGCCTTCAGGCCTCTTGTGACAATTAATTCGAAAGCGTAGCTAGGTTTAATAGATCCAATTTTAGCAGAGCACGTGCATTTAACAATCATTTCTTGTTCGATCAACGCACAATTTTCTCGGGATTTGTGTGATTTGCTTGTGCCGAATGCTGTTCGAACGAGTTGATTGCGGGGAAATAGAGTCAACTTGGGATGAGAGACAGAGCGAAAGAGCGAATAAATCCAGTGCGAGAGCATGCAAGAAGGGATCAAACGCAAGAACAAGTGAGTGAAGAGAGCGAAAACGAGAGAATAAGAGAGTCGAGAGAAAGAATGAGGGCAAGAACGAGTGAGAGCGAGTAAGAGTGAATGAGAGCGAACGAGAGCGAACGAGAGGGAGAAAGATTGGAAAGGAGCAAGCAAGAATGAGAAAGAGACCGAAAACGAAAGGCCAAAACACCCAAGAGTTAGAGAGAAAGCAATCGAATCCAAATTCATTAGCCAATATATATTAGCTTATAATCTAAAGTTCTTTATAAATTGTGTCTTGTGTGTGTGCCCATATGAATAGTGACCACTGGCGTTTATTTGCATTAATTCAATCAGAAGCCATTGTCTTTCTGGCCACAGCATATCCGCATTACATTGAAATCAAAGCAAAGTTGCTGAAAAGCCTAAGCACATTGCATTACAAACGGGTTAAATTGCAACAATGTAAAGGTGAAGAGAGTCAAGAATGACAATACATCCGAATTAACAACAGTGTTGTTTGTTGTGGCCGCAGGGCTAAAATTTCAAATCGGATTTACCGTTTTCAACAAAATGCATCTGGTTTTTTCTCTCTCTCTTTTTCAAAATAATAATAAGAATGCTCGAAACTCGATAGCATTTCACGGAATGAAGAGAGCAAATTAAATCATTTGCCATTGTTTGCGATAGCGCACGGCCTGGCAACAATGTATTCCATTGCGTTTGAAAACTGAGACTGCCACTTCATGGCTCTTTGAAATGAATTACAAAACTGTCATCCGAGACACGGGGTATAAAACTCGTTTGTAACGACTCTTGACAAAGCTACAAATGAATGTGGAAGAATTTCGCTTTTTCGGGATCATTACCAGTTCGAATGGGTTACGTGTTCGATTCACAAAGTGCCCCATAAGTCACGAAGCTAGAGGTTGTATCACGTGTGCTCGGTTTTAAACTCTCATCGTATCTTTCTCTCTCTCTCTCACCAGAAAAGTATTGCTCGTAGCAAATGAGTTTGGGAATGCACTGGTTCGAGAGCTACTGCCACTGCTGCACCAAGTGCAATATTGTCTTTGAACCCATCGCTCGCAACACAACCGTAATTGAATCTATCATTTTATGTTATCTTTGTTATAGGTTTAGGTTTCATATCGAATCCAATGCGTAATCGAATATCCACCGAGTCTAGACATCAGGCACAAAAGTCGACAAGAAAACCAGAAACGAACAGAACCGATGCTTGTTCATCCACAACATAAAACAAAACCAGAAATCGACAAAATGTTTCAAATTGTGGCCACAATAAACATTAAGATTAGTTTATATGCCGCGGCGATAAAATGTGCACACGGCCACCGGTGTGTGTATCAATGTTTAAGTGTGATTTTATGCTTTTAAGTTGATTTGCTCGTGTCAACCACCGGCAACCGGCATACCAACGAATGATTCATTTTCGACTGACTAGCGTCACAAGTCCGTAATTTAAGATGTTGATGTGCGCTACCGAAGAACCACTTTATGTGGAAAGTCATTTGGTTTCAGGGTCTTTTTTTTCTCTCTTCTTTTCGTCTGCCTTCAAGTATTTCTCTTGTCTTTCTTTTGCTGCTCTTGTCTTCCTTGTATATTTTTGGCTTTAATCATTATTAATTTGAGTAGAAAGTCGAGTTGAAACAAAACTTGATAAAAAAAAATACGTTAATCTGAAAGCATTTTTATCAACAGACAAACGCGTAATGATGATAACAATTAAATTGAGACGAAGAAATGCACATACTCTTCTTTTTTATTCTTTCTCATTTTAATCCGTTATTCAATTTATATTAATTTGAATAAGAACGAAGGAGTGCATTCGAAAACGGTTGCATCGGACGAGAGAAAATCGTTTTACGTGATTGCAGTTGGGCAAGAGATACTACAATTTTAGTGGAATACCAGAGACAAGAGCACGTATTTCTGGCTGCTGTGCGTGACATCCAATTCATTTCGGTAATTATTTAATGCAGTGGATAATTTGTAATGGAGAAAAAAAGGGAAAACGTACATCGTACACACACAAAATTGAATGAAAAATTCCAAATGCCAGATAAATCCAATGATAATGACTCATTTCAATCACACCGAGCCAAAACTTAAAGTGCACATCTTTGGTTAAATAGAAAAAATCGGAATTATTCATTCGTTAGAAAAATTACACTCGAAAGACAGTATTTTTTTTTCTTCTGATTTAGTTTCAATGCACTGAACATTGAATTACTCGACTTAAATACGGGAATATTGCTGGAATTATACATGTACGGAAATTATGATTAGGCATTCATTTGTACGGCTTTGTCGAGAGAGACGTTGAGAAATATTGAGATGAGCATAGAAAGTAAGAGATAGAGAAAGAGACTCTTAGAGTAAGACTGATAGAGCAAGATGTATAGATATATAGATAGAATGAGAGAGACAGAGATAGAGAGCGAGATGGGGATAGAGAGAGAGAGAGAGATAGAGATAGAGAGGGAGATGGAGAGAGAGAGATAGAGAGAGACATAGAGTAAATGAATAGGCGAGAGGAAAATATAGAGTGAAAGAGAAAGAGTAAGCAAGACAGAATAAAATAGTGATAGAGCGAGTGTGAACGAAAGACGAAGGCAATCATTTAAATGATGATTATTATTTATGTATCATTCAGTTATACTTGTTTTTCTTTTGCTGTCATATCATAAAGCTGCAGGAGCGCATCACACATAAGAAAAACCATAGACGTGAGCCAAAGTAAACAAGTGATACAGAGATATTTGTTGCGTAGCTAGCAAATGCGTAAACAGTGCAGTTCATCTTCTACAAAATAATCTCAATCTTCAAGTTGAAGACTTCAACGATCGTATTTCGATCCATATCATTTCGTTGGTTCAATATTGTTTCACGACGTGAAATAATATTTAGCGTTGTGTTGAACTGGAAACAGTGCTACTGATTGATTGCAGCCGAGAAAATTTGTTTCGGAAAAAGAGAAAAACACGCACACCGAAAATTTTCGGAAAATTCACACGGTTGCCATCGTTGCCTGCAAGGATCCACTTCATTTATTTCACAAGCATGTTAATTTTTTGTCGCTTCTCTCGACGAAATGATGTTGATTAATTTCAATTTTCTTGCAATTTGCACTCACGTAAAATAACAATTTTCAAAATAAAATAAATAAATCCGAAATTCCCAGGCGAAAATGCACGTTTCGACGATGAACACCCAAAATGATGCGACACAATTTTAATAAACAATAAATAACCGTAATTAACTGTTGACAAAAGAATAACAAACGCCGAAAATGTTATGAATGTTTTTCCACTTTAAGCCATGTCTTTCGCTCCCCAAACACTACGCTGTAGCTCTTTCGTTCACTGTCGCACATGAGAGTCTCGATACAATGCGACTTCACCGTAGTCTACTATGAAGCGTATTGATATGATTGCTGTGTGTTTTTGAAATACCAACCAAAGATATTTCAATTGAATCAATCAAAAAAGAGTCACGAAAATGATTTTATTGCTTCTGGTAGCAGAGGCGCATCGGTAATTAGCGCTTGTCTCAATCATGGGGAAGAATATTCGACAAAGTAAACAGAACAACAGAGTGTATCAGCGTACAGAGAGCAAATAAACGCACGCTCATATTTTATTGTCGGTGGCGGAGAAAAGAAAATGCCTTGCGGCATGATTAACCTTTGGCTGTGCGTAGCAATAACTAATGTTTAATTGCTGACAAACGCATTCGTATTGCAGGATGAACATGAGCAAGAAGAAGAGCATAAGCATAGCGTAAATTCCTTATGCAAACCTTCAATTTACATCGATTTTTCGCCTCAATCAGTCTGTTCCCCACAATTTTCAATTTTCTTGCCTCGCATTTTTTTTTCCAATTGTAATTTTTCACATTTCAATCATTTTCAGCCCTGATTTCGGCTCTTCATAACACGATTTTAAATCATTTTCGATTTAACAGCGACGAAATATTTCATTCCAGCTGTTATAAATGCTCGGTGCATTCATCGTTCATTTCTTCACCGCAAGTGTTGCGCGAGCAAGAGGTTAAAAATAAACATTAGAACTAGAAATTACGCACTCAAGAAGCCGTATAAATGTATTGCTGGTTGCATGTCATGAATGTTAGGTTCAAGACCGATGGCAATGAGCTATTTTTAGCCCAACAGAATTACTTGACAGCAAATATAAATGAGTGTAATATCAGAAATCGGATGAAACATGGGGATATCATTTGAAAGCGAAATAAATGAGCGTCAACAAATGATTGAAGCGTTTTTCGGTTTGTGCTTCATCTTTGTCTCCGGTTGAAAAAGTGACAACATCAGATTGGCAATTACATTTTGAACCATTTAAAAACTCTTTTGTTCGTTTCTCCGTCTCTGTTTGCTTTTTGCAATCATTCGGTTGTCAAATGTGGAAAAAGTGCTTCGTGTCTAACGACCAGCCATCAAAAGTGGAGAAAACGGTGAAAGTCCGACGAAGGATGAAAAGATTGTTAAGGATATAGGACGAACTTTTCTCCATTTCTATCTAAAAACTAAAACGTTTGAGTTATGTGCAAATAATGGAATCAAACTATGAAATAAAAATGTTGGAATCGCTTTATTTTGCAGCCATACAATAATAGCAACATTTTTCAAAAACAATAAAGGTAGTATTCTTATGATGTAATGCATGGCAATGCACCTCTTTGCTTAGTTCATTTCAATGCTTCGGCAGTGGTGCTGTGTCATCAAATTGCTTTCAAACAAACACTTCTTTGGTTAGTATAGTTCGTCCATTTGCCCGGCTCATTTCGACTTCCATTAAATTTGACATCTCTATTTCAGCCTGTACTAGCATTCGTTTGATTTCTGTGTTTGACGACAAAAGTGGACCATTTGAGAAGAATTTCACAGAAAAATCGACCAATTTTGAGAAAAAAAATCCACGGTTTTTACCTTTTGATCTGCAAATATCGCGTGGTTTTTGTCCACCATTGTTTCTAGCATAAATATTAGCACCCGCTTCCATCAGAAGTCTGACGATGTCTACCGAATCTAAATTATAAAATGCACAATGTGAGTGGATTCAAATCAAAAACAATGTTTCGACAAGAAATTAAGTCAAAAAAAAAATGATTTACCGCCAACAACTGCGTGGTGCAACGGTGTCCATTCATTCTTGTCTTTGACATTGATCAATGCGCCTCGTTCAATAAGAATTCTCACAATATTTGCATCACCTGAAATGAATCGGAAATGCAAATTCTCATTGTAAAATCACACAAAGCGTTTTCATGTTATCCAAACAGAATTTTTTCAGAGTTTACCAAACATTATTCCCCGATCCAGGGGAGTTAATCCATAGATGTCCTCAGCATTAATTCTAGCTCCATTTTCAAGAAGCATTTTGGCGATATAACCACGACCTGGATTGTGAATGAATCAAAGTAAGAAGATTGTTTATGATTAAAAGTAAGACTTTGAGACAACTACCATTCGTCACAGCTGTATGAAGAGGTGTGTATCCCTCGTTGTTCCTGGCATTAACCTCAGCGTGATGTTCAATAAGCATTTTAACAACATCCTTGTGACCTGAATTGAAAGTAAATCAGAGTTAAAACGATTGTTCCCAAGTATGTGTCAAACTATAGTCAAGGTTTTAGTCAAACTCACCAAGTCGGACAGCGATATGGAGTGGTGTGCCTCCAAGACTATTTTTAGCGTTAACATCAGTGCCTTGTTCAATTAGGGCTTTCACAGCACTCGGAGCCCCTGAGTAAGTAAGGTCAAGAAAACATTTTGAAATGATTTTTCAAATATATTTGAATGAGGACTACACGTTTCAAAAACACCATCATTGACTCAGTGCTTCAAGACTCCGTGCCTACCTTTTTCAGCGGCTGCAAAAAGTAACTGCGTATTTTTGATGTGTGCATCACTATTTTTCACTAGCACATCCATTGCACTTGTATCAACTATAAATGAATTGACAATCGTTTGAAATTAAAGTAACATTTTTCTGAGTTATTTCACCAGATTCCTGATAATACTCAGGAAATAACGTTGATAACGTCTTTACTCATATCAAATTCGTATATAAGTCTCAAATTGAGTATCAAAATTCAAAAATTTAAACAAAAATCAAAGGAGAAAATTAAAAAAATTATATTGGAACATATTAAATTACATGCTTCTGTGCCAGCGACACCTACAACCAACAATGTGATCGCGAAAAGAGTATTCATTTTGATTGGATTACTTATTGGAGCTAGACAAAAATCAAAACTCAAAACAAGACACTGTTCGAAAATGAAAATCACGGCTAATTTGAACTCAACTTGAACGAACTAAGATATTTCAGTGTCAACCAAACGAAACAAATTCTGAATTCATACTGAGTGCATTCAAATTGTTTCTCGTTTGATTTGGTTTAGAAGATTACAAATGCTAAGGAAAATACTATCATCGATTCCAAAGTTTGCTTTCAGAGACCTCGAGACTTCTTATCATCAATACAAACTGATGATTCTCTCATAGTGATTTCGTACAAATGGACCCAAACAGTGTTCTAAATCCAAATGAATCCAAAGTTCAAATGAAGTGTTTTCTTTGGGTAAAAATCAGCTGTCGTTTCTCTAATCTTTTTTGGTCAAAGAATGGAAATATAATTATCGCCAAATTCTGTTTTACATATGGCTCATTAGGAAAAAGTGAAAAAAAGTGTCTGGAGAATTTGTCCAAAGAATTTACGAAATCGTCTAAAGAACTACTAGACGTCTAAAATGGCCACTTGTTTTCTCATCATTTAGATTTTCGCCAGTATACATGAACCTATTTATGCATCTTCAAATGTGCTGGCCATAAAGAAATAAAGATCATCGGTTTGGTTCTTCCTCTCGCTTTGATTGACTTCAATTTTGCAGCCAATCTTGTGTAAAAATGCATTATTCCTTTAGACGAAATCTTCTATTTCTTCAGATAATTTTCGTATTTTTTTCAGATGATTTTGGAACAATTACGAATATTTGTTTCCGCTTGTTTGTTTTGGTATCTTTGACAATGATAATAGAAAAAAAAACATCTTTTAGTGCTGATAATAACAATCAATTCAGTTTAGATGATTGGATGATAAAGCGAGCAGTTGAAAGATTTCCGTGTGACTGAAATTCGTGTTACGAAACATCGTGTGAAGTTTGATTAGATTTTTGCTCAAGCACATCGGCCACACGCTTCACATATTTCCACAGGTTGTGTGACATGGTTTGCTTGAATAGTGAATATGACCGACTAGTTATTATTTTCTAAATTATTAGAATTTGTTTGACGAATGTGATTGGAATGTAATCAAATGATCGTGTCAAACAGCTACCTGGAATTTCTCTAAATATGGTTTTATTATTCTTATCATTTTTAGAGGTTTAGTTATTGATTAACGATAATCCCCGCTAATTCTTATCTCTTTTTTGAAGTAATTCTTTTAAATAATTTATGAGAGTTCTTCGGGGAATTTACCTGAATTTTTTTTAGGATGTAATAGAAAATGATGGCGCGCAAACAATGCTTCGATTGTAAAGTAATAATTTTTATTTATTACGGCACAAATAGTTGAGTGGCGCTGATAATGATATCGCTTTTTCTTTCGCGAGCTGCCGATTAGGAGAGATTGTTCAAATGGTTCGTATGGCACATTTTAGTTTTCCATAAGCTAACAGGTGAATTAAAAGCTACAGTTGCGAAAATGAAGTTGATATTAGTGGTGCTGTGTTGCGTTTTGCAGACAATAGCCGGGAAACACATTAGCTCTGAACCAATTTGTAAGTAAAATGTGGCAGTAGCTAACTAAAGAAGTGTTCAGTTTGGAAATCAATATCGTTAACGTTTAATTGCTCTAGTGTTCCCACCGCAATCGTCATTAACCAGAATTGTTGGAGGCGTCGATGCTGAGGATGGTGCAGCCCCGTTCCAATGCTCGTTGCAATTGAATGAAACACACTTCTGTGGATGTGCTATCATTTCGGATAAATGGGTTGTCACCGCTGCCCATTGTGTTGTTGGGTATAACGAATGAATCTGTACAGTTTTTTTTTCTTTTCATTACTTACTTGTATCCATGTTACTCAAAGTGAAACAGCAGAAAATCTGGAAGTCTACGTTGGATCGAATGACTGGAAAATTGGTGGGACTTCGTACAGAGTTGCGGAAATCATAGTTCATGAGGAACTTTCGTCCTTTTTTGCTAATGACATTGCCGTGATTCGTGTGCAAGGATCAATTACATTGAACGATAAAGTCCAAACAATCGAATACTCATCCGAAGAAGTACCCGATGGTGCCGTTCTCCAACTGACTGGATGGGGTCGATTGCAAGTAAGTCTAGTAAATGTGATTTTTTCAACGAATATTTTCAAACCGATGATAATCTTAATAGGCCGGCGGAGTAACGCCACAACACTTGCAAATCATTAAATTGAATGCGGTCCAAACTGAAAAATGTAGAGAAATCTATAGTTCGAGTGCACCCGTTCATGACTCCCACATTTGTACATTGAACAAAGTTGGTGAAGGTGCTTGCAATGTAAGTTGTATTTAATGCGAATTGAGTTCGAGTGAGATATTAATCCGTTTATCATTTCAGGGTGACTCGGGTGGTCCACTTGTTTACAACAACAAATTAGTTGGAATCGTTAGCTGGGGAGCACCGTAAGTAGAACCCAATCAAACATACATATAAT
>NW_022595257.1:551487-652422 GCF_009176505.1 Sitodiplosis mosellana
TACATATAATAATAATTGAATGAACACATTTTAAAAAATATTTTCGATTTATTTTCATTTCTTTCAACTATTTTAGATGTGCCATAGGCAAGCCAGATGTTTTCGCAAAGGTCGCCTTCCTGTTCAATTGGATTAAGAACAATACTGTATCAAACTGAAATCCCTTGAGTTAATTGTGATTTTCCTTGAAGTCATTGAAATGAACTAAAATAACACATTTGATTTAAATAAAGACTTTTTCATTCTGAATTAAATGAAAATTGTTCAATCTGTTGCCAATTTGATTCCAAAACTTGTTTCTCTCTACAGTACTGCCAATGACAGTCTACCATTATTGATGATGTGTTCCAATAAAAACTTTTGTAATCACGGAAATAAAAACTTATTGCCGAAACGTGTGAATAATTAATTATATTCAAATGCTGATAATAAGTTGGGTTGTTTCTATCTCATTGTATCACCGAACAAAAATGAAAAGACCCATAAACTAACGCGACTGGCGCAGAACTACCTGCGCTTATAAACAATCGCATTGCGATTATTTTGACGGTACCCAATACTTTGAAAAAGCAAAGAAATTTCTTTCGCTTTTCCACTCATTCGTACACATACACATACAAACCGATTACACACCTCTATCTTTGGTCAGTTTAATTACATTGTCGATGAAATCAACTACATCAGCGCAGTTGTTCTACTATTGTTCACAGCAATCAAAGAGATAGATTCAATATCTAAACAGTCATGCAATTGATTTTTTTATCAAACGAAGGCGATTTCTCACGCATTTTAATGCACTAGTCGGAACACAGTAGTTAATTCTTATAAGTTGGTGCGATTCAGTCTTAGGGTTAAACACGAGATTCTAGTATGCACTAGTGCTTTCTAGTATTTCTAATGAAGAAAGGACGCAACTCATCACTGAAAGTTGTAGACTCTACATATTAAAATCGTTCGATCAGTCTACTCATTTGCGGTGTTCTTTGACAGTTCGCCATATACCGTGTGTTAACTGAATACTTCTAATGTTTCGAGTTTTTCTGGCACCAAAATCGTGTTTACTCCCCAAAACTCAGTACGAATTGTCAAAGAAATTATGCGAATATTATGGACTCTCGGCAACTGATAAGATTCGGAACAAAGTTCAATATCCCAAATACATCGGCCACACACTTCATATGTTGTGTGACATACTTTACTTAAATCACTTTATTATTTATGATTTCATTGAGTAGCCATTGTTTTCTCAATAGCGCACGCGAGCGATAAATGCCAAACAACGTGCAAAGCATGTGGCGGATGTACTTAGGATGTAATCAATACTCGTGTTCAAACCTGGATTTTCCCTAGATTTGTTATTATCCTTATCATTTTTAGTTTTACTTATTTATAACTAAATAAAAATTTATGAATTAACGATAATCCCCGCCAATTTTTATCTCTATTTGTAAGTAAATATTTTGAATCATTTTTCGAAGAATTGACCTAATTTTTTTTTGGATATTACACAGAGAAAAAAGTGGCTAGATTTACCTCTTAGAATGTTGCAAAATATCGAATTACAACGAATATTTTGTTTTTCGCAACGAATTTTTTTACCGTTACATGAAACGTACATTCAATGTATTAACTTCGTTTATTTATTTTTTTCTCCATCGGGGTCCAAAACTTTGGATTTTTTAATTCCAAAACTGATTCTGTTTTTAGGTTTAATTATTATTATCTGTGACTAACTACAAATTTAGATTAAAACGTTATTACCAATTCTTGTTTCATATTCATTTATTGTATACCGATTTCCTACTCGTACAGTAGACTCTCAGTATTAAAAAAAAAATTGGGAGTCTACTGTACGAGTAGGAAATCGGTATACAATACTGAGGTCAATATGAAAAAAAATTTGTTGCGAAAAACAAAAGATTCGTTGCAATTTGATATTTCGCCACATTTTGAGAGGTAAATCTAACCACTTTTTTCTCTGTGTACATCAGAAAATTATGGTGCGTAAACAATACTTGGATTGCAAAGTAGTGAATTTTGATTATTACGGCGCATTTAGTTAAGTGGCACTGATAAAGTGATATAATTTTTTCTTTCACGAGCCGTTTACTGACCGGAAAAGACTCTTCGAATGACCCATATAAATACAGCATAGTTTCATGGTAGAACCATCAGTCTCTTAGTTGTTCATAAACTAACAAGTGAATTAAAAGCTACAATTGCGAAAATGAAGTCAACATTAGTTGTGCTGTGTTGCATTTTGCAGACCATAGTCGGAAACCACATTAGCTCCGAACAAATTTGTGAGTAAAATGTGACAGTTGCTGGCTAAAGAAGTTTTCAATTTAGAAATCAATATCGTCTTTTTTTTCATTACTCCAGTGTTCCCACCGCAACCGTCATCAGACAGAATTGTTGGAGGTGTCAATGCTGAAGATGGTGTAGCCCCGTTCCAATGCTCGTTGCAAGTGAGAAAAAGACACATCTGTGGATGTGCCATCATTTCGGAAGAATGGATCGTCACCGCCGCCCATTGTGTTTCTGGGTATGAAGAATGAATTTGTATAGTTTTTTCTTCTTCTTTTCATTACTCACTTGTATCCATGTTACTCACAGGAGAACAGCAGAAAATCTGGAAGTCTACGTTGGATCAAATGACCTAAAGACAGGTGGAACTTCCTACAAAGCTGCGGAAATCAAATCTCACAAGCAATACAACAATCCTACTTATGCTTATGATATTGCCGTGATTCGTGTGAAAGGAGCAATTGAATTGAACGATAAAGTCCAAACAATCGAATACTCATCCGAAGAAGTACCCGATGGTGCCGTTCTTCAACTAACTGGTTGGGGTGCATTGCGTGTAGGTTTGATAAATGTTACTTTTTTCATTGAATAATTTCAAACATGGAATGTTTTTAGGTCGGCGGTGGAACGCCACAACACTTACAAATCATTAATTTGAATACGGTTCAAACTGAAAGATGCAGAGAAATCCATGGTTCGAGTGCACCCGTTCATGACTCCCATATCTGTACATTGAACAAAGTTGGTGAAGGTGCTTGCAATGTAAGTTGTATTTAATGCGAATTGAGTTCGAATGAGATATTAATCCATTTATTATTTCAGGGTGACTCGGGTGGTCCACTTGTTTACAACAATAAATTGGTTGGAATCGTCAACTGGGGAGTTCCGTAAGTAGAATCCAATCAAACATACATAAACAGATGAATGAACACATTTATTTGATTCATATTTTTTTTCAACTATTTTAGATGTGCCAGAGGCAAGCCAGATGCCTTTGCAAAGGTATCCTACCTATTTGATTGGATTAAGGATAATACTGCATCAAACTGAAATACATTGAATCAATACTGACTTTCATTGAAGTCATTGAAATGAACTAAAGCAACACATTTAATGTAAATAATAATGATTCTATTATTCTGAATTAAATCAAAATCGTTCAATCAATTGCCTATATTCGGTTTCAGAACTTGTTTGTCTTTATAGTGCCCATTTTTTGTCTAAATCAAATAAAGCCGATAGAAGACGCCATTTGAACTCAACAAGCTAGCTTTATTTATTGTTAACATGCCTTCTACTTTATTCGGATCTATTTGAAATGCGATACGATCACACACACCTCTTTGTTTGGTCAGTGTAATCACATTTTCGATCAAATCAACTAAATCAGCACAGTTATCCACTGGAATTTTTCGTGATTTTCATTATTCTTATCATTTTCAGAGGTTTAGTCATAGATTAACGATAATCCAAGATCCAAACCAATTCTTATCTCTTTTTTGAACTAATTCTTTCGATTTATTTTCAAGAGTTCTTTGGCGAATTGGCCTAAATTTTATGGATGAAATGGAAAACGATGGTGGACATATCGTACCCATAGCATCATTCAGTAGCTGTCAAACAAACAGTGCAATGCGTTCTGATGGCTATACTCAATGTTTGACAATGCAAGCGCGAGGTAAATGCGTCTACGACTTTGCTCTTTGCACTACTAGCGTGCGTCTACACTCATGCTCAATGCTTAGACGCACTTTAGTTTGCAAATAAGGTTATTGTTAGTGTTGTGCTATCCCTGTGTACAATGCTTGGATTGTAAAGTAGTAATTTTTATTTATTACAGCGCAAATAGCTGAGTGGCACTGATAACGACATCGCATGTTCTTCCACGAGCCATTTGAAGTTTATGACCAGAAAAGACTCTTCAAATGGCCCGTATATATACAGCATGGTATAACAATCAGTCTCTTGGTTGTTCATAAACTTACAAGTGAATTAAAAGCTAAAGTTGCGAAAATGAAGTTGGCATTTGTTGTGCTGTGTTGCGTTTTGCAGGCCATAGTCGGGAAACGCATTAGCTCCAAAGAAATTCGTAAGTAAAATATGAAAGATGCTGGCTAAAGAAGTGTTCATTTTGGAAATCAATATCGTCATCGTTTAATTGCTTTAGTGTTCCCGCCCCAACCGTCATCAACCAGAATTGTTGGAGGCGTTGATGCTCAGGATGGAGCAGCCCCATTCCAATGCTCGTTGCAAAATCGCAGAACACACATCTGTGGATGTGCTATTATTTCGAACAAATGGGTTGTCACCGCCGCACATTGTGTTTATCGGTATAACGAATGAATTTGCATAATCTTTCGTTCCTTTCATTACTCAACCTTGTATCTATGTTTACACAGTCAAATAGACAAAAGGCTGAATATCTACGTTGGATCGAATGACCTAAAGACAGGTGGAACTTCCTACAATGTTGACAAAAAAATAATTCATGAGCAATACAACAATCCTGCTTATGCCTATGATATTGCTGTGGTTCGTGTGCAAGGATCAATCGAATTGAATGATAAAGTCAAAACAATCGAATACTCATCCGAAGAAGTACCCGATGGTGCCGTTCTTCAACTAACTGGTTGGGGTGCATTGCGTGTAGGTTTGATAAATGTTACTTTTTTCATTGAATATTTTCAAACCGATGATAATCTTAATAGGCCGGCGGAGTAACGCCACAACACTTGCAAATCATTAAATTGAATGCGGTCCAAACTGAAAAATGTAGAGAAATCTATGGTTCGAGTGGACCCGCACCCGTCCATGACTCCAACATCTGTACATTGAACAAAGCTGGTGAAGGCGCTTGTGAAGTAATTTGAATTTAATGTGAATGGGAATCGAGTGAGATATTAATCCATTTTTCATTTCAGGGTGACTCGGGTGGTCCACTTGTTTACAACAACAAATTGGTTGGAATCGTCAACTGGGGAACTCCGTAAGTAGAACCCAATCAAACATACAAGTTTAGATGAATGAACACATTCTTTAAAATACTTTTGATTTCTTTTCATTTCTTTCAACTATTTTAGATGTGCCAGAGGCATGCCAGATGTCTTCGCAAAGGTAGCCTTCCTGTTCGATTGGATTAAGAACAATACTGTATCAAACTGAAATCCTGACTTTCCTTGAAATCATTGAAATGAATTAAAGTAACGCATATGATGTAAATAAAGATTTTCTCGATCTTTATTTAATTAAAATCGTTCAATCTATATCGGTTACATTAGCACAGTTGTTTTATTTCGAAAGGGATAGATAGAAAAAAAAATTGAAAATCTAAAGTCATTCGAATGATTTTTTATCTTATCGATAAGATCATTGAATTCGAAACAAAGTTCCAAATCCCAAGCACATCGGCCACACGCTTCACACGTTGTAAAGACATGCTCAGTCACACCACATGCTCGTCGTTTTGTCCAATCTGAGAGTACTAAGTTTCCGTGAGTGATACGCAAGATGGCAGCACCTTAAATGATGTTTTTATACACAAAGTAGATACATGAGTGTAAATTAGGTTAGCGGCGTATCAAAATCAAGGTTTAAAAAAAATACAGAGCGTGTGGTGTGACTGGACATGCTTTGCTTGGCTTAAGCCAAGATAACAATTGTTATCAGTATAGTGAGTTTAATCGAGTTTGTTGTTGTTTTCTCAATACCGATACAAGCTATGCATGTGACACGACGTGTGAAGCACCTGGCCGATGTGCTAGAGTACTGTTCAATATAAAAAAAATAGCCACAAGTCAACCGTAGAAATGTAGAAGTTATACAATCATTATTAAATAATTATTCAAACACACGACAAAAAGATCAATGGAAATCGGCTCACATTTTCCATATCTGGGCTTGAAATCTCCTATAAAAAGTAGTAGTATTGACCCCAAGAATGTTGTCCACCAATATGTTAAACCATTTCAATACTCACTCACACACAACGTAATGTGTGCGGAAAAGTAAAGAATGATCAAACTATGTGACTACCGGAGCGTTACCTCAAAACTGGCAATTGCTTGAAATGGGATAAAATGTCGCAATGTGATTTGGTTTTTCTTCTATTTGTGTTTGACCACAGAAAAACCTTTTTAAGAGCATTATGTGTCTAAGATTTGTGGAAAACTCAAGTCACTGCCATCAATGTCAACCGTTACTCGGTTCTGTTGAGCAGGTACAAGCATATTCATTGACCAATTTTCATGTCGCATCAACATGAGAGACGTCTGAATGAAAATGTCACCAGGATAAAAAGCGTCCAGAAAAAAGTGAGCGAGCGAGAGAAAATAAATGTTGTTCGAATGGTCTGTGTGCTGGGGAGTGGACATTTAATGTTGGTTTCGACCATTTTTGTGCAAGTTCATTTTAGCTGGAGCCATTATTAGTACCGTTTCTTTGTGAGAACGTATACGAGTCTCGCTCGTTTTTTTCCCGCTCTCACTCTCTGTCGATGGATGCATGAATGTTTTGCTCGAAGCATTTTTGAGCTGTGTGCACTGTGAAAAATAGTGACTGCAAGAAGAAAAAAAACGTGTGGTTTCCATTCATTCATTCATTTCGGTGTTATGGATGGTCGTTATCGTTGCCATATTCCATACACAATACCCAATTCTGTTTTTTTTCTACTCTCTCTTTCAATTACGCTTCGTTTGCGAGCTAAAATATTTTCGGTGTCTGCGTATAGCCGGCGAATGAATGCCGGGTAGTTGCAACCAGTTATCGTTAGAATACGTCGCTCGTCTCGCATATTCGCACAATTATAATTATAATATTGTAACGCTTCGCTAAACTAAAATACCTGCAGGACAACAATCATTTCCCGGCCATACATTGTGAACGCGCCGCGCGCTCTTTTTCATTGACAAGAAAAAAAAAACCGGGGAGGAATAAAACAGATATTGAGCTAAAGCTTCATAATGCTGATCTATTTTGCATGTTACGCGTGCATTTGGCGACTGTTGTACATATTACGATTTTTTTTTCTGTTTGTTTCTTCTCTTATTTGAAAGCATCCTTTTCCCATTAGATCAGTTTTTGCCGACGATATTTATGATTCGGATGGATATGAATATTTGCCGAAGAGAAGAACGATGTACGACGTATATTGTACGTGTTTTATAAGCATACCGATTTACACATACCCATTTGATGGAGGAAAACAAACGGAGAAAAAACATCGATGTAGAAAAAAAATCGCTCCATCGAACTGGTAGCAGTGGCTTTCAAATTCATATTGGTTTTCATTTTCTCATCATCGAGACATAAATAGAAATTCTCTTTGGTCTGCGGCCATTTTTCGGTATTGCGTTCTTTACAATTTTGAAGCACATACGACAAACACGACACAGACACACTCGCCCGGCTCATTCCCATCAATCGACAGCGACAAACTATTATGATGAAGAGAGAATAAAAAATGACTGTGTGTATTTGTACAACAGAATAAAATCAATGGAGCGTGACATAAACCACACAGTTGCGTACATACGAAATACCACTTTAGCTGTTTATCAACAAACAGTGGAGTGAAAAAATCGAGAGAAAGAGAGCGAGAGAACGAAAGAGAATAAAACAAGAATTCGAAACAATGGTGTCGATTATATTTGCATGTGATGCAAACGACAGTAGTCGCCTTATGGCTATTTGCTTACATTTTGCTCGCTCTTACTCACTCGTTGTCTACGTTCTAATCGAATTTTAATTTTAAACTTCGGCCAAACGCAGACTTTGTACCAAGAATAGAATTGAGTGTTATTTGCGAAAAAGAATTCATCCAGTTGACTATATTACTACGAGAGTGTGGTGTTGAGTATTTGAGCTGTCGGTTGGTTTGTGTATCTTTATTATTTACTATATATGATCTAACGAGAGTCGAAGGTGAGTTCCAAACACATTTCATCATAGCTGAAAATCACTGACGTGGCAAATATTTAAGAAACAAACAACGCTACACAGGCATCGCATCGTCGTTGATTGTAATACATGAATATTGACAGACGCCAAGACAGCGAATTATGTTCACATCAGATCACTTTCGTCAAGGGAAACACGACCGCACCAAATCTAACGACAAGAAAAGAAGGGTTGCTTGCATTCAATTCATTATATAAATCTTTAGCTAAGCTGCTTTGTTTCAACTCTTCTTTTCAAATCCATTCTTTCATCTATCACATACACCACCCAGAGTTTTCATTCAAATGCATTTTTGCAATCGGTTTAGTTCGGTTGGTTTTACACCACCGGCTAAAATACGAAACCATTAATTATGGGCTCTCGTATCGGTGAAATTATGCGCCAGGTTTTTTTTCTTGTTTTACGCAAGAAGCCGATTAAAGGCAAAGGTTTAAGTCAATTGGCTCGTGCGTTTTGATCAGTCACATGGAAATGTGGATAACTTTGCATCAAAGCCATTTATCAAATGGAACGGCTCTCGTTATTAAGACGCAACGGTTCCATGTTTTATTGCGCATCAATTTCACTAATAAAGATGTTTGACATTCAACGAAAAAAGCGAACGTCTCTCTCTCTCTCTCTCTCTCTCTCTCTCGTTCGTCTTAATTCAATTAGTCAAGGAGATTAACTCTTCTCGGGCAGACATCCGATGAAGATTCTGTCTAATTGAAAAATGACTTCGCCACAACCGAACGACGACTTTAATTGATTAATTGAAATTATACAAAACCAGCGCGTTTTTTTTATTTGAATGTGCAATCGAATCACAAATCACAGCCGAATGGTGAGTGCAGGAAAAACGGATTCGAACACGGCAAGCAAAAACGAATTGGTTGAAGGGATGACAGCCGACAACGCTTCAAATCTCTCTTTTTGTCAATTTATTAGGCTGCAACACTCTTCACGCTCTTCACCTCTTACACTTCTCGCTTTTTTTCCTGCTCTTTCACTCTTATCGCTCTTTTCTCTCTCACAAATCTCGATTGCTCTCCCGTTCTTTTGCTTCCTCTTTCTCTCTCTCTGTGTGTCTCTTGCTATCTCCCTCTCGTCTATCTACTCCTTTCACATCACTCACTTCCATCTCGCTTTCTCTCTCCCAAAATCGACTGAAAAAGTTATCACTTGAAAAAATGTCGGTGAAAAATTGCAATATGAAAAGCGTAACATTGTGACCAACCACCGCGTATTATCCATCTATGATTGACATGAGTGACGCAACAAATCGAAGCAACCGTTCGTACGTTCGTCAAGCGGTGTTCATTTTTCAATTTTTCAACACAGAAAAACAAAAACTAATGCACAAACATGAATGTGCAGTTTACAAAACACAGTTTGCGTGTGGCCCGTTTAGTGAATTGTCACAATCGGATCCTTTGTTTATATTTTGATTTTGCATTGGACGAGAAAGAAAAACCGAGTGAATGCAGTCACCCCTTCTTGAATGTATGTGGGAATCTCGCGATGCGATCAAGTTGTGTCACATGTCACACCACATCGAACATTGTTACGGTCCTTAATACCAGTGGTAGAATATACCACGCACCAAGCAATGCCGCTACATGTGCAATACATTTCACGGTGTTGCTTTTTAAGTGCACGACCGTATGCACTCTCGACTCCGTGTTGTTGTTTTTTTTTTTCAATTTTCAACCAAATAAAATTCGCCGGCATACAAAAGAGGAAACTTGATTTCTCGCCTTTTATTTTCACATGCGTTGAATACACTCGAGAACAACACCGCCAACAAAAAATCGATTATTCTTTGTTTTGACTCAATGAAAATTGAATTTCTGAATGTGACATAAAGCGCAGTTAGAGTTTGACATCTCAATAGAACAAATACACTTGAAAAACTAACGCAATATCCATTCAATCACCCCGCTCCACATTGACAACCGTCTTTTTTTGTATGGCTCACAAGTGTTTATTCATAGCAAAAATCCAATCAAGCGAACAAGTTCTTTTTTTGAATTTATGAAAAAGAACGAATTTTTAGAGGAAAAATTGAACCAAAGTTCAAACTGATTCAGTTTAACTGGAATTGTTTGACTTTGTTTAAAACAAAGAGCATTTCTTGCTCTCTTTGGGAAAAATTGTAAATTGGAATGGTCTTTTTATGGGTAGATATTGCCAGATATGCAGGCATTTTCGAACAAATTTTCGTTTTCTACCATAAAAAAATGAAATTCACTTTGTTTACGGGAAAAAAGCTGAAAATTTCTCTGTCTAAAAATATTTCGCCAAATAAAAATCAAAGAACGAAATTCAATCGCATTTAAAATACTGCAGAATTTGCATGCATGCATTCCTACGCAAGCCGTGTAACACAACAAAGTAAGTAATTACAAAACACTGATAGTGTTTGACATAGAGATAACCTTGAAAAGATCAACATGTTTATTATGCTACAAACGAAGTGCACTGTGCATACTGTGGAAGTTGTGATGCAGGCTGATCAACCCAAATCCAGTACAAATACAGCAATTATCTTATCTGGTACTGTTAATTTTTATGATGCTAACAACCGACAGACAATGCAATACCATAAACATGACGATAGATATTGAAACGAAAGAAAAAAGAGAACTTATCGATGACAAATGAACGCAGCAGCAGCAATACAGAACTGAATCGTGATAGACTTAACCATGAACCTAAATTTGAAGCAATGCATTGTGTTTGGTTTCAATAAATCAGATCGAAATGCCTACAACTGTAGGACGCGCTGCAGTACAACCGATGCCTGCATTCAAATGGTGCGCACATTATGCGCTTCGTGCACACTTTTCTGCTCTCTTCTGTTCTTCAATCGGCTTCAATTGTTACATTCGATCTTCAGCTGCGCGCACAAACTATATTATTAGATTTGTGGCCAACTAGAAACTGATTAAATGAAACGAGCAAACAGAGAAGGCAACCAAACCACTTTGCATTGTGTATCTGTGCTCGCAACCGCGCGCACGGCATGTGTACGGCCTATTGAATTATTATGTAAATTGAGAATCGCGCACGTACAAGAAGTTGCGATCACTTAAAGGTAAATTGCGTTTGTTGATGCAATTTTTTTTTCTCTCTCTTCTCTTCGCTCTTCTACCCAAGTTAATTGTGTGTGCAGCATTGTGACCACTTGATGACTGACGCTATCCATTGAAAACGGAAAGTGATTGTTATTTTATGCACAATTTTTTTTGTTTGGTTTTCTTGTTCGATTTTCAATTAAATTTGATTCAATTCAATACATATGCTGATGTCGCATGTTTATGCACTCCAAATGATCTCATTTCATCTACTTTAGATCGAAGTTTACGAAAATTATTTCGGTTTTTCGATGCTTTGTTACGAAAATTATGCAAGTCAACCGCAACATAATCAAATAAGTTATGGGCCTGTTTGCTCAAAAGGACAGACCAAAATGTACATGTGGAACACAAATTGACATTACGTACGAATCGAATTGATTTTACTTTTGAATTGAGAGTGAATTAAAGCAAATTTACTTTGGAACTAACTCAGTAAGTGACGGTTACCACTCAATTTAGAAGACCGAAATATATTATTGGGCAATCCAGCGCAAATGTAAATCTGTTTCACTGGTTCAAGAGGACACAAGTGAAGGTTAGTATTCGCTGGTCTTACGATTGCTTCAGTTTTAGGCTTAAGACTCTTAGCATCGGTCACTTTGCATTTAGCTTTTTTTTATATACTTATGTTATTGGATTCAAACGTAACGAACGAAGATGCGGTCCATTTGGTCACAATTTTAATTGGATTTTCCTCAAGAACAAAAACAAGAAGGGGAAGGAGAAGGTGAAGAAGAAGAAGAAGAAGAAGATGAAGAAGAAGAAGAAGAAGAAGAGGAGGAAGAAGAACAAGAACAACAACAGTAGTACGATTTTAGGTTCACTTCAACAACAATAGCAACTTGTTGGAAGAGGAGAAGAAAAATTGGTGTCAAAATCATGCGAATCTTAAGAAAATGAGCGTTACAAACTGATTTGTTAGCAACTAAAGTGAAACATAGCAAGAGGCTTATAAATCAAATGATTTCAAATTGAAACTTTCCATCATTTGGTTTGCAGCGATTTCTAAATCGTAGATTCATTCACGTCATTCTCTTGTGATTTCTACAAACATATTTCAACTTGCATTCAATCATAGTTAAATTCCACATGGTCATCAATCGTACGTTTCCCCCTTTTTTCGTCTTTCAAAATATATTTCATTCAATCTTTCCGCTCAATTTTCATTCAATTTATCTGCTCAATTTTCATTTGATCAATGCGAACAACGAAACAACGTAATTTCGAAAGATTTTTCATCGCGTCAAACGATGTCGACATTGGGTCTGAATGAAAATGTCACTCTATAAATAATAAATTAATTGAAAGAAAATTCACTTCGAAAAATTCTTCGGCAGAAATTCATGAACGAATGAGCATGACATGAGGATCGGGAATGAGTGAATGACATTCACTGAATGTGCGTATAGCATGAGGATCGGGCACAAGTTTGTCTTGGTGGTAATTGGAAATAATTGAAATGATTCCCATTAGGTGGTTCGCGCCAGTTCAACAATTAATTTTCGTTTTTCCATGCGATTGTAGCGTGCATGTCATCGTTTAGTTTCGGTTGAAACTTCGAACAACGAAAAAACACAGTGGTTCCCTTTTGTTTTAATTTCACGCATGAAATATAAGTTTTGTGTCAAACGGAATTTCCTTGCATCGGAGTCAGTCGGGCGAAGTCAAACCGAAAAATGTGTGTTGGATGAAAAGAAATGCGCTCGAAATATTTGATCGAGGAAAAATGTGAAAAACATTCTTTAATGTGGCAGAAGACTGAAGAAAATCGTCGTTCATTGAGATTGTTTATGTTAAAATCGCTTTCTTTCTCTCTCTCTCTCTTCCTCTCTCTTTCTTTCTCTCTCTCTCTCTCTCTCTCTTTCTCTGTTTCGCATCTTCTTCCCGATTTGCGCCAAGAGACTTCATTCGACATTCTTTCATTTCCGTTTGCATCGCTTCAAAGTGCCATTAATAATGACACGTCTATTGTTTGAAACTTTTCGCTTGGTACTAGTTTTTTGAAGTCGTAATAAAAGTGGATGAGGTAGCGAAAAATAAGCGGGGATTTTTCCGTTGTGTTCAATAAGAAAACCGAAGATAAAAAAGAACGTTCCGTTCGAAAGTTTGATGTTAAATATTTAATAAATAGTTTAGTAAGCTGAATTTGAACGACACAATGCAACGCACACGGGCTTTATGCAAAACTTTTCGTTTGGCGTTTTTTCTCTTTTGCGTGAAGGAAATTCGTACAGCGCAGAATTTAATTAGATAAACTGATTGTGACGCGTTTTCCGAAACGTTTTTCATTGAACGAGAAGCGAACGGTTTTGTTGGGGCGCACAGGAGTGAATATTGTCGAATTCGCATGCGAACCAAAGACACATCAAACGAAATTATTGCCATTATCATCATATTTGTGAATAAAATATTAAAATCCCCGAGTGAACATTTTTAGAAAGCGCATCGTCGATTGGTTGGCTGGCTGGCTGGCTGGCTGGCTTGCAACAAAAAGTCTTAGTTTCTTTCAGTTTTATCGAACAATAAGACGAGATGTCGACGCAATGGAAATACCATCGACACGTACACCACACGAACTGTTTCGCTGTGATAATGTCAAAATGGATTATTTTTATTTCTATTTTTGCTCGTTGTCATTTTCAGAAAGACATTGTGTGTGTATATGTACGTCGGTTTTATCAAAAATTAAATTCCAAACATTTTCATTTCGGAACATTTTCGACCGTCTTTTGAGAGAGACGAGAGAGGAGAGTCAGAGCAAGAGAGACAGAGAGAAAGCAAGAACGAAAGATATGGAGAGTTAAGTAAAGAGAGAAACGAAGAGAGACATATAGAGAAAGATAGAGACAGAGACAAAGATATGGAGAAAGGAGCAAAGAGTGGAAAAGAGAAAAACAACAAGGTTGAAAGGGTAAAAGATAGAGGGATAAGTAGAGGTAAGAGAAAGACAGAAGTGAGAAAAGTGCGAAGAGAGTCGAAGAGCCAGAGATCTCATGAAGCGCAAAAAATTAATAAAGTTCAACCATTAAGAAGGGACATCAAAACCATTAGACTTACAATTGTATGCAACATGTCACGATTTCCAATCTTCTGCCACCAACGCTGCCAATTTACCGTTTGAATTACTTTCGCTACGTTTAATAACTTCAATTTTTCGTTCGTTTTCTGCTGCTTTCATTGAAAGAATATAATTTTAACTGATTTTGCACACATTTTTGCGTTTCTTTCCCTTTCTCAGCTATCGTCTCTGTTCCTTTCCCCTCGTTCTTTCTCTATTTTGTTTGCAATTTCTCTCTTTTTCACCTTCTCTCTTTCTCTTCTTCTTCCCATATCTCCTTCTATCTTCCTTTCCCTCTCCACCTCCATCTTTCTTTTCCTCTTTTTCGATAGAATTTCCTTTCCTTGTCCCCGGTAGGATTTAAATACATTTCTGCAAACAAACAATTTTGCGTAAATTGAATGTGATACTTTGTGCAATGAATGTATTCTGCAATTTTATCGAAACCGTCCTGTGACTGGAGTTAATGTATTCAATAATTAAATGGAAAATATTTTTTATTGTCGTTTTTTTCGTCCGTTAAAACTGAAAATTTGAATCAATTTCCAGCATGGAACTGCACGCACCAGTACTAAAAAATGGATTTAATTCTCCTTTCGTGAACATATCCACTTATTAGGTGTCAAATGTTCCATATCATATCATTTATGAACTGTACACCGACAGTTTCTGCTATAATAATATGGAATTGCTATACTAAAGCATAACTAAACGATGTGATATGGACTCGAAAAGACACGAAGAGTCTTTCCAAAACTTTGTACAAGTTCATTTAACCATCGCATTCTGTGTTTCTAGTCAACACAGTTGACAGGTTGAAAAACAATGGAAGCCTTAAATGCCTCACCCGAAAAAAATGCGTGTGTTTCGAATGAAATGGAATATTTTGTGGTGGAGATTAAGTATCTCAGTGTTTAGAGTAAATGGATTATTATTTTGCTTTTTGCATGAAATGCAATCAAATGGAATTACCACGGCAAAACAGTGCCGGAATGAAAAGATAGGGTTTTATTATTCAAGCAAAGCTGTGGTGATGGTGGTGTTGGTGAGATGATAACATGTGTTTCCATGGGATTGTTTAAGCTAACGGTTGCAATATAGTTCATTGAACTGGTTTTTGTTTTCCACCGCTCGAATAAATACAGTGCAAACGAGTGAATCCGTTTCAGTTCAGTTTTGCATACCGATGCAAAATCCGTTTCAACACATACGTGCTGCATCGTTTACGATTCGCCCGATACGATCAAAGTTGGTTTGTCTGTATTTCTGTTCGAAATGTCAACACATTAACCCTTTATTTTGAAGCAGCGATGCACATATTTCCATATCCGTGTGTGTGATTTCGAACTCTTGTGTACACTCACCAGATATATCGGGCAACAACAGAAGCAATCATTAAGCCATGGGTAAAAAAATACACACACACACACAAGATCCATTAAATATTTTATCCGACTGTTACGGAACGCAATGGAGCACAATACTTTTTTTTGCTTCCTTTTTTAAGTTCAAGATGTGTGTGTGTGTGTGTGTGTGTGCTTACGCACTCTCTTTACTCTCTCTCTCTCTCTCTCTCTCTCTTCCTAGCTAACTCCCTCTAATTCTCCCTCTTCCTCTCACCCTCTCTTTTTCTTTCTCTCGCTCACTGCCTTTTGTTTCATTTACAGCGTTGATATGTAATTAGATGCGGCCCTCAGCCATTTATGATTCTTACCGATCTCTTTTCTCTTGTATTCATGTCAATGTTATGGCTCGTGTCCCAGTGAAAAACACAACCGTGTGTGTGTTTTGCGCATATTATGATTTTTTTCGCATCTTAACGGTGATTGATAGAGAGAAATGCGTGAGTGGATGGATGTAAAATAAAAGTGTATCGGTAAAAGAAATTTCAAAAAAAAACCTTTTTGCCCAAGTCAAAGTGAGGAAGAGGAGAACGCGGCTAAGCCGCTACGCACATATAAAATTGCGTGAGGATTGAAGAGTTAGTGCGTTTTTTTTTCTTCTCTTCACTCTATTGAAAACTGTCGACAAAAAGGATGGGGACGGTGCTACCTCGTACGCATTATGTACGCGGTATTGCAAACAACGTGACATATTTATAAAAGGAAATGTACCATTTCAATAATTTCAATACAAGAAGCATCTCCGCAATGAATTATGAATTATTATTTCCAGGGCCGATGCAGTGAAAAAAAGCGGCAAAACTGTTTTTTTTTCTTCTTTCGCTGCTCTCTGAAGAATGATGATGATAGGAATGGTAAAAATGGTAAAATACTGGTACTTCAAACGGGGTATAAATATTCTGTGACAACAGCATCGGCAGCTAGAAGTGAAGTGGGAATGAGAAGCGGATTTTCATCATCCGTTCGTACTCTCTTTTTAGCTCCATGCACATTTTTCATATATATGCATATGAGGGTTGATGCATTGGAGTAGTCAGTGGCACTGACTATGACGAGGAGTGCGCTGCGCGTATTCGAGCGTTAATTGAAAATATTTAAGAATATGACGGATTAGGGGCTCACCGGAATAGCAACAACAAATTTCTATGACAACGTCAGTGCAATTAAATCATCTGCGTTGCACGAAGAGAGAGAGAGAGAGAGAGAGAGGAAGAAGGGAAAATAACTGTCGATTATGTGCCTGCAAACGGGTTTCTGACAAAGTGTATTGTTTGGTTTGCCTGTATGCAAAATGAGAGATACGCAATTTTTGCATGGTCTTCTCTGTATACGGGATTATGTGGCCCACTTACCCACTGACATCATATTTCTCTTTCTTCTGCTGCTTCACATTCCTTCCACCTCGTGAGGGTTTCAGCAGAGAAAAATGGCAACTGAGCAGAGAGAGAAAAAAATTACAAATTCAAAAGAAGAGTTCAGCTTTTGTCTACGTTTGAGTGAACAATGAACAAGTCGGAAACAAAAACCCAACACACGTAAATGTGCGTGTTTGTGTACCAGCGCAAAATTAATTGCAATGCATGTCCTGTGCCGAAACATTGGCATCATAAATACACATCCATCGCATAGGGCGACATCGCATTGCATTGATGCTACTGTTGTGACACAATGGCGACGAATGATTTTGCACTTGGATTGAGCGACAGCGCAAGAAAAAAACATCGTTTGCAAAATCCTTTTATTCAAGTAGATTTTGTTCGCATCGATTGTGAATTGAAATTCTCTTAGTGTCAATGTTCTCTCCATTGGGTCTGTGTGTTTGTGTGAGAAGAGAGAAAGAGAGAGAGAGAAAGAGAGAGAGAAAGAGAGAGAGAAAAAAAAGCCACTCGCGCGTTCAAACATATAAGAAAAATGCCAAAGTACTTTGCATAAAATGCTTTAAAATAAAGGGGTATGCAGAATGTGCTAGGAAAATGGGTTAACGAACGATTTTCTAATATTCACTCTCGAAATATGCGTGTGTTGTTTATTCTCATTTGACTAAAAGGACTTTATAGATTCCTTTTCTTCTTTTATTTGTGTGCATGTGAGACGAGTGGTGATTTCTTTTTTTTTTGTGTTTGCTTCTTTTTGCACAAATGCGATGAAATTGCCGCTTTAGGGTTTGCAAATAACACGCATTCATGTCCTTTGGTAAATAAATCGAACAAGAAAAACCGCCTTTAGAACTTTTTTTTCCGTTTCAAACGTATTTTCTTTCATATGCGATTTTTCTACTGTTTTTTTTTTCTTCGGCGGCTGCAGCGAAACTAGAATATGAGTCATTTGCAAACCGTTATCTCACGCATTCTGAAAAGAAATATATTTTCCCTATAATAAGATAAAGGAGGTAAAAAAAAGTCGTCATTTAATATACACACGTGTCTCATTCTCCTTCTCGGACAAGCCATCTGCCACCGAGCATTCACAACGACAATTTGCATTTCAACAAGTAAGACCAGAATATGCGTGCGGATTAAGTACGTGTCTTTGTTGTTACCGTACTACACTTCATTGCAAACGATGCAAACAACAGAGCAAAGAAGTAGAAAAAAAAACGTAAATCGACTTTTCAATACACTCGCAAATTAGAAACAAGAATTACTCCAAGTACTAAAAACGCAAGCACGCACGCATTTCTTGCCTATGCCAATATACGCCACGCATTTTATATGCATATAATATACACACTAAAAGTGTTGCCTAAGTATTGAATTTTACGCAATTTACACGCATCGCGCGCGTATGTATGTGCTAGCCCGCGCGCACTCAGTACTCACTGAGCATTGCTCACGCAAAACACATCAACGAACGATTTAGCGTTGTTTGTATTTTGGTCGACGTAGGTATATATGCAATCGAGTGTAATAAGAATACGCAAGTTTTATAATAAGAATATATAGCAGCAGTTCGATGAGTTGCTAAACGACGATGCCACCGGTTATAAGGATGTACCACTCTTGCTGCCAACTGTAAATAATTATGAGTGCATTGGCAAACAGTTTATTGAACTTTTCTTCCACATTCACTATGTGTGTAGCGCACAAAACTGAATTAACTGGGCTGCTGTTGTTGTGCGTATATATAGGAAGCGAGGAGAGAACAGGGAATATCGAATATGCACAACAACACCGAGTTCACTGACCTAACACAATAAACTGTTGAATGCTCGTTGCCTGGCCATTATTTTCCATTCATTCAACAACAAAAAACAAGTGAAAATGCCATTTTGCCGACAACCACAAAACGGTTACGCACTAATAATAGCTTCCACTTCAAGTGCACTAAACGATTTCATTCAATTAACAGTTGGTTTTTTTTCTTATTTGAACGAAATTCTAAACAGAACGAAGTTCGTTCAACGAACGATTGATGAATAGAAACGAAATATGGGCAGAAATTGTGCAAAAATTGACTTTTTCGTATGGACTCTTTGTAATTAAAATCAACCAACTGATTCGTATACAAAGGCGGTGATATCGACTTTGCGATCTACTTTGTTCATTCCTTAAGATTTTTTTTTCTTCCTTTTTGCTGACAATTTTCTGCCTTCTGCCCATAAAAAAAATGTACCGGGTCTGCAGCTGTATTTTGCCGAGCAAAGACCATAATCTAGACCAAATTCGTATATTGACTTTCTATAAGATTCGGCAAAACTGGGAGGCACCTTTGACATTTCAGACCACGTACACCTGATCTACAGCAATATCCCGCCAAAAAGTGGTCTAGATTCGGCTGTAGACCAGGTATAGACCAAGTTTATCTCAAAATATAGCTGTAGACTTGGTTTACATTTTTTCATGGGTAATTTCTTTTGATAATTTTTTCCTTTTATCATTTCTTCTGTTCATTCTTCGTGCCTTTTTGTTCAAGATTTCTTCATATTTTTTTCTCCTTTTATTAACTCCCTGCGAGTTTTATTCAGTAAACAAAAATTGGGTCAGGAAATGAGTACTTGAAAAGCGAATTTTTTCACATACAAACTGTGTATTGCAATTGGATAAAACGAAAACCCTTACAAATTCTATCGGTCAAAAATTCTTCCATTCAATAGCAAATGAGTGGCGTCATAAACAAACTCGGAGCGGAAAAAAAACGCGCTCAATTCCGAACTTGTTGTCGGAGTTAATTTGTGATTGTGTATTTCAAAACAAACAAAATCCGTATACATTGAAAACGACACAGCTCAGCACATTAATCAGCGCGTGACATTGTTTCATAGTTCTGTACTCTTCACTCTCATACACTTCTCTCATCTCATAGCATGAGACTCATGCTGTATGTGCTCAGCGCGGTGATTAGTTTCAATTTGATAAGTTTGACAACTGTGTTCGTGATGTTTTGCTTGTCAATGTAACGCACACGAACCCGACCGCATTGTGCATATGACAGTCAGAGTGGACGACACTCAAAAGTGGTTTGTACATGTATTGATTTCTCTTTCAATTGATACGCGTGCAAATGTATGGGTAATTTGATAAAGTTTCATCGCAAATAAAAACGACCGCACTGTTTATTCAACGTACGGTTGTCAAAAGTTTCGCAACATCAATTTTGATTCAGTTTTGTAAAGTTTGGAATTTCTTTTTTGGTGTGAAAAATGGCAAATGTACCGAAGATTCTCATGAACAACGGATTGTTCATGCCCGGTTTTGGATTGGGAACATTCGAGGTGAGCATTGAATTAAGTTATTTTCGTTATTTAGTTTTCGATGGACAGAAAATTACAGAGAATTGGTCGTACTTTTGTATCAATCGATTCCAGCTGTCAATTTGTATGGAAATAATGAGCAAGCCGAGGATTTGACTTCATTTGCCGGTGTTTTTTCAATGTTTTACGTCAAGTAGAAAATAAGTGCTTGAATGTAGTCAAACTTTTCAAATAAAAACTGTTTTTATCAACGAATGTTTGGAAAGTGATTGGTTGAACGAATGTACGATGGAATGTTATTATCAATAGACTGACAGTCGTCAGTCATCAGTTGTCAGTGTCGACCTATCGACTCGACACTTCAGAAATAGATCAATTTTGTCGGGCACTTGAAATGATAATTTTTTGATCAAATTAATCGAATGATTCGATTCAAATTATTCTCCACTTCAATTGGAGTATTCTGAGAATCGATTCAAAGTTTCAAGTGATCCATTTTGATGGGTCTGCTCTAAGAAAATATCACCGATTGACGATTGTATATTCATTGCATTTGTTCGACCTTTGTTGTATACATAAAAGATCCAAATTTAATGAAAATACACGATTTCGTACGCACCAAATAACTTACGTCA
Source organism: Sitodiplosis mosellana (assembly GCF_009176505.1). NCBI lineage: Eukaryota > Metazoa > Arthropoda > Insecta > Diptera > Cecidomyiidae > Sitodiplosis > Sitodiplosis mosellana. The sequence continues at coordinate 572,655 of NW_022595257.1, forward strand.
ACAAAACAAACGAATGTTTTAGTTTTACATTCCAAAAATTTGTTATCGTCCATTATCAATTCGTTTTCTATCTTCAAATATACGGTGAATATTAATATTGATAATAAATTTCGTGCATACCGATTTCAGTCATTTGGTTTAGCCGGTAGAGCCACTAAGCATGCGATTGACGTTGGTTATCGTCACTTTGACACAGCCCGATTGTACGCGAACGAAGTGGAGGTTGGACAAGCCATTCAGGAGAAGATCAAAGAAGGTGTTGTGAAACGTGAAGAAATTTTTATTGTCACCAAATTATGGAACACCGACCATGAGCCGGAAAAGGTTGAAAAAGCAGCCCGTCAAAGCTGTGAGAAACTTGGATTGGGCTACATTGATCTGTATTTGATGCACTATCCAGTGGCTTTCAAAGAACGCACTCCGTTTGAGGACTGGCCGTTGAATCCAGATGGCACATTTGAACATGTGTAAGTATTTTGGGAGCTGTTTCAAGACAAAAATTGTACTGTTTGAAACTCACACTTTGAATTAACTTATTGTTTTGGAACACTTTGAGTCTAGTTTCATTCAGTAATTTCATAAAACAAGACTGTTAGACTCGAGAGTCAATTGTCCGAGGAAAAATATCGCAGTTTTTTCTTCATTTTTTGTTTTTTTTCTTTCTTTTTTTTCATTTTGTTTTCATTCTTAATTCTCATCACATGAAAAAATCTCATTACCCAAAAAAGCGATGTCGATTATATTGACACATGGAAGGCAATGGAGAAACTGGTTGACTTGGGCATCGTCAAAAGTATTGGCATTTCAAACTTCAACAGTCAGCAAATAGATCGTTTGTTGGCCAACTGTCGCATCAAGCCCGTAAATAATCAGGTAATGAATCGTTTCGGGCAATTTGACTTTTTTCATCATTAGAAAATTAAAACTACATCATTTTCTGATGAACGTTAGACTTTTATATAAATAAAAATTTGATTCAATGTCCTTAAACGTCACCATATGTTTTCAAGAAAAATGTCAAGAAATCGATTTTATTCAAAAAATTTATTAGTTCAATGAAAAATCTAAAAATAACTCTTATTTCATCACTCATTCGTCTTGTTAGATCGAGGCTTCTCCACAAATCAATCAAAAGAAGCTGATAAAATTCTGTCAAGAGCGTGACATCATTGTGACAGCATACTGTCCATTGGGTCGACCGATTCCAGCTGAAAAGAAGCCTTCGTTTTTGTATGATGACAAATTGACTGCTATCGCGAAGAAGTACAACAAAACTGTTCCACAAGTCGTTTTCCGTTATTTGGTAAGCAAAATAGATCGAATTGGCTTTTTAATCTCGATTTTGTTGCTATTTTTTCCCTTTTTTTTAAATATCAGAGTTGTTATCACTTACTCAGAAGTGAGGGCCCAGCATATTTTTCACTTTTCTCTTAACCAATTTTTTGATTACACATTGTAATCAAAACATGAGTTGTTCGCAATTTAATCCCAATGATTTAAATTCTATTCACAGATCGATATCGGAAGCGTTCCAATCCCAAAATCAGTGACACCTAAGCGAATCGAAGAAAACATCGACGTCTTCGATTTCAAACTCAGCACCGATGAGATCAAGTACATTGATACATTCAACACCGGCGAACGCGTGATACATTTCACCGAATCACGTCACGACAAACACTTTCCATTCAACATCGAATTCTAATGTTTGGATATCGAGTTCGACAGGAAGTTTTCCAAAACATTCAAATTTAATTTTTTTTTATCGAAAAGTCAAATTTGGGCTTAAAAAAAAGAAATAATGAAAAAATGAGAACAAAACTGTATTAAAGATCACCTTATCACATTTTGCACTGTCACAACTGTTCAAAACATAGCATTGATACTCAAATTACGTAATAAATTGATTAAATTATGCAATGAATTTAACGTAGTTGATTAAAACAACAACAATACTAATCTTGGTTGAATGAATTCGCATTTTTTTCAAACAATAACATATCAGCTTTGAGAATTCTAATTAAAACGACCTTTTTTGTGGAACATGTCATCTGACGTCATCGTTCAATTTAAATTTCAATTGAAGTTTATGTCATGACAAAAGCTCGAAATACAGATTTACGGGCAATAACATATTATTAACTATACTTAATAACATAATAATAACGGCGGTATATTTGGTCCAACATAACATAATAATAACGGCCAATATGTTTATTAACATATCGACATATTATCTTAAACATGAAACTTTTTTTTGCGATTTTTTTGGTCGTTATTAAGATAATATGTTATTATTATGTCAAATCTTTAATAACGTTATTAAGATAAAAAAAATCCCAACATAACATAATAATAAATATGTCGGGCAATAACATATTAATAACATATCGAAAATGTAAATCTGTAGCTCGAAACCCGAACAAGAGATGAACCTTGAATCTTGATGCGATGATTGTTGTGACTTTTTACTTCATTTTTTTCATGCTTAGATTCTGAGCATCAGAACGAATGGGAAATTGTCAGTGTAAAAAGGAGATCATGCAATAAGTTATAGCAATCACAAAAAGTACTGTCTCTTTCGTTAGTTCAATTACAAAGTTCCATCAAGAAAATGAAACCATATGATTCCCGGCACAAAAAAAAGTGTTCAACCGTCTTTTATACTTTGCCGCCTGATTTGCATGATTGTCGACACTGTGGCTCTCGTTCACTGCAGAGTTCACTCTTCCACGTGCTAAAGTGTTGACATAAACAAAAACGGCTGTTTTACATTTTGCGAAAGGCGTAACGAATCGGTAAAGAGCGAGAGAAGAAAAAAAATACACACGCTAAAACAGAATATTATATCTCTTCAGGCAGAATAGTGCGTTGGGCTCGGAACTCACTTTTATAGTGAGTTATATATAGTACAGTTGGTTCCTCGTGATGTGGAAATCAGTGTGTATTCATTGCTCACTATGATAATTGGAGGTGAATTTTAAGCGGAATAATTGATCGAATAAAACAGGAACGACCAAAAAAAGGCACTAAAACTCCATTGAGAATGAAGTAGTAATTATTGGCTAAATTGCCCACGTTTAACTTACTTAAATATTGACACAGTGCTCAATCAAACATACACATACATATGAGCTCAAGCGTAGGCTCACCAAAGCTGTAGAACACGTTCGGTTTATTGCACTGTTTATAGGCACGCTTGAAAATTCATCAGCCACACAACACTAAACATTTATTGTGTATAATTGAACGACATGTAAAATTGAAACGACAACAACGGCCGCGATCGAAGGTGAAAACGAGACAAAAAAAAACGCGCGCGTGAGCGCAAAAACAAAAATCGCATGTCACCGGTTAACTGTACACCGTGTGTGCCTGTGCATTGCAGTTAAATTGCATAAATTACAATGGCACTACGTAATCTGTCTTTCGTACGTTGCCCATTTTGAGGCGTTTGTCGAATGAACGCGATTCATTTTATGCATCGACAGCGGTTGTGTTGTTGTTGTTGTTGCTTTTATTGTTGTTACTGTTCGCTTTACAGTAACTCTATTGTATGACAACCATAATAATAAACCATAGCTATTAGCGCACTCGCTCAGATGATCGCATCAACATGCATAAATAAACACTTTTTGGTCAGCTGTTTGAAGTTAATTCACTATCTCAAACGACGTATACACCATTCAGTTTGTTTACAACCGAATTCGATGCTATTTACAGCATAAAAGTGCAAGCAATTCCACGAAACCAGAGTTTATAGCCCCGAAAAACAAAACGTATGGCATGTTGAATTCGGATAGTAAGAGAGTGACTTCCAACGAATTATGTATTAATAGACTTCCAAGAAATGTGTTAAAGTTCACGCTACCTAGTACTTTTGATGGAATTTTTATATGCGACACGGACCCGAGCTACATTTATTCAGGCAAAATACTCAAAAATACTTATCTCAAATTGTAAAGTCAAACACTTGAAAAGGCCAACGGAAAAACGCAGTCGAAAGGTCTTCGTCACATCTCCAAACCACTTGAACTCATAATATGAGTCTCGTATTTACTGCACGCGATAAAAATGACTATATTTCGAGCTAACCCTTTGATGTTTCGAAAACTTTTTCGTCTTTTAACGTTTTTTTTTTCATTCCATGGAGAAGTTCAAGCTGGGCTTAAAACAGGTTGGTTAGTTCTTATACTCTACCGAACGTAGGTTTCAGTTCATGAAATGCAGGAACTGACGAAAAATGTTAAAAAATGATGGAAAATTCATAGAAAATTTAAAAAAAACCAAAAATATCGAGAAGTAGGTTTTTTTCACTCTAAAAAAATTCGAATCCAACCCGACAGCCGACTAAAATCTTCCACCATTTTCCTACATGGGTTAAATAAATATTTAAATCTGAAACAATGAGAGGAAGACGAATGACGGGATTGCAGTGCGATCAATATGATTTCTCCTTGAGGCACCACTGGCTTCTAATTGCGATGCGGTGTTGATACTGGGTCATATATAATTTATTGAAATGAATTTTTTCTTACCGACAGCCTGCCTATTTCAATGACACACAATAATAATCGGAAGTTCAACGTATCCACTGACATTTTCAACACATGCAATTATAATAATAAAAACCGTTAAAAAGAAGTGCTAAAAAGGCAATCGAATGAAAAAAAAATTGAATGAATTAAATAGCCTTTCGAAAAATACAAAAGTTGAATAAAGCTGTGGGAGATCGATGATAATAATGATGACAAATTAAGTGGTGCGGTTAAATGAAGCTCTGTGCTAATTGCAAGAAATGTCACCTGTGACTTTGCATCGATAACATTTGATAAATGTTGCGCTATGGAAATGTACGTTTTTCTTATGATTTAGCTGAAATAATACGTTTGGACTCTAAATAAAGACCCTGTGCCTCTCATTGATAGACTCTCAGTGTCTGTAGATTGTAGTATAGTCAATGTTTTGAGTTTGAGAGCTTGGATGGATTGGATTCTGAGCTCAAACTCAGCTCTTTGCCTGAGCTAAAGACCTATAGCATCATTTGGTTCTGTAATCAAGAAGGTATCATTTATATTTCTATTGACCTTAATGTCTTCTAATGCTTTTAATGAACGACTACTTTGAAGGCACTCATGAATTACTCGACCATACTCTAATTACAACATCAATCTATTCATTGCAACTATAACAAAAGCGCAAGCTGAACTGAAGCGGTGGCCGCTGTCTAAACTCCGAGTCTCGAGTCAAGTAACATTCAATTAAAAATGTCTTCATTTGAATAAATCCAAATCAAATTGACAAACTTATAAATTCTGCAAATAATCCAAAGCAAAATTGCCAATCAAACAGCAACATAAATATTCCGAGACACACACACACACGCCAACAACAACGAAGTAGAAAAAAAAACGAGTGTGCGCCACAAGAATATCCTTAACCTAATTAACATAGAACATGCATATTAAAAAAAAACCAGCCTCTTTTACCTCGCGATGGATTTCGATTTCGTTTGTGTGTTGACTGGTTTATTTTTTGTTTCTCTTCGATGCCGTTTCATTATAATCTATTAGCAATTTTACAATATATAATTTAATTTATTAATGTGTTTTGAGACACGGCCGAATGCTGTGCAGATTTTCCATGCCTGCGCTATATGCATCCCAATATATGTAGTGACACACAATGAACGCAAACGACACACGAAAGAGCCTACATTTATTGTTGAAACGAACATATTATTAAATTAGCACTATTCATTTTTCATCCATCTCGAGCGCGCTTTTGTCTCAAGTCTGTCGAATGCTGGCGAATCCATAAAACGTCAACTCTGTGCGCAACACGTGTAAGAACTATTATATTGCGCGCGAGTACACACACAGCACTTGATGTAGAGTAGAGACGAAAAAAAAAACACATGAAACATGAATAACTTGATGGTTGGGAGAGGCCATTACCAATTCGTTCACGCTTGCGACGGAATAGATATATGTGTATATAAAACAAAACCAATTGATGTCTATTGGCATTGTGCACAGTGCATACAACCGCATTAAATTCACTCTCAGTGCAAGAATTACAGCCAAAAAAAAAACCATGCGATATTGCGGCCCACAGTGTTTCAGAGTGAACCAGTCGAGGCATATTGCATGCATCACATTAATTTGCTTTTTAGCAACGATAACAGTAACGACTGAATAACAACAGCGAGAAAAAAATGCCCATTGAATTTGAAAATCAGACAGCCAATTCAAATTGCGTCATACAGCACACGCTCGATGGTTTGAAAACTCGAATTTTGAGTATCAAAATGAGGATTTGCATTGATTTCGGGGGCGCTGGTTCATTAGTCCGTGCGAAATTTCTCCGCGTATTTTTTGGAGCTGAAAGTGGATTTCATTGCATTTGTGACGGTCAGAATCCGACCAGTGGTCGTTGACAACCAATGGTCAGTGACCATTAGATGGACTTGGATATGTAATTGAACGTATTTATGGGCGAATAGAGTCAAGATCATCAATTTTTGATTCGAATATTTTTGATGGTTTTTAAATTTCCTCATGTGTTTTTCCTCACAATAAATAGAAGACTTCTATTTAAAGGAGGCCCCTCTAGTTATGCTACTGATAGAAGCTGATTTGCATGCGAAAGACGAACTCAAGTAATCAGAGTCTAGTTAAACTCTATGCATAGATTTGATTTTCATATTTGATCCAAAGAAATGGAAGAAAAATCCGGTCAAGATCGTGAGTCTCATCACACTTTTAAATGAGTTCGATCGAAAAAATTGATCACAATTAGCGATAGACGTGACGGTCGAGTCAATGCTTCTCTCTGTTCTATAGATTGGCTATTCGTTCTGGTTCCGTTTTTTCAACAATCTGTTCATGTGATGCACTTCATTCCGTTGCTGCCAATTGAGCAAAGAGTACTGTGCGAAGCGTCGTTCGTATACCTACTCAATATATTGAGTGGAAGAGTACTTGTAACTCATTTCGATGCATTGGTCACAAAACGAATTAACGAAATATATTGGAAGCGAATCAAAGTGACTGTAGAGCGTAATGCGCACTGCGCATGTGCATGGGATTGCATAAAGTAAGATTGACATCTTTTTTTTCCGTTCGTTCGGTTGTTCGTTCGAATGAATAAATGCAAAAGTGCATCGAATCGTGGGTCAGGGGTAAAAATGAAGCGAAAAAAATGCGGCCGTTCGACCAACTTCAAAATGCAAATGAATTACGGGCATTCTTCGCCTGAACACTTCTAATGGCTTGACAATTACATCGTGTTTTTGAATCTATAACGACACTTAGTCTCACTGCAACGTAGAAAAAAAAACGAAATCTCCGAACCACACAAAAATATAAGACTGCGCCAGAGCCGCGACGTGCGCACATAAGAAGTGAAATATCGCTGTTGCAGCGCACATGTGTTTTGTATGTTTTGTACAACATCGGGTCTTGTTGAACATTTAACTGCGCGAGCGAGCGCGAGTCGCACATTTTGTTTGTTTACCTTTTTTCTGTTGGTGCCGTTTTTTTTCGTTTCTACTTTTCTTTGTGTTTTTTTTATTATATTACTTTATTACCTGCATTTGCTGTTTTGTTGCAACAGATTTGTGTGGCGATTCACATTGAGCATGCAAGATATAACCGTGTGTATACGTATGCACCATTATCATCGCGTTAGCCTTGATCTAAAAATAACGTGGAAATAAATAAAATGTCTTCAACTAATAACAACCGCAGCTCAATATTAGAAACAAATATGTTTCGCGGTCTTTGTTGCTCTAACACGATTATTGGCTTCACCTATAATCAGCGCATTTGCATCGCATGAAATGCAGGCATACAAAACACGACGCAACAGCTGTTTTAAATTGAAATTTGAATACGGTTTTTTTTTCGCTGTTCGTTTCGTTCGCACTTCATATCATATCGGCATTGATGCATTTTGTTTGCAATAAAACGGTGATTAATCGACAAAAACACCAAGCCACATCATTATTCATTTATTTTGATAGTTGACTGGTTTTCGATCTCGATATTGCTGCGCGCTGCATCGTTTGGCTCTTCATTTAAATTCAAACATTTAGCATCGAATCACGACTTTTAGTCTAACATCGGATGCATTGATAATCGTTGGTTGTATGTGTGTGTGTGTGTGTCACAGTGCTTAATGCTCACACAGTGATTTTTTTTTCTCCATTGACCAAGATGTGCCACTGAACTTCGCATTATGCGATAATGATACACGATTTCAATTGTGCACATCGAATTGAACAATTGCATATTGACGTCGCTTTGATTTCGATTTCGCTCTGGCTTTGTTCGAACTTCTATTCTGTTCTAGACTTCTATTTCTAAAACGTTCTGTTCTACGCTTTATTCGGACTTGCAATTCGTTTTTTTACAAGTTGGTTTTTTTGCTTTCGTTTTGTTTTCCATTTCATTGCGACTGCACAATTCCGTTATGAGCTTCGTTCGTCGATTCCGTTTGGGCGTTAGATAAGAAATCGCAGCGCATATGCAAATCCATTTATATTAAATGACCGAGGCCAATAATCGCCATGCATTTTCGTCCAATGCATTTAGTTATAATTTAGAAACGGTTATCGGCGAGCAATGAATTTTAAATTGCGAACACAATTATTACCAAATGGAATGGAAGTGTCGTCGACGATAAAATCACACCTAAATGGTGGCGAACAATCAATTTGACTAGCCAAAATAGATACAATGTAATGGATTAATAAAATGTGTCTGCGACCGTTTTGTTTTTTTTTCATTAAAACAACCATTAAATCGGTGACAGAAATATTGATAAATTGGACGACTCGATGAACCAATTACAGCATTTCAAATTGTGAAAGACTAAATTGGTTGAGAAACAGAAATCGCTCAGAAATTACTGTTCAAAACTATTAATTCAGACAAAATTAGTATGTTTAGAATGAATAATTGAGATCGTCGACGAACAACAACAAAAAATTAAATACGAACCACTAAATTGAATACAAACCAAAAATTGAAAACGACTCAAAATGCTCGAAATCGAGTTAAAAAAAGGTGTGTGTGGGATGTTGCTACTAATAATACCGGTTTTTCTTCAGGCCATCATCAAGTAATGATTTTCAAAGAGTTGCCGTATTTGAAGCAAATCTATAAAATTACACTTAATCGCCTGAAATAGACTCATTTTTTTCTTTAAAAAATAAAAGCAGTTGGAACCGCGGTCAACCACTTTCGAAAGGTATGATTTACTTTTTTGAATCATTCAAATTGAATCCACTTTTATTGCAATAGCAGCTGTTTGTCGTGGGAAGCACTTTCTTGTGTATCTGTTTGTGCCAGTGTATTCAGTCGAATCAATTCAATGCTGTGAAGCCATGACACACTGATCACATCTGCAATGAATGCATTTTTTTGAAAGCAAACTTTTTCCTTGGTTTTACTGAACAGAAGGTCTCGTAATCTTTTTTAGGTGTTAAATATGCTATTATGTCAAAATTACTAATTTTATATGAAAATAGGTTTCAAAATGATCTTTTATGGATAAAGCGTTCATGTTCAATCAGTTTGATGTCTCAATTTGATTCCAGCCATAGACTCCACCTTTGATGATATAACATTTTCAGATGGTTTATGGGCGACGGATATTTAAAACTAAATATAAGGCTATTTTGCTCGATTTCGGCTCATCTATCCATTCGATAACATCCAATTTGGATCGAAGATTGGGTTCAAAGTTGTTGGGTCCACCCATGGTGTTTGTATACGTCATACAACAAGACCAACAGTAAAAACATCCAAACCCCGACACAAAAACTAAAATGAATCCAAATTCACTTTGAACAGTGTCTATACTCAACTTGAGCCTTTTAATTGAGTGTTGACGGGTGTATTTGGTTCAAACTATGTATCGGTAGAATTTGAATCAAATACCACTAGATCCCAAAAAAAACCTTTTCACTCCCATTAAAATATTCATCTTTGATGAATTTATTATGAGCCAACCGAAAAATGTTCATGGAATACCTCCAAAATTCCAAATTATCCCGCTAAATTGGTATAATAATAGCTTAGGCGTTACACATCGGCGCCCATTCGAAAATGATATCGATGAATTTCCCAGTGGATATGCCACCGTGTACCAAAAAACCGCTATAATTTTGCAATTTATGAGCACGAATGTAAAAAGCGGCCATAATTCAATGATTACATTTTGATTAAAACCTAAAAAAACAACGGAATTTATTCATGCGAGAAGAAATACCTAAAATAAAATGATGTGAATGTGGCCAGCTGAATGCAAAACTGCCATTCAATCGCGTAATAATTACAACGTGTGTCTCTGTCTATCCATTCTGTTGCGCATATTTAGATTTATTGAAATGTGTATGGTTCATAGTTTGTAATCAGTTCATGAATAAATCAACATCGCACACAAAAACAAACACGCACTTTTTCTGGAGTGTCATCATTTGATTTGCATATTGTTCTGGTAGCTCATTTAGTTGTGATTACGCGAAATGCCATTGTTTAACATTGTAAAATGCAAGCAGCCGTTCATCATCCGTGTTGACAGCATCAATCGAAAAATCGGTTAATTTGTGCCGCAAATTGCCACCAAATTCCAAACTAAAGCCTCAAATGCATGGGAAACGTATTAATTTCACATTAGACTCATAATGAGTCACTCATTCAATATGCATCCATGGATGGAATATTCAACCATTTTTCAATCAATGCATGCAAATTCATTGAGTGCTGTAATAGAGCATTGCTCTGAATGAGAGGCCCGAAACTGTTATTTGGTATCGAAAAATCGAATCAAGAAAAATTATGCAAATTAATTGATATTATGTGTGCAATTAAAATGATCAATGTGTTATTTCCACCGCAACTCTTTTTGGGTGTGCAATCCACTGGAAATTGCGTTCCCATGCAAATCAGCAGGATGCATGCATTAGATTGTGCGTTGAATGATTTGTCGATTCACTTACGTCGGCTTGTTGTTGTTGTTGTTTTAACCGGTGTATTGGCATATTTTGTTGCAACAAAAAAGGATTTCCGACTTCTGCAACGCTTTTTTGAATGGGGTTGAGAGTGAGTGAGTGAGTGAGTGTGTGTGTTTTCGAAACGAAAATGCCGGAAGTGAAGAAACGCGGCACGCGCTATCTTTATTGCGTCACGGTAGATAATTTATAGCGATGTGTGCATATTTTTAAGTGAAAATATGCTTTCGGATGCGCACACGTTTCGGTGTAAAGTAAATATTGAGCCGCTGGGATTTGAATGTCTTTTCAAGAGATCAAAATCATGAACCGTAATAAAATCATGCAACATGTAATGCTCTTAACACAGAAATCCTGACGGTTGTGTGTTTGCCATTACGTCGGTCATTGGATGCATAGAATGTATTGCATACTGACTTGCAATAGGTATATAGTTGTTAGTACTAGTAACATTGTATCCAAATAGACTTGAAAAACGGTTGGAGTATTCGCAACTATGCTCAAGTGCGCAATTGGTCGATTTCGAACAATTTTTGCGATTGAAAGTGCCGAGTGTCGACTGTCGAATCTCGAATCTCGAGCTTCGACTGTCGTCCTATCAATATATTTTTTCAAAAGGGTACTACCATTTAGACTCTTCAGAAGAACAGTGACTACCCGCATGTGCCATTCAAAAAATATCAATGATACTTGACGCTTCTTTGTCATTTCGCAAATTGTTATGTCCTTTTCTTCTGAGTTTTTCAGACAGCTCAAAAATACAATTAGAATACCAGACAATTCAAAGACTTGAGAGAATAATTTAGGCGGATTAATTTTAATTGCCCATTTTGAATGATTTAATAACAATTTGCGAATTTTCAATATATGATTGAACACTTCTTTTATCAATTGGCTCAAATTGCCCATAATCACTCATTTTACGTCTCACAATTAAAATCGCCCATTTAAAGAGTGTTTTTAATAAACGCAAAATCGCTAAACGCAAAATCGCTAAACGCTAAACGATAAAGGTTCGAAAGAAAAACGTCAAAATGAAGAGAAAAAAATCACGATGAAATGAACAGAATCTGAATTTCAAGTCCTTGGTTCAATTGTCACATGAAAATGTCTTTAATTAGGAAATATATAAATAGTGGAAATAGCACCTCCTAAGCGTCTGATTGCAATTGGCGCCAATTGGAATCCGTCAAGACCTTTATTGAGAATAATTGATGATATCCAGAAAATATGCGACTGGTAAAGTTCCATCTTAACTAACTCCACTCCAAAGGCAATGCCATTTTTGTGTTGGCAATAGAATTGAAACGTGTAAATGCAATTCAAGCAATGAAGCCATCCGTTTGCAAATTGGAAATTGGCATTTTTTATGGGAAAAATATAGAAAATAAAACATTAGTTCCGAATATCAAATCCATGTCTGCGAAATGAATCCCTCTCTTTGCCTTTTAATTATATCATTATTTCTGCTCTTTGACATCAATGACACTAGTCGCTTCACTGTCATTTCGCAAATTATTATGTTCTTTCCTTTCTTTCATGAAATTGTCGACAATCGCTCATTTTTCACAGTTCAAAGTGGATAATTTCTACTAAGCGTTTCTGGTTTGAAATAACATAATATTGAAGAGAATACGATAAAATAGGAAGAACCTGAAAATGTCGCATTTGATATTTCACTCCGTGAAAATATTCTTGAATTTGTCTATTAACCCATTATTCGCCAATCATTCAATTTTTTATTTAAAAAAAAATGTTCGACTTTTTAAACGTTTGGTAAATAATGGGTTTGTTAAGGATAATTTTTAAAGGCGGAATTTTCCCGAATTAATAATTTGAGTCGATTGTTTTTTCACTGTTTGTATACTTGTTATAATAAAAAAGAAAGAATTCCTCTTCAATATTGTAAACTCATTATTACGTTTGGAATAGTTGCGCGTGTAGTACACGGCGTGTACTCCTTCACTTCAGTGGGCATGCGATTGAAACGGTGTGACACGTGGCGAGACGGTTGAAATGTGTAAATTGTGTTGAAATCGGTATTAAAAATGCATTATTCGAAATCATATCATCGGTGATATGCGACGACCGATCAAAATCGTCATTTAAATGATTCAGTGAAATCCAGAGAATGTGTGTCCCATCTAGACCAATCCAATCTAAACCGATGCAATTTGCGTACATATTAAACGTACCATTGAAACTGGTAAACACAATTGAAACAATGACATGGGCAAACAAGCGGGGAAAAAAGTCAAAATAAAACATTGGTTTCGAATGTGCCTGCGAAATGGATCCCTCAGTCCGCCGTTTCATTATATCATTATTTTTGCTCTTTGACTTGTGCGTCGCGTTGTTTATTTCGGCCAATGGCTTTTAATTTACGAATAATAATACTCTTTGACTTACTGTTGAGTTGCTCCATTGTTTCGGACGGTTTGTCCTAATGCGTCGAACCGAGTAAATTCAGTCCATTCATTTGGAAAGATTGAGTTGTTGAGTTCTTTGATAGGTTGATCTGATATATGTGATTGAGTGCAATTAGGAATCCATTTGAATGAGTACATGTCCATTAGCATATATGGATGGGAATATATTCCATATAGGTCATGAGAAAGACTGTTTTGAAGAAGATACACACATTTTCAAAAGAAGTATTTATTTTTTTTTTGACGCAATTGAAAGACTCAATTGCAGAATGTCAATGATCTGTACAAAAGAATAACCAAATTTTTTGTTGTTTAGTTAAATCCGTTTCGCGCTTAATTTTGTTCAAAAAAGAAAAACAAATTCCATTCATTCAAAAATCAACGATCGAACTTGAAGTGGCTTTATTATCCAATGCCATCGTCAAATCAAATTACCTGATGCATATGGAGAAAAAAAAACTTCCACTTAATTCCATTATTATGCATTGTAGTTGACACACAAAAACCTTTCGGTGCGCACAATGGAAGTGATTTTCCCACGCCAATGCATGTACTCAATGTACCCATCGACATATGCACCCGCTTAATTTTGCTCTCGTTCATTCTTGCGCCGAACAATAGTGCAACTGGTCTAATCAATTGCCGAAAATGCACCCTTCGGCTCTTGAAACCCTTTCGTTGTACGCATTGAAAATAGGCAGAGAAAAAAGAACTGATCTCACCTGATGAATACACACTCAACGACGACGGTGATCACACACACACAAAACAGCCAGGAATGTGAATGATACAAATGTGTCGCAATAAGCACTCTCAACATTTTATTACCCGACCAACTGTATCGATTCTTTTTTGTCGTAATCAGTTCTTCAGGTTTTTTTTTCATCAGACAAAAACTCGATTGACAACATAAGAGGGTGGTGACATCGCATGGATGACAATTTTTCGTCTCATTTTGGAACGAAAAGTACATGATTTCAATTGATTAGTACGCTCTATTATGTTTGGTTGCTCAAAATTGGTGCATGGAGGTGACATTTAGATCACATGTTTGTGATTCACAAACAATAACAAGAAAAGAGAGCATTCACACTGTACTTGAACACTGCATTCGATTGTTTGTTGAAAGGTAACACCAAGAATGTTTGAACACTTGGAACGTTGCTGCTTTTTTTGTGTTGTGTTACGAAGTGAAATTTCAGCCCCTAATTTGTATTCGAACTCAATTCGAAATGGGTGTGCGTGAACCTAGAGTTGACAAAATCAACAGAAAAAACGACAAAGAATCGAGTCTATTGAGATGTTGCACTTTTCTAAGAGCACGTTTATGTACTTTTTGTAATGCTAACTTGTTTGCCGAGACTCTCGGCCCGAGAGGTATAAGTAATTCTGGAGATAGGATCTTGCGTGATATAAAATGTATACTTGGGATGTATCCAGTGCATTATGACTAAAATCAGTTTGCATTTGTTTTACATGGAAAGAAAAGGGAACAAGAGAGAATGCATTCTCTTCGGTGCATAATTGAACACCGTACCAACTGAGACAATACACTCACTCACCATAGTGAATAAATATTTGTACACATTTTTTTTCAGGCGTTCAGAGCATGCATGAGATTATGATGTTTGTTAGGAATTCTATTCAGTATCCATATATGTCCTGTATCTCATTTTTGCAACGAGAAACAATTTTTAGTTCAATTTTATGCACAAAACTCAACTTTCTCTCTATTTCATATTTCTTTCAATTTATTTAATATTCTTTCTTTTAATTAGATCGTTAACGCTTCGTTATTTCAAGCAAAATTGTTTTTGATATCGGTAAGTGCGACTAAATTCAAATAGATAACACCTTAGAATGGAAATATTTCTCGAACTTATGTTATCTCTTGATTTTCATTGAAATTATCGGCGTGAATTGAACAGTTATCCTCCGCTATTTTTGGACAATCTTGAACCACTTTAGCAGAGCTGTTATAGGCACCCAATCGGTGCCGGCACTTAGATTTTGAGTGCCGCACCTAGTACAATCACAAAAAATGAATTTCGATAATTTTTAATTTAATATTTTTTTCAGCAATATAAAATCATATTATTTCTTTAAAACAATAGCATATTTGAAATTTTTTTCAAAAATACTCAAGAATTATACTTTTAAAAAGAGCTCGGTGCCGCACCGATTCAAGTGCCTGCACTTTTGCAGTGCCTATAACAGCTCTGCACTTTAGATAAAGCGATGATACCATATATTGAAATGTACGAAAAAAATCCGATAATTTTTGGTATCAGCTAACCATGTTATTGTAAATATATTGCGAACACTTCATGTTTTTGCGATGACGTCCATTCAGTAAAATAGTGATATTTAGTGAATTCAGTTGTGTAAAAATGTGGCCTCAATCAAAAGTAACATATTCAAGACCACAATTGAAATCGCCATATGTCCTATGGTAAAAAAAGCACCAAATTCAGATTTGTACATCGATATATTCTTCAAATAAGTGTATAACATATCTTTGTATTGTATGGAAGCGTCCTTTCATAAGTGCTTGTGCTTCAATTATCTGGAAGATGACGATTCAATACATCCAACGTTTGAATTGGTTGTAAAAATGATTTGCAAGGCCAATGCTATATTTCCTGACGTGGATTTCTTAATGGGAATAATAGAGCATGTTCTTGATGGCAAACACACGGACGAATTAACTGCTGCACAGAAAAATTTATTTTCAATATTTCATCTCACTCACAATCATGATAAACTGTCTGAATCACAATTGGAATCCATTCCAACAAACACAGTATTAATTTACGTAACTCTCATACAGTTTCCAGAATTTGATACAAAATTCGTGACAACGAAACATTTGCGCTTTTTGCAACACCTGATTTTCCATTTTTTTTCACATTGCCGAACATTCACTACTATTGATGCATCGCTTGGGGGATGTCGATCACAATGTTTTGTAGTAGGAGACAATTCTCATTTACATACTCACATGCTTATTACATTTCATTCATATCTCATGCTTACTCATATCCATATGTCTCCCCCGCATTTCCGTTTGATTCGCCAAACGGTAATTATGCGCCGTTATATCCGTAAAACGGAAATCAACCGTCACAACAGCATTGTATGACGGAAACGAATCATAATGCAACGGAAGTTATTGCATATTCATAACTTTCGTTCGCCTCAAAATGTAAACGAAGAAATGATATAAAAGAGCGACGCATCCATAGCTCGCTGATTAGTTTTGATTCGCACTTTATCCAATAAACATCTTAACCATCTTACTAACAAAAGTGTTTGTTTTATTTAATTATCTAACTCCATCTAACTATACTACAGTTTCGACAATTAGATGGAATAACTTCCATGCACATGCATTGTACCCCTTTGCAAGCTATATTAGCCACTCCTGCTTACCAAATGTCGTTTATTACAGCAACAACGCGCGTCTTGTTTGCAAGGTGATGTGTCCCATCAAGAAGGGCGAACAGATTTTTATATCGTATGGGTAAAATTCATCAATATTCATATAACAAACTGAACATATTATTGAAACCACAATGTTTTCTTTCCGAAATTTCCTTATCTTTTTAGCCTAACTGTACGATTGTTTAGGCGTGATGAACTTTCTCAAAAATTTTGTCAAGAGCGATATCATTTTAAATGCGAATGCGTAATCTGTTCGACAGACTTTTGGCTGCCATCAGAAGATGAAATCAACTTTACCAATGACGAACTTTACAAGAACGTAATGGAAGTAGCCAATATGATGGCTAAATTATTTCAAGAACTATCGCGAGAAAGAGTTGAACATTATGAGAGAAGTGCATTCAAATTTCTAGAAAAATACGATCGATTCCATTCAACCAGAGAAACGCGTGCAGTATGGGTTACTTTAGTCAACATGTGGCTCGTGCTCACAACGCGTTTCTGAATCTGTCTTTAACATGATTTCAAAGTTCAGCACCAATGTTTCATTAACAAATTATTTGCAGTTAAACTTACTTTTGCTTACAAATAATCAATCACTTTCTTAAATGAATGGAATTTAAAACTATTAGATTTTCTATTGATGCATAAAAATTTGTTGAAATAAAAATAAAATTCATATATTCGTTGTTCTCAATATTCATCATAATCTCCCAAGAAAATCTGGTGAAAAAAAAATTGAAAATGTTTTGTGACTTTGGAAAATGCTCAAAATGAAACGATGCAGTTGAATTGGAAAGACATCTCTCGCATTTTTATTTGCTCTCTCTCTCTCTGTGTGTGTACGTACATACAATTCACATGTGAATTATCATATACTATGCAATGAATAGTATTCACTTTATACACGCGCTTCTGTTCACTCGGTTGAACTACATTCATTCATCAAAAACACACAGTTTTTATCTTTTTTCGAAATGAATGAAGATGATTTTACCAACATTCATTCCATTTTATGCATATAAAACACACAGCGAGCATGGATTTTAATCAGCTTTGAAATATTCATAATGAATATGTTCCCAAAAGGAATCCTTCGCATTCATTTTTAGCTACTTAAATGATATTGTATTCAAACATATATTTCAAATCTACGGTTCAACTCAGCTAATTTTTCGTGTATGTGTGTGTGTTCAAAATGCTGAATTAAATACCATGCCAATCCATCGTAATTGAACAAAAGCATTTTAGTCGACGGTGTGTATTCATCAGTTTTATGAATGAACTGAATGGGCGACGAGAAAAATTGCACAGATTTTGAATCAAAGCGACATTTTGCCAGACAACATATGATTTTTCACTTGCAAATGCTGTGTCTAACGATTAGACAAAGAAATATTGACGCGTTTTTTCAACAGGTTTTTAAAGGGAGGTGATGAAATAACAGTTTTTAGATTTGTTCCTGCTGTTGATGGCTGATTCTGCTATTCCATCTATTTTTGATTTCGATTCTGACATTCTGTGTCTATTTACAAACAGTGTATTTATCCGACGTCTGTTTCAGCGTCAGCTTCTGTTTCTGCTTCTACTACCCACAAACTATGAGTTATAGCCTATAACATCGTCCACTTACGTCGTGGTGACACAATAATAGTCCAATTTTCGGTAGTAAACCATAAAATTAGCTAATTTTCAGTCAACAATTGTCATCGTTGATGACTTTATTGCCACACATGGTCAGTTTAAACCGTCTAAAACAAGTTGCATTGATGAAGTTGATGAAAATTGATTGATAAATGCATTTCTGTTCACGTTGCAGTCAACATGGAATTATTCTCTGCGTTGGTTGCATTCAACGTAAAATTATAGGAATAGTGACATGTGTGAAATCCGTACGAAATGTTTTTGAATGTTCATAAAAATCATTCAGGCCAATAAAAATGACGACTTTTTCTCTGATGTTATCTGTCGAACGGAAAAAAAGCCGCAAATTTTCCACCAAACCAACATGCATTGCGGCATACGAGTGAAGGGAGACGGACACATGCGGAATCAGAGCATAGTGTTCAGCGTAACCATATGTTCAGAATCGATGTAATTTGAGAATTTGCTTGATAAATGCCAACCACCTCAAAATAAACACAAATATTGTGAATATTGAATGGCATTTGCGTGATCGATGCCTATGGGCCTAATTGCATTTTTCCTTTTTATGACACGTTTACGTGTTAAAAAAGAGCGAGAGAGAGAGAGAAGTAATTACCACTGTCGATATGTCACCTACTTTATTGCAGTCATTTGACACTTGGCCATAGAAAATGTTCGAGGGTTTGACTTTAACCATATCCCCGTAGATAAAAGAACAAATCGAAATAGTTTCTAAATGAAAAAAAAATGGTTCATAAAAAGTGTTATATTTCCATTTAATGGTTTCCTAATTCAACATTCCCCTTCCCACTTATTTCATCATATAGTTTTTAGTTGTGGTCAATTTTCGATTCGAAAACATATTATTTTAGCAAATGTTTTGATTTTTTTCCTCGAAATTAGCAGGTTGAATTGTGTGTTTGCATGTTGATTCATTTTTAATCTGATAAAATCGGTTTTTCACCGAGTCTGTCAGTTTTTTGTCAAAAAAAAACCTTTTGATTGACACTTGACTTTTATTTATGGTTATACAACTGGGATGGATATAATATGAAAAAATGGTGTTGAACTGGCCCTAATTAGCTTCAATGCGACCAATCATTTCGGAAAATTATTTCGATTCCAAGCAATTCAAATCGTCACACAGACGACGAACACCTATTCTCGAAAAGCCGATCGATAGCTCAATTGCACTCAATGACGTAATCGTTTGATAGCGTCGTATTTACATACAACAAACAATAAAAACCAAAAAAAAGAGACCGAAACGAAAATCGAATTTCAAGCACCAATCGCTTACGATCCAGCTTCTCTCCCATTTTTTTTTGTTGCTTTCAAATTCAAGTGGGTTCAAGTAGTTGATGCAGATTTATACTTTCACATCTTTGCATCGTAATTTTTTTTCTCGTGTGTGTGTGTGTGTGTGTGTGTGTGTGTGTTAATTTTCGAGTTTCAACCCGTTGATGATATACATGGTGCAACAGCGTATGTGTCAATAGCAAAATGAGATGGAAGTCGAGACGAACTACACAGAAGAAAAAAAAACGACAAACTGAAAAAATATACACCAAATCTGACAAGGATCCGAATCTTTTGTTTAAAAAACGTCTCGCTTTTTTCACTCTATCCATCGTCAGATTCTTTTTTCTCCGAATATTTCGACATACTTGAGATTTTGTGGAGTAGATTTGCCGTTGCTGCTGCTTTTTCCGTATTGTTTCACATCTCAGCATTAATTTTTTTTTTCCAGCTAGGCATATCCAAATATGATGTATTTTGTATATCTCGGTGTAGCTCTCACTATGCATAACAAAAACATATTTACCCAAAACACCGTTGACGTGCCGGGAAAGTGAGTAGTGAGCGAGAGCGATTGAAAGCGAGAAAAAGCGAGAGAGATAGAAAGCGAGGACGAGAGACCAAAAGGAAGAGACAGAAAGAGAAAGAGAAAGCGAGTCAAAGAAAAACATAAGGACAGAAGGAAAAAGTGAATGGAAGCGAGAAGCAAAGACTGAGAAAATGCGAGAGTAAACGGGCAAGAGGACGAGTGAAAGAGATCGAGAGAGAAAAAAAGGCAAAAAGAAGGACCGAGAGGGAGAAGAGAGTGAGATCGGGTAAGTCTACACACTTGAGTCAAAAGACATGTGGCTCGAGAGAGAGAGAAAAAAACCCGAACCAAGCATCCAAGCCAAAGTACAAAATCTCTTCGCTCCTGTATAGGCATTTTGACTGCGATTGAAATTATGCAACATATTTTTTTTTTCGGGTGGTGTCATTTGAATGTGTCAAATGGAGATGATAGAGGTATTATATGCCAGTGAATGAGTTGCGATGTGTTTTTTTTCGCTCTCATCTTTCGTGAATATAAAACTAGTGAGTGGCTGGGCTCTTCTTCTCTTCAACGTTTCGTGTGTTGTTTTTTTTTATTTCGGTGTATATTATGTGTTTACATGTGGAAAATATCCATAATGTGCCTGCTGCAATGTTTTGTCATGTACAGAGCAGACATAGTAATAAGAAATGTAACGATAAGTACCGAAAAACACACAAACACACACACACACAAATAAAAGCGAGTGATTGTGCCATCGTCGTCTCTAGACCGTCATGGTTCGTTCATATATATGTGTATTGTATGGTGTATTTCGGTAGCAGGTAGGTCATTGATCTCCCATATATTTTTCCATATGCACAACACCGACTTAATGGCACAATGGCGAAAACTGATGGCATCCACATAATTATTTCGAGTGGATGAAAACATTCGACGATTGTTACGTGTTCCTCATGTCGTGGAATATCGTCGACTGGAGCTCGGCTAAATCGTGTTTCGAGATACAGCAATAGCAGCCAGCAGCACAAAAAAGATTAATCCGAAGTAGCGTAACGGCAGAAAAAAAAACCAAAATCATTCGTTTTTCGTTTGATTGTGATTTTTATGTAATTGCTTTTGCTGACTTTGCTTGGCTTGGTTTTTTCCCTCCATTTCCATTGATAATAATAATGGTTTTCCGTATGATTTTGCTACTACTGCTTTTCGACATTGCCCAAAAGTATTCACTACTCAAAAAATGATGATTCCTTTGCCGAGACATGCTTATGCAACAACCTTTGTCTCTGTGTGCGCCTCCAAGAATAAGTAAGTTTCGGCTGTACACCAGATATTCTCACAAGGATTATATCAAATTTTTAAAAAGATGTCTATTAACGAGCAGAGGCTGCTTCTGCTGCTGATTGCTATTGATGCTCTTGTTTTTTGTCTATGCATATGTCGTATATCCACCGTAATTTCGATGTCTTTTTTCCCATTCGAAGCTGATTTTTTCCTCTCTCTCTCTGTGTGTACTTCTTTTGACAAATTTTGAAGATGCTTTTCATTTTGTTTATGGAACATCTTTTATTGTGTTGCAGTGTCGCGGGGGAATAATGGAATATTCGGAGATTGTGAAGTGGGTAATGAACGTCGACGAAGCGCAACAACCAAAATATATTCTACGTGTACGTGTAATTTCGTTCAAGTGGATTTTCGGGCACCAACAACAGAACAACAACAAAACACACACACACACACACCGATGCCGATCTTTATGGGTTTGAATCTTTTGATTCATCGATCGCAAGTGCGAACGCATTTTTGACTCATCAATTTGATGGAAAGAAGTGCATTTTTTGTAAATGTTGTAGAAAAAACACTTCTTTTTCCTACTCGCTGCTCTTTGTAAACTGTTTTTTTTTTCTCCTTTTCTCTCTCAACCTCTCTATCTCTTTATCTCTCTTCGCCTTAGCTCTTTCTCCTTATCTCTTTCGCTCTAGCTCTTTCGATCAATCTCTCAACTTTTTTCCCTCTCATTCCTTCTCTTTCCCTCTTTCTATCTCTTTCCATTACTCTCTCCTTCTCTTTCTGTCCCTCTGCCTCTCTCTCTCTCTCTCTCTCTCTCTCTCTCTCTCTCTCTCTCTCTCAACGATTTTGTCGAACGTGTCAGCGCATCAATTTGAATGCACATAAATTCGGATGCAAACAATTGCTGAGCATTCCGATTCGTTTTTCATCGCCTTCCAAGCGATAAATGCTTAAGAAAAACAGAATTTAAATCAAATTAAGTCTCTCTGTGAACTCTTTTTTTCTTTCTTCATATTTCTTCTCTTTTTTGTGCATGAACCAAAGCGGCATTGTGTGCGGACATGATTTTTATTGTAGCGCGACTTTATTTGATATCAATAAGACCGTAAGATTGGATTTTCTCTCTCATTTTTTTTTCTCTCCTCGACTCGAATATTCGTTCAAATGTCAAAATGTTTTCATTTGCTTTAAGTGTGTGTGTTTTTTTTTTCTTTAAGTCGGAATAAATCTTGATATTCTTCTGTCATCTCTTTTGTGTGTATTTACTTGGGAATTGTTATTTATAGCGTCTCCTGACGTGTTTATTGTTATCGATAAGTGCTGCATTATCTCTATTATTTGAATATTAACTTATGAAGGGTATAAAAACCAGCATTTTCATCATGAATCTGTCGAGTCCATTGACCGCGACCGAGTAGATTGTTTTTTTTTTTACCGATATCGCTTTTTCTCATTTTTGTGATGGTATTATGTAAATCAATGGTCGAGCTATTCCTTTTCGATTTCATTTATCAATATCTACACAGTGAAAATTATAGGCTTTTAATAATTCCTCTAAACATTTTCGGATTTGATTAGAGATTGTTTCGGCATCTGTGCGATTGATGTGCATTTGAAGTCGGTAGTAGTAAGGCTGAAGAAAATAAAAGTATTAATGCTATTGCCTAGTAAACATTGCTTACGATTACGTGCCTCTTTCGATTTCCAGATGTAAATAGATAATTATGAATCGAATGAGAGTCTATAGCCAGCAATTTAAACACTTTGGTAACGGAAAGCTGTCGCTGCGATAATAAACACGATTTTCGGACGAATTTTTTTTCTAAAACAAATCACACTGAAATGTAATATCTTTAGATAAATACAGACAATGAAAACAAATCGCTAAACCAGCATCAAAACAGATTCAAAAGAAAGAAAAATAATAATTCATCGAAATATCCACATTTGGACAATTTAATTATAGGGCTATTTTTATGGTGAAACGAACACGTTATCGTCGTTGTTGTTTCTTTAGATCCAAAATAAATTATAATGACTTATTCTAATTGGTCATTTGGTTCAGAGGGCCAGCAAATCCTCGGTGCTGGTTTCGTTTTGACAAGAAATTTCATGCATATCGAATTCAGAATCGAGTTTTATCGTTGATTCAAAAATGAAAAATATATAAAAGAACTAGGAAAATACTACTCTTCAATTTCACTTCTTCTTCTTCTTCATCTTTTCCCTTTTTTCTCTTTTCTCATTCTTCTTCTTCTTCTTCTGATTCTACTTCTTCTTCTTTTTCGTACGTCTCTTCAATATATCGGTCACTCTCTGTTTTATTCTTTATTAAAAAAGATTATTCTGGTCAAAAACAATCGAAACGAGTGTAAAATTACTACGAATCTCATCCAAAGAAAAAAAATAAATTTAAAATTTGGTTGACTGTTTGCGAGCAAGCGATTTATTATGTGTTGGTCCCTCACACACGCACCTCATAAAAATCCACTTTAGATTGCTCGAAATGGACATTATCTACCGTTTCAAACCCTCCGAATTGGTCAATGTGGGCTGCAGTACCATTTTAAGCGCGCTTGTTTTAAACGTAAAAATACATTTAATTGACGCAGTTCTAACAAACAAATTATATGTTCAATTTTATTTTTATTAATGCATTTGCTGCTTTTCTCTCTCTCACTGCACCTATCTTCATCACGCATTACGTGCCTTTTTTTATCGCCGGTTCAGTCATACCGTTTGAAATGTACGCTCGTTGTGACCGAGCACATTATCAACACGAAATCAAACAAATGACGTAAAAACACATGTACTCAATATACCGAAAAAACGTCTCTCACTCTCTCTCTCTTCTTCTCTTTCTCCCGCTCTCCCGTTCACTCGCTCAATAGCTCACTCGCTCGCAGGTGTTTAATACATTTTATGAATGCTTTCCGTCTATTTGGTCTATTTGGTCGGAATTCATTTGAAATATGGTTTAATGTGTATAAAAAAAATGTGTCGCTGGTAAAACATTATTTGTAATTACGACGAAAGCACCAGCTCTTTTCATTCTAATCACCTTCAATCAGTGATAATTTGATAAAATACGTTTCATTTTTACCGATGCCGCGCGCCGCAATCAAATCTTTCATCGGAACGTCTTTTATAGCCGTCGAACAATAATACAACAATTATCTAAGTGCATCTGAATCCTTGATTGAATCTGTTAAGCACCTAACATTTATGGAGGAAAACGTTTGTTTGCGGTATCAGGCTCGATTTCTTTGATAGATTCAATTGTAGCTTCGAAATTGAGACGTTGTTTTGAATGGATTGCTTCATTTTTTGATGAGAAAATTCTCTTTTGCTTGAAAATTAAGCTTTTCTGTTTGGTATCTTCTTTGTTCTGCTCAAAAATCCCCTTTTTTATCTAAATATTCTCAAATTCTTCGCAAAAACGTCATACTTGCTCTCAAAAATGAAATGTTTTCCTTGAAAAATCCATTTTGAGACTACAAAATATCATTTTTTAACTCAAAAACTTCACATTTTCACTCGAAAATTTCCTTTTTCCAAATTAAAAAACATATTTTTCCCTCAAAAACATTGATTTCCTCCACAAAAAGGTCATTTTCAATCAAAAATATTATTTTGTCCTTCAAAAACTGCATTTTTCGGTTCAAAAAGCCGATTGTTTCACACCATGTTCCACAAAACATGCCACTTTTTGCTCAAAAACATAGACCGTTATGGCAAAAACAGAAATTTACATCGATTCCAGGCATCAAAATCGCTGTCTAACCGCAGTTCACCAGTTTTGTTATTAAATATTGAACTTTTTAATTATTGCAATTTGAATATCAAAGAGTCGTGTTTTTCCAAGCTGACGACACTTCAGTGCAAACATCATTTGAGCGCTCGCAGCGCCACGAACTCTCGTATCATTTTGTATTGACTTTTCGATAGTTCATGAGTTCGCCGTAGCTTCGTCAAAACGTTTCGTCCCTTTGTGTTTTTCATGTGTTACAACTAGATGTGATTTGCTAGTAAAAGCCCATCGATTTGCATATTTAATGGCGAAACATGAATTAGATGTCACCGTCACATGTGTAAATGATTTAATCAGGCGATGTAATTAAAATGTCGGTAGGACGAACCGAATCGGTTTTTATGGATCATGCAACACATCGCATGCATATTGCACATTTTTTACTATTGAAATCGGCACAGATGGGCCGAAAAAATTATCAATTGCAAATTTTATTAACATTGTCACCCAAAAAAAAAATCGTAAAATTTTTATAGTTCAATCAATATTTTGTGATATTTTACGAGTTTTTGAGTCGATGTGCAATTCATATGAAAATGAATGCATTTCGATGCAATTCCGTGCACAATGTCCTGTAAAATCGTAAAAAAATGAATCTCCATAGATAAATAACGGATTTTATGTAGCAAATAAAATGTGCTGTGTAATTGATATTATATGCATTGCATATGTTAAAAAAGGATTCGTAATTTTTGGTACACGACACATAAACATTTTTGGTTGATACCCCAACTAGTGTTTACAACCGACATATCTATGTTGTTTCATATTATTAACCTAATTTATTCATGCAAAAAGAATGCACTAGTTTCCGTGTACCTTTTCAACGAGTGCACTTTTTTTTCGATGCTTCGAGTCGATTGGAAAAGGGGTGCGTGAATCGATTCAAGCCTAAATATGTATCGATGAATAATAATTTATGAGCTCCGTACCGAAACATTTTATTAACCGTTCGAAGAGTCAATAGCATGATTAGGATTAATTTCGAAGGTCAAAATCACATGGCTGAAATGCAATCGACATTGCATTTTACAACCGATGCTAATGCCGCATTTTGGGTGCGATGAAATTAGAGATTGAAGTGCTAAATGAGAAGTAAAGATTTTTGATATGTTCCGCATTAAATCTTGCGTGCAACAAAAAAAAAAATTGACGCGCCTCAACCCTAACCCATGTCTTTTTGGTAACATTGCTATTTTGCGTGCACCCCTGGAATCATGCGGCCCAAATGAACCGAAATGCTATGAATAGAGATGCTGTGCTACCTTACAATTTGCCGAACGTCGCTTCCATTGAAATGGCTCTCTCTCTTTTGAGTTTTGTTTTTCACCACCCGGCTGTGAACCCGTTTTGTGCATCTCTTTTGTTCGGCAGGAAGTATTTTGCTTTAAATCACAACAAACGTCTCGAGACATGAAACATTTTGCCATTCGCCAAAATCCAGTTTGTTTTCATTTAATTCGGTAAATGTTTTACCGATTTAAGTGCATGGCAATTGGCATATGAAACGAATTTACATCCATGCTGTCCACTTCGACACGCACTTATAAGCTAGACAATATGCAAATTCGACGCTGGTACGTCGTCTGGACGAACATGCAATGGGACCCATCGAAACGGTAGTTTGACAGATGAATAGCAAAATGAATGAATAGAAAAGTGAAATGTTATACATTTGAGAATAAACACGTGACTTCAGAAGGAAGAAAAAAACTTCCTCCGCGTGCCGTACTCATTTAAATGTTTCCGTTTTTTTTTGGTACTTTAAAATATATACAAACTGTGACCATCATCGACGATGATTCATCGTTGTTGAATTAGACAAATGTCCGACTGCATTTTTAATTGGCTTGAATCGGTTTAATACTGAGTGCGTTGTCGTTGCTCATGAGTTGAAGCTAAATGAGCTATTGCTGTTCTGTTTTTTTTCAGCATGCTCTGGTGATATGCATGGTAAATAAACGCCTTTTCAAGCCTAAATTTTCAATTTCAATCCATTCTTAAATTTCAAATCTTGAATTTTTTTTTATTCTTGAGATTGAAACTCCAATTTTTTTCATTCTTTAATTGGAAAGTATCAAATTGAAACAAGAAAAATCCTTTGAAAACACGAAAAAACTCAAAATTGTCTGAAAAAACAAAAAATCGAAGCCTTTAGTCAAACATTTGACTAAGTTTATGTTAATTAGAAAGAAGATTTCGTATTAAAAAAAAGTGTAAATTTGAAACCTCTCCCAAAAAACGCGCATCATTAAAAAGAGTATATCAAATGAGCATCTGATTGAAGGGGTGTAATTTTTGGTAAATGTTCGGTTTGTCGTGCGATATTTTCCCAACGAATGAAATGGAATGAAAAGTCACAATTCAGTGTTCTGCTGCGTCAGTCTGCTTGAGATCGGTGTAATCAAATACTTATCAATTATGCTTTACAAGCGGCCGTGTTGGAGATTTTTTCTTTCAAATCGGAATTTAAATGAGTTTAAAGTAGTGAATGTGCATTTTCACACGATGAATCAAAATGCCTTAAATAAACTCGACAATATGTTTCTTCCAATGGAGAGAGTGCGGCTATCTGATTGTAACCCTTTCGTGCGATGTGATGATTTAGTCGGTTTAAATAGTTGTACCAACAATGGTGCAGAATATGCGGGCTCAAGCCACGTGACTTTTTGTGTGTGTGTGTGTGTGTATGCTATACGCGCCTTTTTTTCGATTCTACTTTCCTTTGTTTGGCTGATTGTTTCAAATTTCACATTATTATGACCAACACATCAGTTTATTACCACATTTAATTACTTCTATACGCTCCGTTCTCGATTGAAATCTGCTTTCGTATCAGATTTCACACATTTTCACGTTCGTCTATTTGATTTTTGCTCGCAATGAACCCAAAATAACTATGCAATTTCTATGGGAGACTGAAGAGGATGGTCGATTGGGATAGAAAGGGAACAAAAACAGATTGAAGAGAATGGGAGAGAAAAAATGTTTCTCTTTTCTCAATTGGTTATTGAGAGTCGTCTGTTGATAGAGAGAGAGAGGGAACGAGAGAAGATGAGAGTAGTCTACAGGAAGCAAATCCAGAACGGGAGCTACAGAGGCAAACAGAAAGAGAAAGAAGACAAGAGTTCATGATAGAAACATATATAGATCGTAACTATCATTGAGGGAGAGAATGAAGCACTCTCAAATAGAAAGAGCGAGAGGGAGAGAGAGAGAAAACGTTTGTGAATAAGAGAGAAAAAGAGTGCGAGTTGGAGTCTTCGCAGAGATGAAAGATTACTTCAACACCATGCATCACCACAATGTGAATGGGAAACAATGTCGAGTTCAAACCGGCGAAAAAACAGCGGGTGAATGTTAAATGGTGTCCTTTTGTTTGACGTGTGTTGTAACCTTTTTTTTCGTCATCTAAACGGGAGCCGCTGTTTGTGATGCGAGGCGGGTTATCAAAAATTCAACTTTTAAATTTCCCATTATGTTTAAACGCCCGAAATAATTATAATATACAATCTATTCCCAAATTATCGCCAGATTTTGCGTGATTGATGGATTGTAAATAAAAAAATTGTGTGAAGCCTTGAGGCGAGACGGGTTTTTTTCCAGCCTATCGATATCTTATTTGCATAAAAGGTATTAGCAATCATCAAATGTTTGCTTTTCAATCGACTCTTGTTGTGCATTTAGAATATTCTCTGCATTTTTTATGCTGAGTCACTTGAAAGTGAAGAACTTTTTTTCATGGACATTTTTAGCATATATTGACATCGGCTCGTTTGATATTGATGTGAAATTCATACTTCAGGAAGGTTTTTAAACACTTAACATATTCAATATGGGAAAATTGTCTGAGAACGAATTCAATCTATGAATTTAATTCTGCAATCATATACATTCAATCACGTCGAATGATTGTTTGATTGAATCTATAATTGAAGTTCGAGTGAGGCCGATGCTTCTCGTTTGCGAAGAACGAAATTGGTGGACATCATCGAAATTGAAATGTAATATAGGATTATTCTATCGAATGGCCAATGCTATATATTCGAAACACTCTCTCCCGAGATGTACGCTATGAAGCATGAGGTCTTTATTTTATAATTCATAAGTAATAATCCGCACTTCATTAGTCATCTTTGAAGCCATGTTCAAAACATGGTTATTGAATTACTTTGGCTTATATGAGTGCACCGTCTTTTATGATTGCCAATGTGAACGCATGCAAAAATGAATCTCCGTTTCCCAGTCGCCGTCATCGTTAGCAAAAATGAATTTGCCGGAGCAAAATGTGTCGTATATTGCATCCATCGTTTCGGTCTCATCCCATTTGTTCGCTTTAATATATCTGCATTTTCTCGCGCGTCTGAAATAATTTTCGTTCGAGTTAGTTGAAAGCCATCGCGCGCTTAGAATTGCATAACGATTTGGCGTCCCTATGAGCACGGTTGCAGTTTGAATTGATTGGTTTGGGCGTCGTTGATTAGACATTCGTTGTGCCTGTCGAGAAACCGTCCGAACGGCAGACCCATGAATAATGACCGATCGGAAAGCGGAAAGGTATCAATTTGTCTGAAAAATAGATAGCGAATGTAGTCGCGAGTTGAGCGTAATCGAGTTAAAACTACGCAAATGTGCGACTCGATGGGCGAAATTGTATTAGGATGACACACACACACACACACACAGAGAGAGATACATTCACTTTAATCCGATTTAATGAAGTATCGCCATTGCTTCGAATGTCATTTCTAATGAGTTTATTGCTTCGATGCAACCGCATTCTCAATTTTAAAGAGCCCATGCATCATACACACGCACTTCAAAATTTATCGCCGGCGATTTATAATAAAAACAACACCAATGCATTGGCGAAAGAAAATCGTCGGACGTGTCCAATCGTCGAGGACCGCTCAGCAACTCTCATGTCGAGCAATGGTTCTTCATTACATTTGCATTAGATTCCCATTTGTTTGAAGTTAATCGGCAAGCTCTTGTTCTCGACCTACCCAAACATTTATTACACGTATATTAAAATCCGAAATTAAACACGAGTGCTTCATTAGTCACTGATAATAAAGAAGAAACATGCATTGCGCTCCGGCGCTCTTTCTAAAGGCAACTCTCTCTCTCTCTCTCTCTCTCGCTCATAATTCGACCGTTGAGAGAAATATGATTTGATTATCTCGTTCGAGTCAGCCCTATACAGTACGGCAAATGAGACACATTCGTGTATGAATTTGACCATTGCATCTCGTCATATTTCATTTCGAAATTGTGTACGTTTGCAGAGTCGGTCATTCGTCGATAAATCAAAATCTGAAATGACAAATATTTGCATAATTAACGATTGAACAATTTGTCAGATATGTAAGTGACAAATATTTGGATTTTCAACTGCAATTTGCTGATAGCAAATGTCCGGATGCGAATGGATCTGTGGTTTCAGTTACTGTGCTACAGTTTCAAACCATATCTTTCCAGTTGGTACAGGAAAATTGAATCATTAGTTATTTACCTTTGGATGTAGTAATACACTGTTACAGAGGATATGCCCAGGGAGAATACCGAAATTGAAAACATTTTGGAAAGCCAGGCCTAAATTAGCTAGCGAACGGTTGAAATATCGCTCAATTTTCCATCGGCTCCGGAAATGCATACGATAAACAAATAAACGTCTACATTTTGAGGTAGCATTGCAAATGCAATACACAATACATAACGAACAATTCGAATATTGCAGTAAATATGTGGAAAAGTAGACATGAAATGGAACATTCACCCAGTTTGGGTTGTGAAAAAAGCCTTGCTTTTATCTTTAGTAGCAACTTTTCATAAATCGCACCCGGAGACAGCACAGAAAGTCTAATTACCTCAAACTATTTGTTTAGATTTCAAATATTTGCGAATTCACTATTAAATGGGTGGAAGAACATAGGTTGTTTGTTTGTTTTGTTGCAAAATTCCTTAACAAAACTACTGATATCAAATGAAAACTGCACTTCGACACAAGAATTTATTTTAACAAAGTATTTTCATTTGATAAGCCAAATCAGCCGTGGCTCTCTTGAATAAGATTCACTCAAAGTGTTGTAAACTATTTTATGAAACTCATAAATATCTAAGAATTACTTAGAAGTAATAAATTGTGCATGAGACAAGCGAATTTTATATTTGGATTGCAACGATAACGCGAGTAAAAATGGTATTGATGGTAGTAATATTGTGAATATTAAACATCCAACCGAATTAAACAAATGTCAAAACCCATTGATATTGGAACATTATGCAGAATATGTGGAAACTCAATTGGAAAATAATGTTCAAAAGTCAGTTTTAAAAGATTTTATACAAAAATTACGTTCAAAAGAGATAAGAAATGATTTTAAAAATTTATTTCCTTAATTTAGTTATAAATAAAAATTGGAAATGACATCGTAAAATGCATGGTGTTTTCACTTTCGGTACGAAAATTGATTTTGACAGTTTTTCTTCTCATTTGATATCAATAACGACTTTGACCGAATAAAAAAAATCTATTTCAATTTCTTTTTACTTTTTGCAAATAGCAACTCAAGATCTTTTGGCAAATCAGCTGAATTCTCTCGCAAAAAACTGTCAGTGATTAAGTTAAGCTGTCTCATCATATTCTGGTGTTCTTTTAATTCAGATATATGTTCTGTGTTAGCGATGATTGCATACAATGCTTCAATGATGCCACGTTTAAAGCGTATTTTGTCCATGTACAACACGTTGAAGTCTTTATATTCAGGGGTATATTGTTGGACAAATTCCATTTTTCTGAAGAAAATACAGAAGAAATTAACAGTGAAAACAAGGGTAGAAAGTGTTGGCAGAAAAATAAAAAAAAATCATCTTAGAAGAAATGAAAGTAGATTTACGTGTAGCAGCGGAGAAGATCTCGGAAATTTGTTATCAAAATCCTAGAGAATGAAATTAAGTTCGATAGTTAGTGGATCATGATCAAGTTGAAGTTTGAATATTGTTGTAAATTTCAAAGGTTTGTTAGTAATGAATGGATTATTACTCTGGTTCAAAGTGTTTCCCAATGATTTTACCGACTCGACGTCCACATGAACTGAGAAATTGAATCTTCTCGTAAACAATCGACTCATCGCTTTGTTCATAATGAAGTGGTTGCAGTTTGAACATCGATTCAATCATATTAGTCGTCACAATATCTTCACTGTTGGAAGAATGGCATTAGTTTTTTTTACAATTGAGTCAATAAACTCTTTAATAGGTAGGTTTCAACCTATAACGCTTTAAATTATTTGATACTTCTGTTGGAATGGCTGTTTAGAATCTAAAATACTTGCTTGAACGTCAATGAAAACCCATAGGCGATATTCATGTAGAAAATGAAATAAGCCCGATCACTTTTCCTATCTGCTGGTACTCGTTCTCGCAAAATTCTAGAATCATCACTAGTTATCCTGTGAACAAGATGAAGCAGATGAATTTAATGTAAGACATTGTAGATCTATGACCATTGGAGATTCAGCTTTTCATCTTCTTATCCGAATAATAGTCATTTATGATTTTAAAAAAATCAAAAAACTGCTTCAAGGAGATACCAACGGTAGTAATTCATCGGCCATCCGAGAAAGGTTTCTAATGAATTCACGCAATTCCGCTCGGAAGAGTGAACTATTCTGAAATAATTCAATTTCACCACTTCGCACTAAATCGACAATCAATCTAAAGACTTTCATAGCAGAATGTTTAATTCCTGGAGATACGTCCAATGGAGCCAGATCAGTAACTTCATCTGCTGCATTAAAGAGCAACATTGAGAATATTAAGGTTGTTCCAGTTTCAATTCTGCAATAGTATTTCATAATTTTTGGTATGAAAATTTTCGATCAACAGCTTGATTTGGCATATTTCATTCATTAATGCATTCAAAATTGAATAATAGGTGTTAAAACATTCCAAAAAGTAGAAAATGCATGTGAGTCTTACGACGTTGGTGTTTTAGAGACGTCATTCAGTCTTAAAAGCACTTTGATCATCAACTCTCTGGAATGAGAATCAAAAACTATAAAAAGTGGATAAAATCTAAGTAATACTAGTAAGTATCAAATCAGAAAAATATGGCAATCGAAAGAAATATCAAGTTGCACGAAAGGAAAAACAACTCACTCAATTTCCTTCATATTGGCTTCATATTCTGATCCAGGTGGTCGAACGTCAATTTTCACTCCCATTTTATTCAGGTGAGCAAAGAATCCTTCAAAGTTCAGCCACTGATCTGTTTCTACAACATGTTTTACCAATCGATAGTAAAAAGTGGCGAAAGGACCATAGATTTGTTCCCAGCTGATCGGAACGAATCGTAAACGAGCCATCAATAATTCTGTATTGTTAAGGCATTGATCCATTGGAAATGATGCGATTTGCTAAATGAAAAATAAGAATTGCAGAAACGGTTTGAAATTTCATCTCAAATCGATCGGTTCTTTTGATAAAAACTCTTACAC
This sequence comes from Sitodiplosis mosellana, assembly GCF_009176505.1. Taxonomy (NCBI): domain Eukaryota; kingdom Metazoa; phylum Arthropoda; class Insecta; order Diptera; family Cecidomyiidae; genus Sitodiplosis; species Sitodiplosis mosellana. The sequence continues at coordinate 606,628 of NW_022595257.1, forward strand.
TGTCACGCAATTCTCGAGCTTCTTTGCATATATTTAAATGTGCGAATATCTCATTGTCACTATTTAAAATTTATGAGTAAGATTTTCATGAAATTTATTATAGAAATAGATTAATGGATTTAAAATCTGTTGATTTAGTGCAATAAACTTGGTGAATGTTCTGTTGGTAAAATTGGGAAGTACCTAATATCAGTGGTCTTTCTTAACCACTCCGTAAAATACTGAATTGGCCGGCTTTTTGTCTCACGAAGTTCGGCAATTGCAAAAAGGTCTAGAATTTGCTCTCTGCCAAGTGCACTCCTACAAAAAAGTGGTGAAGAGACGAAAATCATGCCCTTAGTTTAGGATTAAATTGCGAATTCGATCAACATTCCAGAATTGACTTCATGTTCTTACTTAAGATCAAAGCCTTCATCGGAAATTCGATGTAATATACAAAATGCAGCTACAATTGGAATATCAGATCGATTGCCTGCATACGCTTGTTTAGAAACATCTCGCTCGTTTTGCGTGTAGAATTTGAAATTCCGTCTGTTCAATGTAGAACGATTACAGTCGCAAAATTAGAGAAAAAAAATGTCTATAATTTATTTGCCGATAATCAAATTAAGAAAAAAACTCAAAAGATAAAGGAAACCTATGCCATTTGAGTTTTGATTCCTCCGTCGGTTCTTCTTGGAGTAATTTTTCAAATGTTTTTGCGTTGAATCTTGGTTGATAGGTCTTTTGATTTGCTCCATTAGCAATGGCAACCATTGCGTTGGCTGTTTCGACCATAAAAGGTAAACTTGGTCCCGAAAAATATGGTGAACTAAAAAAAAGCGGAAGAGATGACTTTTTTCAAATTGCAAATTTTCAGTTCTTAAAAAAGTTCAGTTCAACAATTTTCACGACATTGGCACGTTTGATCGTAATTTTCTACACCAGCGAATTCTGTTCAAATATTACTCACGTTTCAAACTCCGATGATTGCAGTGCATCTTCAAGAAAGACCATGAGCACGGGAATTGTCCATTCAAACGGTTCAAATAGGTCATCCGAACTTGAATCTGTATCCATTGCTGTTCTCACTAAACCATTCAACTGGTCTATAAGGCTGTAGACGTCTGACAATCTGCCAACGTGTTTAATTTAATTTAAATTTCGGATGAAGCTTTTTTTTGAGGCTCGTTTGGTTAATTAATTTAAAATATTTTCATCACAGCAGACGACAGTCTCGAAATACGAAAGCAAAAAATGGGAATACGTGCACTCACTTGAAAATTGACTTGTATGAGCCTTCATTCGAAATTGCCTCCTGAATGTTATCGAGCGAATTTGTCACAATGTTCTCCATCAATTCGGCGTAAATCGTCCAAAATTGGTGGGCCTTGGAAGTTTGATCAGCGATAAAAGTATTGGACCCACAATATTGGTCTCGGCCATGAAGTACCGATAATAGTTTCAACAATTCCACTGCGGCATTGACTTTGTCTAGAGCACTTTTCCCTCTGGAATTCACCGAAAATTTTAAACAATTTGACATGACAATTTTTATTTTAAATCAGATCACTTAGAATGGGTAACATTTTATTCATTTATTGTCGTTTCACCGTCAAGAGAAGTCAATTTAAGACATTTTTTATTGATTTATAATGGTGTTATCAAGACTCTCGGAATTCACTTACAATTTTGCTTTGCATTCATTCAAAATATTCTCAATATCCGGGAATGCATCGTCTTTTGTCTTGGCCTTTCTACCGAGCCATTCAAATTTGTCTTCAACTCTGAGAAAAAAGAAACGCATTTTAATGAATCAATAAAACGTTTTTGATACACTGACAAGTATTTTTAAACGACTTTTCCCAAGCGGTTCGAAACAGTTGCCAATTGTGTGACTCGCAATATTGCTTGCGTTGAACAACATCTCAACAGCTGGTTACCAGCTGTTCACGTATGAAAGGAATGTTATTTTAGGAACATTCAGACAGTACTGAATATAGCAAAACGTTCCGTTTCAAAATATTTAAACAAACATATGAATACGCAAATCTGGTATGAAAATTGAGATACGTTCACATTTTGAACTTCAAAATCGTTTGTTTTGACTAAATATTCCATTTTTGGACGTGCTTTGTACACAGTACACTGTACACTGTATTCAAATTATGAATTTATTTTGGACTTCGCAAAATACATAGTTGAAAATTCAAACTCACTCTTTTGCTCTGATTTGCCATCCATCGTCACAATCACACTTTACACATAAACTAACAAGTACAATCAACACGCTGTGCAAAAATTTCATTTCTTGCTTTCTATTCTTACTTTTATCTTTCAAACAAAACTCAAAACAGTTTAACATTTGTTAAAAATGTCACCAACAAAAGATTAACATCACTTAGAATAGAACTAATTCGAACAATTCCCAAACCACCAACGTTCAAATTGACTTTCAGAGCTCAACTAATGAATTGCAAATTGGAGCGTTGTATGCCTGGCAATAATGAGGCATTGCCTCAATGCCTTATATACAAAGGTGAAACTAATAAATATCAATTTTGAAACCTGTAATCTCACCGTGAATTCCATCGGAATATTTGTTTCATTTTTTTGCACAACTGTTTTAACAAGCTCACACGAGCGATTGATTGACGAGCGCAAAATTGTGTGTTAAAAAAATGAAATGATGTCTCAACATCAACCAACACAAGATGAAAGAAATGCCTTCAATAAAATCATTTGGAAAAATTTGCCATTAAAAGAGACGAATTCTTCTTTTTCCTTTTGGAAGGAGAAGAAGAAGAAGAACAGTCGCTGAAACTGAAAAAAAGAGACTATTTCCGTACGATTAAATTGGAGATGAGACAAGCTTCAATCTATTTCTCAATTTCTATCAGTAGCAGACCTCATGCATAGGAATTTCATCATAAAAGATGAAAAAAAAAACTAAATGTTCAACTATCATATCAAGAAAGACCATAATCAAAACGTGATGTTATTTCCTAGAATCGCACCGATAACTTTAGTTTTATGACTTTGAGTCAAAAGTGATTTCAATTTCGGGATAAATTTTTCCAAATGCACCAAGCCGTTGTCATGCTGTCATTGCACCCGAAAATGCACCATCAAATGAATAATGTGCTAACCAAACGTTGAGTTTTATTGTTCGTTCTCGTGTTTTATTGGTATTTCCTCATCACTTCATTCGCTCGCTCGATGCGTCGGTTGATCGCATTTATGATAGATGCTCTATCTTCTCAGCGAATGTGAACGTAATCAATTGTAGGTGGTGTAGTTCAGTGAATCCACCACGTTGAGTCCAACAAGAAAAACTGAAAAAATGGAAATGAAATTATATGATTTTATGGGTTTTTAGTGTAAAACTATAATTTATGGATGAGTTTTCGCTTGCGTATACTTTCCACTTGAACTGTCTTCATTGCATTTTGACAATCGCTTGAATATTTTATGGGCTGCAGCACGTTTAATTTTTCGATCTATCTATCTCTCTTTTTTCCTATCTTTTTCCTATCTCTCTTTCTCTCTCTAACTCTCTGACTCTCATTCTTGCTCTTGTTCTCGCTCTTGCTCCCGCTGCCTGACCTATGCTTCTCTCTTTTTCTCTCAACAGAGCTTCTCTCCTTCTCTCTCTCTCTCTTTCTCTTTCTCTTTCTCTTTTTCAGCTGAGTGCAATGAAGCGCACGTTTTCCAAAAAGGATGGCATTTTTTCCACGTCATATCATTTGGCCATAAGTTAACCGCTTAATGATTGCGGTACGGTATGAAAGAGTCATTCAAGATTTAACCCGAAATATGTTAATTTTCCCATTGAGCACAAGACACACAGTGAGCCATAAAATATTCAAATAATTTCGTTCTCAAATGAAACCGAAAAATTCATAGATAAAGAATCATTGGTTTGGCTTGCTCAATTGTTGGGTGGTGGTGGTCGGACACTTGATGTTTTTATCTCTAGCATCTAAACGAGTTGAATATTTCTTGATTAAGAAATTTTACCGTCATTTATTTTACCGAAGAAAACGACAAATCTTCGATGCAACGACTTGAAAGCAAGTTAAGCTATGTTCGGCTCGTACTGTTCATACTGCTCGCACTCAAATAAAAAAATACCATCAAATTGAATTCTATTGTGACGATTGCGACCGATTCCATATAACCGAAATTTTATAAATAGACATATTTTATGATTCCAGTGAAAAAAGGAGCATTTTGTCGTTCACATGCCATGAGTCACAAATCAAAAAGAGAAACCATCGTCTTGACATATTCCATCCGTCACGTACTTTAGAAATATTTATTACAATTCATGCCGTCGATTTATGTATAACTGAATTGTGTAACAGATATACCTATGTTCAGTTATAACTGAATAATATTTAAATTCCAAAAGGGCTCGATTCTCCTTCTAACCGTTTCATACAAGAATGCATTGCTTACACAGACAAAAAAAAAACGATCAACAGCTTTACAAATGACCTGAACATGACTAATATCGACTCGCTCTGGTAAACATAGTTTACCTATGAATAATTGCACTTTTCTTACGAAACGAAACCATCGAAAGAGAAGCGAACGAGGCGAATGGTTCGAAAGAGATGGGAGAGATGAATAGCCCGAATGGCTCCAAAGAGATGGGAGAGAATGGCGCAAAAGAGACGAAAGAGATGGAAGAATCGAATGACTCGAACAGATTGCTATATTCTCTAGCTGACAAAATGAGTCATCGCGCTGGTGTGTTTCATCAGGCACAGCCAAACAGGTACAGACATGTCCGATACGGTGCAAAATTGCAACGGTAAAAATTATTATATGGTCTACATTCTATTGCATGCAAGTAATTATTAATTAGCAAATGCAGCAGCAGAAATTGGATTGAACAAAGCGCAGTTTTTTTACAAACAGCCGCATATGTGCAGTTTTCTACTCGTTGTTAAACTTCCGAATCATAATTATAGATTAAGTCGAATGCAGACAATGAACGCCAACATGTTCTTTCTTTTTCAACTTGTTGCATGCCATCGTTGCTGCGGCTCATCTTCTATTGTTGCAATAGTACACTTCTTGTTTTGCCCGTTTGTTGCACATATTATTGCATTTCTTTGGCTAAAATAATACTTACCTATGGTTACATTACTCATCTCTGCCAAACACGCACCATATTATAAATTCTAATATCTTTTCGAATGCCTACTCAAGAGTGAGAGGGTCATGGTTCTGTGATTGCACGTCATCTTTCTCTCTGTCGTTGACCGTCGAAAAGTTTTTTTTTTGTATGTATTCTTTCGATGAGTCATGATTGAGCATTCAGACGAACCGTATTGAGTGCATATGTGCAGTCTTCTACATATTAGCAATTATTCTATTGAATAGACGTGATTTTAATCGTCTTTTTTTCGACTTATCTCTCAACAGTCTCGTTTGTGTGCGCAGATGCCATTGAATACTTTGAACCGAAACATCTTTTCCTTTGCACATTTCGTTTACGGATATAATTAAATCGCGTTTGAAATGAAGGTAAATGACGGCAAATATGTTAATTCCTCTCGTGTCTGATCCACTCATTCTTTTTTTGCGGAATTCCATCAAGTTCGTCGCTTCCTCTGATTTTATATTTACATTCTGATTGTTTGCGTATTTTCATGTCGCGAAAAACAAACGGCAGCCGCGTGATCAACACTCGCCTCATGCTACTTGTTTATTGCATTAATTAGACAAAATTAGAATGCACCATTCTTACGCGCGACTTCTAATTTATAATTATTATATGGAAAAAGTGCATTCTTTGTGGTTGAACCTAGACAATAAGCAGAGCGCAGGTTTGGACATGCAATCTGAACACACAGGTTGGATTGGCAAGCACGAGCGATTTGCACTTGCTTCTTTTCTCAGAATAATTAACTCTGTCTAAACAATTCTGATTTGAAGTGATCTCCAGTGTTGTTGAACCGAACGATAATTTTGATACAAAATGATGTTGCGTTTTGATTCAATAGGCGACTTGTTTAACAAGTCATGTTGAAAAATGATGATAATTACAGAGTCTGATGCAATGTTTGAGGAAAAATTGCATATTTCAGAATGACGTTGATGCAACAAACGATAAATGAATACGCATTGAGACAAAATTTGACATCAGGGAGCAAATAATTGTGCGACAACCTGAGAAATTGAAAGAAATTTGAATTTTTTTCCGTTCTTTGGATTTGGAACAACTTGATTGTGGTCAAAATGGCCATTTGTTTGCTTAATCAATTAAAAACACAGTCTTTGGTGCTAAATTGGCTGTTCAACATTATTTTGAACAGCAAAGTGAATTGAATTCAATACTTTGGTTTCAAATTGAATTCATTTGAGTCGAAAATATTGACTAGAATACGAAAAGACTCCAAACTCGAATAAGATAACGCATCTGAGTTAAATGATTCGACTAGACATCACATGTGATTTTTTGTATCTTAAAATTCTTCTTACCAGAAAAGAGAAAGGGAAGCAAATTCCCATCAATATTTCACGACAATAAATTAAATGGCTGAATAATAATGTCGAGAATGTATAAAAAGTATCGAGTCGATACTATCGACAGTCGTGTGGTTGATTTCCCAAGCGAAAATTGCCAATAATTCGTGATTTTTTTTAGAGTGAACATAATGATAAGTCAATGTCAGTGGCGATAATGATAATTCCGTAATTTACGATCAAAAAATTATAAAGTTTTTCGAAGCGGTTGAAAAAAAATCGCTCACACTTTTCAAGTGCAATAAAAACACGACGTCTCTGAGCTGATAGTCCAAGTGACGAAAAAATGGTTTTTATATGGATTTCTGAAAAATTGAACGTTGTCACTCTTGATAATGAAAATGCGCGAATCAATTACGTAGTTTACGAGCCAATCTTTTTGTGCATATTTTAAAAGCAGTTTCTTTTGGTTTTGAGTCTTTTGCCTGAAGTAACGATTTTCTTCTAAAGAATCTTGAGTTCCATTGAACTCATCATGGATGTGAATAATATTCACTGAATATAATTGCAACTGCGCATATATCCTCCGTACGTGTCGTTTTGAAGACAATCATTTTTTCAAGACATTATTCTCTTGGTTCAGGCAAAACTTCAGCCAACCAATGCCAAGCAATGCTTCAGAAGAAAACCAATGCCATCGGGGGATATACAATGTAACAGCAAACCGAGCAACAAGTAATAATTTATATTAAAAACTGGCAATTACCCCGAATAATGAAGAAATGACGAGGTAAGGCGAAAATCAAACAGTTAAACGGCTCCATTGTCGATCGTAAAAATGAACAATTTACGATCGTTACACACATATAGCACCTTTGAATGCGCAAAAGAATGCACGATCCTGTGCGCAGCGCGCATTCACACCGCATTCATTCAATCGAAATAAAAGTTTAAGTAAACATTGAATTATTATAAAAAGTGTTCATTTTTCAGCTCATCTCGTGACGGCGTTCGCAATTACGCCATAACAATGGGACTCGAGAGTGAATATATGAGTCTTTGAAACATTGTTTGGCTCCGAATATATCAAATCATAAGATATACGCACTTTTTTCTCTTCGTTCAACGATTGACGGTGTAAATTATGTTTGTGCAAATAAACGGTGTATTAAAGCCGGAGACAGTGACTTGACCACTAGATGTGTTGTACGCTGAGGCAATTTTGTCCAGCGATTCACACAATAAAATAACAAAAGGAATCTCTTTCTCAGTACGAGAACCATTTGGTCAGTGAGCAACATTGTAACAATTTTTATGAGTTTTTTTCGTTCACCGGACAAACAATACGCAACTTTGTGTGTACAAACCAAGATCTTATTGCATTTTAATCCGAATCGCTACGCAGATTCCGTTTTATGCGACAACATTTTTCGTTTCTTTTTGCTCACACGAGGGTTGGAATTGGGAGAGGAAAGATTTAGATTTTATTGTTTTTAATGACCACCAATCATTTTTGCTGTTAAATGACCGACTTGGACAGCTCACCGATCCAACCCATTCACATCAGAGTCCAGCCGTCGAATTCTTGTTTCCCCCTTGAGTTTTTTTTTCGCTTCTGCCTGTTGCTCACGGCAACGAAATTGATGTCAGTAGTCTTAAGAACTGGTTTGACTCCTAGGGTGTGTCCGGCATCAATAAAATACGTAAATGTTGATTGAACGGTTTTTTCGGCGCTGCTACTCTGTCTATTTTCGCGTTTTCCCTCAATCGAGAACGGTTCGCTCTCAAGATGTAGTGACTCAAATGCTTAGAAATTCCCAAATACCGTGTGCGTTTCGCGTTAGATAAAAGAGTAAAAACTAGCCACTCATTAAAAATACAACCAGAAACCAGTTCTTTTTATACCAATCAAAAGGAAACTAAAGCAAATAAATAGGTAATTTGTTTGCAAATCGTCAATAATTCCGATCGTAAAATCCTTTTCACAACTTTTTCCACCGTTTCTCATCCGAATTTCACACGCAACAAAGAAAACGCCGCATTTTCTCAGCGTAGTTTCGGAGGAAAGAACCATTTTTGTGATGAAACAACGCATTTGACGGTGGAAATAGATTAAAAGAAAGGATTTTGAGCGAATTCAGGGTTTTTTTCCTTGAAAATCGCGTCATTCTATGGTGCAATTCGAACAAAGCCAGCATTCGACGATGAATAAAGAATTGAAGTGATTTGGATTCAGCGGAACCCAAATGAACTGAAATAAACTGAACAGAACTGAATCGAAATGAATTGAATTAAATTAAACTAAAACTGAGCTGAGCTGAGTCATGAGTTTAACAATTGAACCATGGCCACTGTAACCTTTTCAAACTGCTATGGATAGGTACTGATTTCAATGTCCGAATCTACTCGATTTTTCGTTGCATTCATGATGTGAGTCATTTTCGGAGCGATCAGTGCTTCAATATGAAAATCTAAACAAAATATCGCGCGTGTTGGACTAGCAGCCGCTACTCAATGATACAATTTGCTATAGCATCCCTCGCCGATTTCAATAAAACCTCCTAAAATTTATGATAATGACTTTCGATTGAATGTATCTGAACTGAATTTTCGTCAATATTTCGTTCGATTATCGAATATTCAAACAGAGCAAACAATTAGCCGTTCGCGAGCATTCATTCCGCACCCTCGGTTACACATCGCACACTCGTTCAATTCACTTTGGTTTGTGTCATTTGAAAGCGGTTTCACATTCCCTCGTCATTTGTCGCTAATAGCAAACGTATTCGATACAAATAATGCACGTACGAAATTCACGCTCCCAATGGCACAGTACACACTCCGAACCGGAGAGTAACAAAGAAGCGCAAAGCGATAAAATTGTCAAAAGAAAATAACCGTGTCTTATTTTATGACGTCATAATTTAAAAAATTTCTATTCTTATTCGGTACATTTATGGCATTCGCTTTCTTGACACCATTAAATTATTTAAATAGCATTTTATGCATACAATGTTGCATATATTGGCTGTATCACCCCGGGTTTGACTGATATATGATGCGATTCGTGTTTTGACTGAGAGCGACTGAGTGCCGTGCGTGTCTATTGGTTTTGTTTTTGCATTTGCATTGTTCGAATAGATGCGAGCATTGATTTTGGAATATTTTGAATTCAACGTAATTAAACGATGTTGTCGCTTTGTTGTGCGACTTTATGTCATTGATGAACCCAAACTAAATGTGGGTATGACGTCGAAATTTGTATGTGTTGATCTTTTTTTGTTGTTGTTGTTGTTGTTGTTTTGTTGGGTGACGAACAACACAAAAGAACACACCAAAAAGTCATCAAATAGAACAATAGAAGCGCAACATTGTTGCGTGCATTCATAGAACGTGTGCAATTCGTATTATTTTCATAACACAAGAAAGAGAAGAAAAAAACAGTTCAATAGTAAAACGGAGCGTTTGTTCAAAATTCTAACGACGTTTCCATTATTATGTTTTGATGATGGGCAGAGATTTTTCTCGGACATTGGTAACGAAAAAAAGATTCGGTCAGTTGACTTCAACATCTTCCACGGTTTCAGCTGCTTTCTGCCGGTCAATTGGACTTCTACAGACAACGATCTATGGCTTTTCAGCTTGGTTCCTATCCTTTTACTCTACATTCGTCTTTTAGCTTCAATTCGTCTTCTATCCTTCAAGTTGCTGTCTTTCATTCCATCCGTCTTCTTCCATTCAGTTTGACGAATTCCACGCACGTAATCGCATTACATCAAAAATATGCTTCGACTTTAATTGAATAGAATTGCAAGTCGAAAGATGTTTTGAGGGAGAACGGTATTTTTCTTTAGAACGACCTCTTTGTCACATTTTATGTCCTTGTTTGTATTGTGCCAAATACTTTGTTGCAACTCCGTTTTGCCGATGTGTTTTGGTCATAAATGTCGCTTTAGTCACATTCACACAGCAACAATAGAGATTTTTTTTTTGGTTTGCATTTCCTTTTGTTTGCAACAATTTCTCAAATGCATGTCGAACGACAGCCAATCGTCTTTTTGTTTGGTCCCCTTAAGATGCGCAACCGTGACAAAAAAAAAATTATAACGAAATTGTTTCATTTTCATATTCAAATTTTTTGCTTTTTGTTTAATTTCCAATAAAACTTACTGGATTTACCGAAAATAAACAACACCGAGAGAACGAGAGGCAAAAGGCGGTGTAATAAAATTTTGTGAGCAACTAATTTAAGTGTCAAAACTTTCTTTGTGATGTAATCGGCCGGTGTCGAGGCTCAAATTTTTATGAGGCGATTTTTTTATGACGTTGAAAAACAGGAACACTCGGTTTGGATTAACGAAAAACGGAACTCGAAGAGAATGATATGTACGCAATGAGTCGTAACTTTGATCCTAACCGAATCGCAGAAACAAAAAGAGGATTTCTTTTTATTAGAAATTTTTATTGAGAAAAGAATTTTGAGCCACAAAATACCGTTATGAAATGATTTTTTTTTTTGCTATTGAAATTTTTATTATTGGAAATGATCTCATTTTACTATTTTCCGCATGACGAAAATATTCATTCATGAAATGGTCAAAATTTCACGATTTCATTCAGAATCTGCATGAATTTCAGATGAAATGAGCATATAACATGCATGAGAATCTGATGATGTGATGCATCATGCATAAAAAACAGGCCATTTTTGAGCAAAAATTGTGAAAGAGTGAAAAAATGACCTAAAAAATCCAAAAATACACATTCAAATACACGTTTGAAACTCCAAATTGGCCGCTTGAAATTCAAACTTTGAATGTGAAGGACTGACGACGCAATATCTTGAGGTTGAACATTTTTGGACTATGCATACTTTCATGAAGTCGCTTGAGTTCTGTCTTCTGGTCTTGATAGTGGTCGTTCAAAGTTTGAGAAACTCAAACTGATTGACACTGATTTGAATCACATCATGTGAATCGTTCAAATCGAAGGGCCCTTATGCACTATGAAATTGGTTTTCTTCCATTCGATAGAAAATTATTGAATCCATTTCCTCAGATTGAATCACGGTTGATTCACATCGGCAGCAATAAAAAAAAGGTGTTGTTTCTGAACACCCTAAAAATCAATCATCGAAAACAAAGAAAACGTTTTTTTGGCTCACGAGCAGCTCCGTAGCACTCAACATCAACACGGTCTCTTGCGTGTAACAACGCAACAAATTTATATCTTCTTGAGTTGAAAAAGTGTTTTGTAATTTTATTGCCAGTTGTTAATAGTTCTTAATAAAGAGTTCTTAATTCGGTTTTAGGTGGAAATGAACGGGTTGCAAGCAATAAAAAAAAAGTAAGCGAATTCGGTAACACTCCCAAAAATTAATATGGTCCCGCATTTTAAAATTCGCAAAACAGAAACCTTTTAACTCTTTTTATGGTTTTCATATGAACCATTTTAAGAGATTTCTCTCCGGTGAGCGTATTTTTCTAGTGTACGGTAACGGTAGTACATGTGTCAAATAAATTAAACACGTTAAGAGCGTGCAAATTGTGACGACTAAGAAGACGACGACGATGATGATGAAGAAGCCGACGAGTAATGCACGCAACACACATACGTCTTTTGTTCACCCGACACACATTTTTTTTATTACTCTTGAACAGAAGAAATTTAACGGTAAATATTGACAATCATATTTTTTCGTCACGTCAAACAATTTTGGCAATAATATTGTGTGCGAACATCGACGGTGGTTGATCGATGCGATTAAGCGTGTGTGTTGCCGAATACAGAGTCTTGGCTTATTTTCTTGTGTGCATCATCTTTGTTGTGTATTAATAAATAATCGTGTTATTATCAACCATAAATCAGACATTGTATTCTTATTTATTCTCGCTCTTCAGTGTTTGATATCGTTCGTGTGTGAGTGAGCTGAGCAAATGCATTTTTATTTTATATCGTGTCACCTTCGGTTGCGTTTATATTTCAAGAGAGTCGCTCTTTTTTTTACTCGAGTTTTTGCTTTTGAATGTCACTGTCATTTGAGCGACACATTGCATTAATACCAAGTCGGTATTACCGACGATAAAAAAAAACGGATTCTTTATTGTGATGCCATTTTATGCTGAATATGAATTATGTGCGTGATTTCGCTTTTTCTGCTTCTCCCTGTAGATCATTCGGTGTGTGTGTCGCATCGAATATACATTCCTTTTGTCTGGGTGATAATATGTCAAGCGAACAAAGACGACGACGTTTGTGTTTGCATTTTGCTGCTGCTGCTGCTGCTGCTGCTGCTGTTCTTGTTTACCGCCAACGACAACGATGCATCCACACAGACCAAAATCGTAGACGATACAAAACCTAATTCATTACGTATTGTGCATCGATTCATTCAAACAATGCACATGGACCAGTTCAAACAACCATGTTATCAATGTATACGACGATACAAAGAAAGCATACAAAATATCTATCGAATCAAAGATGGCACGAATGAAGATGCGATAAAAATCCATGCATTTCATATCAATCGAGACGAAAGCGTACAAAAAACCCTGATCAAACATACACAAAAATGGTTGCGCATTTTCAATTTTGCTCGGTTTTTTTCTTTTTGCTTGCGGTTTGTTGCTGATGTAAGCGCTTGAAGCAGATTTTTACCTTGATCCAAGGCTATGATTGACAATGAAAGTAGTGAGAAGAGACAATATCTAGGAGACATAAAAAAGGAGAAAGCAATCGTATCAAAAGAATTGGTATTATCATCGTTGTCGTTGTCGTCGACGTCGTCTGCACGATATGCCATTGTTGTCGTTGTATGCTCCGGCATTCACATGCAATTTTTCACTCATTTTTCCACCCATGCGCGCACTCATAAAATATTTATATTTACATACGAAATTGGGATTTAATATCAGCTCATACGATGTACGAAAGAAATTCATTGTCGCCTGGTGATGCTGAGCGCGTTGGGATTGCTTGTTTGCAGCAACAAACATACGGTTTAGATTCTGGCTTTACAGTTCATTTTAACACAATTTTCATAAATGTGCTCAAACGTTGCATCTCGTCATGTTTAACGTCGTAGAAAAAGAAAATCAACGCGATACACAACAAAAAAAAATTATGCAACTTTGTTGATTCTCTCTTGGGCATCATTGTATTGAACCAGATGAAAGTGATGGTACTCTGAAATTGCCACTTTCGCATTTTGTTTATTGTCAACACAAAGTTTTTCATTAACGACCTTTAAAAATATTGTTTAATCGAATGATGGGTGAGTTTTCATCCAGAATCGATTTATTCGTCCAAGATTCTGTTGACTCAATTGGAGGTTGAAACGAAGAGAAAAAAAAGAAAAATCTTTCTTTCTTTCTCTCTCGCTCTCTTTCTCTCTCTTTCTCTCTTCGAAGAAAAATCTCCTTCTCTTTACCTCCTACCTACTCTTTAGCAGGGAGCTCCTTACTCCCTTCTCTGACCCCACCGCGATAATGCGTAATACTCATCGAGTATAAATCCAGCATCGCCGTTTTGCAATTTTTCAACTTTGTTCAAAATTCTCATAAAAGTTTCTCCTCATCGCGTCTTGTATTCCACAAAAGTCGCAGTCGCCTTGATCACCCGACACCGAATTAATTGCAGTGGATTATTTGGTTGGAAGCAATTGTTATTCTTTGCTTTAAAAACACAATATATCGAGTCATGCTGCCAGCAAACACACAATGTTGATAAAGAAAATGTAGTGTGTTGTCTCCGGTTGATATTAAAAACGGAAATGCGACGAAAATTTATCGAATTATTTGCCATTTGCACAATATCATAAATATTGTGTGCAGAATTCAGTATGTGATCAGTGAGTGTCTCCATGGCTTATGTGTGCATTACCATCGTGTATCGTGTACCAATAATAATATGGTACCATCTTTCGCATATACCGTTCATAGTAACACGCTTGGAAACAATCGAGTCACGTCGGAGCTTCATAGACACTGAATGCAGGAGAACACACGAGAAAACAAAAAGAAAGCACAACGCAAATTAAACACGATGTCTAATTGCCGAAACGTTTACTCAAGTGAAAGAGATATATATGAGCGAGTGAGGATATGCTTAGAATTGTTTGAATTTATGAGCATGTGTGTGTGTGTGTGTGCTGTGCTATGTAGTATTTGATTTTCGATATATATGCTAGAATGGTCGAAAAGTGTTTCTCATGGCTTCGGCGAATGTTGTTGTTTGCCAATGGATACGATTACCGGAACGAAATCGATCGGAATCTTTGCTCATACGTATAAATTGCAAAACTTTCGTTCTATTTTGATTACTTAACCGAAATTAATATTGATTCTTCCCTCTTGAACAACCGACGACAATACACAAATCACTCTCTCGCATTGTTTTACTTATGAAGAAACACTGACATCAGCACCAGTGTGCGTTTGTGTGTATGCAACCTTTTCATCAGGCGACATTTCAATTGGGAATTTCATCTGTTGTGCGTTATGAATGCTTCTATGTTTCGGTTTACGAAATTTATTTGCCAGTTTTGGCCATTGTATAGGCCCACAACAATGAATACAGTCGCACGATGATTAGAGAAAGCATAGATAGAGAAGGAGATAGGAAGAGCGATAGAGATATGGAGAGAGAAAGACAGTTCGAGCGAAAATGAAATTGGAAGCAGGAGCAAGAGAAAGAACAAGAGCAACAGAAAGAGAAAGAGTTAGAGCAAGGGCGAGAGTAAAAGTGAGAGCGAGGAAGATCGAAAGAGATCGAGAGTGATCGAGAGAGATAGAAAGAGCGAGAAAAAGAAAGAAATAGGAAGAATGAGAACGAGAACGAAACCAAACAGCAAGCGATAGCAAGAGTTACAGAATGAGAACTAGATGAATAAAGACCTCTCTTAAACCAACTTTGGCTTCTCGAGTCATAAGCGGCAGACTCCCAAAACCAAAATTGAAATTGCACACAAGAAAAAGTGTGTTTGGAATGGGCTCCATTTCGGATCAATTTCTAAGTCTCACTCACTTCCATTTCCACCGCCACAAGCTTTATTTTGTTGATTTTAGTGTTAATGTTTAATTTACCTAAAATGTAAACATTTGTCGCATATCTTGTCCGTATCCATGCCACATTGATACAGTAATGCGAATGAATTTCCATAGATTTCGTTGCGGAAGAAGAAGAAGAAGAAGAACGGCCGCACTGAATGTCATCGCTGTAATAATTGTTTGCTATTGACAAACGGCGCATTGACGTCGTTTTCTCATGGGTTTGGTTGTTGGACAACAGGCAAACATTATTCGCCACACTCTTATTAATGTTCAACGCTTCACTTATTTTCCACAAACCGTGTGCACGCTGGACATTCGGGGGTTTTTGTTTAATCAAAACATTATTATCACATGCATTTCATTAAAGTGCTCAGATCTCGTCCGCTCTGAATCCGAATTAGAACTTGAATTCAATGTAGCGCACTCAAATGCTCAAATTAATGTGTCACCGACAATAAGTTCCGCTGTGGTCATTTTATTTTGCACACCACACACACGCACACGCTCAATGTGAAGATGTGTCCGATTGTGCCGAGGCTGCAAATCTCATTCAACCATGATGTTTGACATTGCTGCATTTGGCTTGTACGAAACCATTCGCAGCCGGATCTTCCGTGTTAATGTTTTTTTTTGTCATCATCATCGTCGTCGTCATGCGTTACTTGTGTAAATTCATTGATTCGCATTATTACCGCTTTGGTTTGACCATTGCTAATTGTTATTGACATATCTATTCCGCATCTTTATCGTCCACGCTTCGATATTGGACTCTCTCTGTTTATCCCGTTCGCTCTTTCGTCAACGTGCTCGACTGAGCTCTATTTTTCTGTGCTTCTATAGCAGAGATTCTCTACCTCACTCTCTGTTTTTGTCCATACCTCTCTCTCTCTCTCTCCCTCTCGCATACGCACGCATTATTGTTTTTGGTCCCCCACAGTTTCAAATCAAATAAATTAAGTGGTTGAACTCATTGTTGCTACAGAAATACGGTTTCAACCGCATTTTTAAAAACTTTTCAATTCGCACCGCACACACTCTCTCTCGCATTCACTATCACATATTGTTCGGAAACGGTCCAGTTTCAAAATTATGACACTCATTTTTATTGTACAAATTTTCATAATTTTGTTCATAAATTTAATAAACAGCCAAAACGGGATCAAAGGTTTCCAGTTCGGTTTGTTGTTTAAATGCCGGGTCTTTTGAATAAAATAGCAACATTTTTCATTTTTATGTTTTCATTTTCAATGCAATCCAGCCCATTGTTCGGCATTTGAAATCAGTTCATGTGTCATTTCACACCGAATATCAATTGACTGCTAAAAAGAGTCGAATTGACTTTTGGCTTATTGAAAAGACCACCTTTCAAAGCCTGAATGGAGGCTGCTAAATGGAGGTTTTTGCTCGATTTTGACCGAATTTTTTTTTTTCATTTTTGCTCTGACCATTTGTACTCCAATAAATTTCGTTCTAACAATTTTTGCTTCAAATTATTACAAAAATCATTTCGACTTAATTTATTTTTTCAGTACTTTCTCAAGATTTTTTGAGACTTTTTCAATAAGTTTCTTCAATTTCTCCTGTATACGACATTTTTTTCTATTTTGACTGCAATCACATGTGAAGCGAGGTTCAATGAGTCAGTTCCACCTAATTCTATCCACCATTTACCGAGTTCACCGAGTTTCTATTGTACAAAAAAATACTACTTTTGCATATATATATATATTCAAAGCGTAACTCAAATAAATGAACGCAAAAAAAAAAACGGCAAAAGGCCCAAAAAAACACATCGATCAAACCTTAACGAATCGAATTTCACCGCAATTAATATTCATTACATGGGATAAAAAAGCGATTGTCGCGCGTCGTTTCGACACTCGACGAAAAATGAAACCGAAAATCGAACTCATATCTGAAGTGGATGTGTGATTACGGCACAAGTTTCGCACATGATGTTTACATTTATTACTGTACATTAAGTGCTGAAGACAATGGGACTGAGCATAAAAATTGACATTCGTCAAAATGGATTTCCATTTATCATCGACGCGTTGAGTGTGCATGTGTTATTCAAATGCAATTTTTTTTTCTTCGGTCGGCCCTTGTTGATAAACTTCGGTAGTGGTAGCACACGTTTGAGTCATTTATCCTCAAAGCAGTGTCAAGCCAAACAACACAATGTCATATTGTGTGCAATACCAATCTAATGGCAAAGGTTTGCTGGGTAACGGAAGAACCAGCTCGCCAAATCCAAACATATCGAATTGCTCTTGGTGGATATTGTACACATTTCGTCTAGATTCGATGCACTTCATTTATATTAATAGCGACGGTCGTTCTGCATCAGATTTCAATTGTTTATCTACCAGCCGATACTCAGTCGAAACGATTCACGCATAATAGAGTGCAGAATAATGAATAATGATGATTCCCATTTTGTGCTGACGACCTGAATATACACCACACAGCCAAATACAACACAACAAATTGACAACAAAGCAAATAAACTGGCCTGTGTGCGTTGCGCGCATGCATCTTTTGCGGGAATCTGGAGAAAATCAAATCGATAATTTAATAATGTTGTGATAATGATTTTTATAAGGAGCAGTCGGATGTATGATGAATGGAAGGGCACAATGCATTCATTCATCTCGGTAAATGATTGTTGGGAAATTCGATGCGATGATTGATCAACATTCAGTTGGTCAATCTCGGGCACACTATGAATTTGTTTATGCATGCATATGAAATAAACCGTTTAACAAACATTCGATGTGAATCTATCTATTTGCAGCTTGCTTCACCCGGTCGGACACAAGCAGAAGATTCGTTTCGTATTTTGGTTATTGATCGTTAATGGGGCACGTGTTTATCTTGCGGTTATTTGCCAAAAATGTAGAAATTGTGATATTTATTTGTTATTGTAACGAAATTCGGGTGAGAGACCGAGAGTAAAAGAAGTGCATTGGAAAATAACATGGGAATTGGAAGACACTCACTCACACGTGACCTCGTTTAATTGAGATAAATAGGATGTGTCCGGCTGATTCTTTTCTACCTCCTTTTTGCTTCACTTTCGACTCAATCGATGATGATTATTCGGGGCACAGACTAATTCACTGCGGTTTTTTTTTTGTTTTTCGATGATTTTGGGTCGTGTTTGTGCACACTTGAATGAGGTCAAACTTTGCATACTTTGCACAACTCCTATACTATATGTGCGTTGCTCTGTTGCTGTGTATGTGAAACCGCATCGCTCCGACCAAATCAAATGCATGAGTGTGTGTGTGTGTGCTACCGCTTCTGGTTTTATTTTCCATTTGAAAGTGATTGGTTTTACGCTTCGTGATTTCTTTGTTTCCAACATTCTTTTCCCTTGTTCTTCGGGCCACCAGCGTGTGTGTGGTTCTAATGGATGTAAGTACGTTGTTTATAAACACCATTCAATAGCAAATGATTATTATTTGGTTGTGTATTGATTTGGCACCGCGGGCCATTATTTGTGATACAATCGCTGGCAAAAAAAACGAGAGAATGAAAGGATAAAGGATAAAGGACAATTTGTACGTACAAAAGGCTGAAGGCTGAGTTTCAGAGATCGGTCGAACGAATGTTACCAATAACATTGTATTGGATTATAATGATTGGATGAATTTAGTTTAATGAATAGCATACGCTTTTTTGACCGATCTATTGCGACTTAATCATCATGTGAACTAACCGTTTCCGTAATTTGTATCTATTTTTTCGGCCGGATATTGGTTGGTGCACATTGTGTGCGGTTTTGCGAATTTTGTGGTGATTTTTATCAGGAGCCAGCTGATTCACTCTTGCAAATAAAATGGAAAACAAGCAATGAATAGATGGCTCTCGCAAATTAAGCCTATTATGTATCAATAAAACGGGTAAGTACCGTGGAAAACATTGACTACAGCTTGTCATGCTGTTTCAAATCAGCTTATCCACTCACTGATTTTCGAGTGTCTCTTTTGATGACGACAAAAATTAGTGGTTTTTTTTAAACGGATCATCCGATTTTTTTTTGGGTTGTTAACATGAAAAAATGTGAAGTTTTTTATTCTCAAAGGACAAAGTTACAATGTAAACATTCAGAAATGCTACTAGTCTATCATTGATGTCGTTCCTTCTTAATTCTGTTTTATTAATATGCATTCAAATTGTAATATTTCTATCAATCTAGCGCTTTTCTATCACTCATATTGTTAAGTACCTGCTACGACATACACCATGCATTATTTTAATGGGCAGCTCTTGCCCATTTGGGCAGTTCTAAATCCTAAATGGGCAGCTCAAAACTAAAAATGGGCAGTGTTTTACTTAAATTTTCTTGAAAATGGGCAGCTCCAAAAATTACTTAAAATAATGCATAGTATCATACAATAGAAAAATGTCAAATGAAAAGAGATAGCTATATAGTTCACTATAGTTTACTTTCCCTTTTCCGCTCATTCATCATCGACATTTTTCCGTTCAACTTTTCTGTATAAGATTTTCGCCCTGAACCCCTCATATATATAAATCCATCAAGTGAAAATTGCTTTACTTTTATTTTTATTTATTTGTTCATTTTTTATGATCTAATACAGATGAATAAATGTGTTTAGGTGGGGACTCTCAATTATTTTTTGCATTTTCATTTAATATAAACGGCAAGAAGTTGCTTTCCTACGAACGATGCAAATTATCAGGTTTGATGAGTTAGTCGTATGGTGTTTGAGCCATCTCGTTGTTCCTATTTTGTTTGAAAAATCTTAATTATATTTTTTTTATTCATGTAGTTGTACATTGACAAAACAAAAGATATAAGAATAAACGTCTGCTACATCAGCCATCAATAGTCATTGACCATTAGTCAGTCACGAACATGGTTGATGCAATTGTCGTATAATCTGTTATTCGTTCAATACATAGTTTTTTCAATAGTGTCAATTGTGAAATACTCAGTTCTGCTGTGTGACCACTATCACCCCAAACAAACAAATGTTCTATTGGAACATTGTTTTTGATGAGAGAATCTATCAATGTTTTCTTCGGAATTTCGCGACAAGAGGAAATATCCAAAGATTTTAGCTTCCGTAATTTGCTTATATGTATTAAGTTTTTATTTTGACTAGACAATGAAAATAAAATATCCGAATAAAAAAGTTCTTTGAGATTCGGTGTGAAATCGGCCATGTTATTGAAAATTTGTGGTTGTATGTGCGTAAGCGATTTTGTGATCAGGCTTTTCAACTGTGGATTCAATTTTTTATAGCCTGATTAAATTTCAGTTGACGAAATTCATTCAATTCAAGAAATTCTAATTTGGGAAATGTTTGAATAAGCCAGTCGAATTTCAAATTAGACCCATCCTTAACTGACAATCGTCTCAATTGTGAGTGATATTCGAAAATTTGGATGTTAATGTGGCGTATTTCTAGTTCTTCTAACGCTTGTAATTGGAGAAGGTTGCTGAAGCTGACCGGCGGATAGCGTTTACTATTTTTATTTCCCAATTTAAATGTTTTCAATGTTCTTCCACAGTATTTTGCAATCATTTTCATAATATCGTCGTTAAATTTATCATCGAAGTCAAGTTCCATGATCAAATGCCCAAAAATGCTGAGAAAACTATGCACTCGATCCACCACGGTGTGTATCATATATACGGTTAACGCGGACGTGTTTAAAATGCGCGCGAAAGGCTAATTTTGCATTTTCCTGGAACCGAATGCATGTTTCAGCTGCACCTTGGAAGTCTCGTATGTTATCCAGCCGCCGAAGAACTGACTGAATGCAATCATCATTCAAAATGTTCAGAATATGCTTTGGCGAATCTTGTGCCGGCGGAACTTCAACATCCATGATGATTCACACAGAACAATTCAGGCAACAGCTGGAATAACAACAAAAACAGTTAGTTATTAAACGATTGAGTGAAATTATAAATGATTGAAAGGTCTCATTTTAATAATCCTCCAATATTGTTCATTTTTTTCGCTATGGTGTTAATTTTTATACAAAAATCTGTCAGAATAATTTTGCAGACCAATTTTTCTCAAACCAAATCCCCCAAATTCACCAGACCGGAAAACTATTTCACTTCATCCAATTTTTCAAGCATTCGAATAAAACGGTCATAAATTTCAAATTCAAATAACCGCCTCACTTCATATGAATTGTTGAATTCTTTATCATATCTCATAACCAATTTCATTTGTCGTGGTCGAGAATATCTCGCCCCGGCGCGAACATGTATGTTAATTGATAGCCATAATTAATTAAAAGACCTACTTGGAAATGTTAAGGCAATCCACACTCAAATCATGTCTCATTAATTAAAGTCAATGGGAAATTGTATTGTCGGGTCGACAGCGTCGGCTCTTGCTCTTTTTTTTCTTCCACCAAATTCATGGCGATATTCAAATGACGCCGTTCATTTCTCCCAGTTTCAAATAAATGAACAAAAAGAGGTAAAATCGGTGTAAAAAAAAAACCACTCGTAGACGGGTGTTCTTATCTCAAAATGCTTAAATTCACGAACGACCACCAAATAAAAAGTACAAGGTGTCGGAAATGTGTGAGCTCTGTTTGAAATGCGTTGTGTGTTTTTTTTCTTCTTTTCTCTGTTGCATGTAAGCTATTCACTTGAGGGATTAGTCATGTTCCGAACGACATTGTCTGTGTCAATTTTACACGGTGCCACTCCAAACAATGTCTTTCCATTCGCCATTCAAAACTCCCATTTCACGTTCGCAAAATCCAAAAGCAACCAAAAACTCTCCATTGTGAAGTTGTTACCGCACGACTGATAACCAACAATCTATTAGCTCTGAAATCCCTCTACACGATGCGCTCACACAAAAAAAAAGAAAGCCACACGTATCTAAGCAGCCGATTATCGCTTCGGGAAACAAAAGCCTCTCAATTAATCTGGTTCTTTGTTTACAATGCACAAACAATACGAATTGGACTGGATAAAAATGACGCGTCAATAGCAAACAATCAGCACACACACACACACGGCTTGTTAATACCTCTTAATCACATAGCCATTTCCAATGGATCCGAAATAGTTTTACATGAATATTGTATTATCGATGTCGGAATTTCTGTTTTGTTCGCTGTTGACGGCTCTCTTCAAAATTAAGTGACGTGTTCTAAAACTAGTGAATTGAGAGAGGCGACGGCGGCAGCAGCTATGGATCGTTAAACCGAGAACCTGAAAAAGCAATTTTATCTGATCTGAGGCAGATTGCATTTTGGGTTATAAATGACTGGTCATCAGTCTCGCCGAAGACAGCGATAAATCAACCGAATCATTCCAGTGAAATTCGTTGCATTTTGTTGTCGTTGGCGATTTGACACAACCAAACGACTGAACAACTGAAAGGCGGGCATGTGACACTGCGGCCACAGCGAGTCATTCATGCAGCGAACGGAGAGGGAAATTAAAAATGCTAAATCCAATGCATATTCATAACATGTGTGGTTTTATTGCCACTTTACTGTGTGCGACACGACAGTCCATTGGGTGGATACGGATATTTTTCCCTTGCGACATCTCAGCAAATATTGTTCAGTATTCAGTGTCGACACAAGTAGTTTCGTTCGAAGCGAAAAAAAATGCCGATGGCTAAATAAGCAAATCGTGTTGCCGGCACTAACGTCAACGAACCCTTTAGTAATAGCCAGCGAAGAGTTATTGTCCATTCATACCTTGCAAACAATAAAAAAAAATACAGAAAAACACAAACAATCATGGAAAGAACGAAAGAAAAATCGTAAAAAGCGATAAAAGAGGAAAATAAACGTTAAAAAATGAATGAAAAATACTGAACAAGGCTAAAAAAAAAGCGGAAAAAGAAGGAAAAAAGAACACAAAATTGGAAAAAAGGAAAAAAAGAAGAGAAAAATTTTTTAAAATGAAAAATACACACTGATTCCAATCAGAAGAACATATTGAACTCGGACGATCCAATGTGGCAATTGCAACGTTCTTTTCTCTTTTTCATTCAGATTTGAAAAATCAATGAAATTGAGTGCAATTTCCAAGCTTAGCCAATTCTATATAATAACATGCAATAATCTCAGTTAATTTCGATTTTTTGATGGGGTCAAACGATTAAAAGAACTCAAACTCTCAAACAGTTTTCCAAACATTGAAATGAGGCAAAATCGCCTAATCACCAATATCAAACGATTTCAAAACTTTACAATTCGTCGATTAAACGATTTTCAAAGGTAAAATATGTCAATATCATTTGGCCTTTAAGAGCCTCACACTTGCACCAAACTCAAATGAATTACATGTGTAAATGTTCGTTTACATCATAAACTTTACACAGAGTCCTTTTCGAAACTGTTGTTCCTTCGTTCAGGAAACTGAGAGTTTAACTTTTGAGACAAAGCAATAGCGCCTTGAGTAGAAACACTGACAAAGTCACCCGTATGTAAGTAGCATCTAGGGAATTGCCATATCTGTTTTGGTCATTGTGGATGAAATTGAAGCGCTTTATGTCGAATTGAATGTTCTAGACATAAATACCGGATAGAATGTTCTATGGCGAATTGAATGTGTTGCTTTGTGCCATTTCTATGGTTCTATTGACTATATGGTCAATGTTGACCATTCAAAAGCAGTAACAATCTAACAGTGAACTGAGCTCACTCTCATTGAAACGTTGTCGATTGCCAACTTCAGGCACTTGATGCAAATAAAAATCGAATTTCATTAGGATTGTGTGTGTGTGTGTGGGTTTGCCGGCAGTCTTTTGATAAAAACGAGCGAAAGATAATGTCAGGTTGATAACTGATGGTGTCATTTGCATATATTGTCGACAAACACACACGCCACTCAACCCTTTGAATCGGTTGAGTTTCCATGTTTGTGAATCGCCGCGACGTGCACATTCCATTTGAATCGAATTGAATGGTCAATTCAATCGTTTGCATACGCTATCCATTACAATGTTGTAAATCCGTACTGGTTTTTTGGGCACGAATAAAAAAACACACGAGGCGTCGTCGATGGCCATGATGATAAATGCGGTGCAATGAATCGATGTCATGTTTCATTTTCACATTTGTCCCGTTTCCCATCCGTGTGTGTGTGTATCGGCATATCAAATTAAATGGATTTGCGAGTGCGGAGTTTTGCAACATTGTTGTTTGAACACCGAAATTTACATTGTAATCATCGAATTTTCGCGTGGTGTGTGTGTGACCGACCGCGTGAGTTTGTCGGTTGTTTGCATTTGTGTGTGGCTGATGAATCTAATCGAAAGCGTCGACATCGGCTTTTGATTACGTCTATTTAACGAGCATTTATGGTGCTGTGGGTTTTTCCGTTCAAAACACACAATTCCCCACTGTACATTTAGACAACGGGCCCGATTAAGTACAGTAAACAATCGCCAAAGCCATCGACTCACTGACTGACTGAATAAAAGTGAAAAAAACAACGGGGAAAACAATTTTCAAACGCGGCCATAGTTTTAATTAACTTTTCGGCGTGAGATACGTACATTAATTCAGATTAGTGCTTAACATTCAACGTGCAATTTCGCGCAATGTCCGCTCTTAATCCAAACGTCGTTAAATAAATCATTTGTATACAAAAGGCGGTGCCATGGCTTTGACCACTTTCCATCAATATAACGGTGATGCGCTGACTTATTTCACCACGTGTCAATTGCTCATCGCCTACACCGATCAATTTTAATTGACACTCCAAAACACGTACGCACACAACTCCTTCCATTCGCACAACGGGCAGACAGTTTGAAATGCAATTATTTTAATCGTCCGTCGAATAAACCATCAAATTTCAGCCGAATCTCGTTTTTTTCGGCCGATTCCCGCTCACTCTATCCTCAGGGGAACGAGTTTTTTTTTTCATTTTCATCAATGGAATGAATTCATTTTTTACATCGCATCTCTTTTCATTGATTCCATTTTTTTACAATCACTCTTTTTTCAACCCTTTTTCGATAATGGCCCACACATCATTTTCTCCTCCGACTCTTTTTCCCATTTGATGAATTGTACGATTGACACTTTTGTCACATCTAACAAAAACAATAATCAATAAAAATTAGCGAACAGTCGCCAAATCTGTCTTTCACTCAGTGAATTTGGAATCATTTTTGACAATTCTCGCCTGCGATACAAAGAGATAATGGATTTTTATTGGGAAATATGTGATGGAGAAACACGGCGGGCATTGTATGATTCATACAAGTACAATGTATGAACATTTTGAACCAACAAAAAACATGTTTTCCTCAAATCAACCCTCTTTGACTTTAATTACATTTTTTTTTTTTTGAATGAACTTTTCAACTTCAAAAATATCAGTTTTGAAAATATTTTTTTGACCTCTCGCTTTTAAATCAACCTTTAATAGCACCAACCCTTTTGTTCCATCCGGAAATATTTAGGTAGAAACAATAAAATTAGATACCAATGGTGTATCACACTAACGGAGTTCCAATGGAATATCGCACCGAAGAGACAAAAATCAAAGACAGATAGTTCTCGATAAATCACTTCTGTGTGATTGATTTCGTTGGTGACATTTTCAACAGATTTAATACTGCCATTTGTCGTTTTGGATTTCAGCGAGAACGAGAACACCAATTCCATCGAATTGAACATTTTTAAAACGAATCGATTTAAACGACCATATCTGAAAAGATATTTTTTTTTTTGAAATTATTTCGCACCAAATAAAAGTTAACCCTTTCATTTTTTTCTCGAAAAATATGAAGAATTTTTCAAACCAAATAACCCGATTTAAACCCTTGCATCATAAATAAATTTGTGTCAACGGACACAAATTGCTTCTTTCCAATATGAATCAAGCTTTAGAGGCGGAGACGTGATTTTACCGGTGATTTTAAAATTTCAATCAATTTTTACACACAATTTAATCGACTGTATCTATGTTTTTTTTTATTGCCAAGACGTTTTTAATGAAATTGGAGAAAATGGAAACTACTTCGGCTGCAAACTAGACAACGAGATTGTTTCTGAGATTTTCCCATGAGTGCATTTGAGAGACTTTTGTTGTAAATTTTTCAAATCGCAGTTGAAATTCTTCATTTTTAATTGATTCTTTCTTTATTGATAAATCACGATTGGGGTTTATCAATCAAAAATTGATAGAAAGAGAAAAAAGTGTTACATACAAATTGCGTGTATTTCCATTAACCAAATCATTCCGTATGTATATTTTTTGTATGACTAGGTCTATAGTTTACTAGTCTATTAGACTATACTCAATATTCCGTCTATTCATGAATGAACAACCTAATCAATGAAATACAAATAACAAATATTGAAAAACATATATCAAATATTGAATAGTTGCGCGATTCATTCGTTATCTATGAGTATCACTGACAAATTGCGGGAAACAATTTCAACATTTTATGTAAACAGTTGTTATTTTTGAATATATTTAATTTACAATTGAAATTTCTTCGAAAAATTTTTTTAGTTAGAATTATAGTTACTAACTATTAGTTAGTTGAATAAGTTACATTTTCATTTGAATGTGTGCTATGAATATGTGCTAAACGACACATTTAATACATACTTTCTGCAAATTACATTGAAAGGAGTTTTTTTTACTGCGAATTCTCCTAAAATGGACAACCATCGCCGACCACTAAGTTGTGTTTTTATATTTATTTATTTATGAACAATCACACTGCAGACACAACAAAGCATAAAATATATATCTTGGACAATGGATGGTTGCGATAATAATCACAGAACATAGCCAATCAAATAAAAAAGCGAATAATATTTTCTTTTATTGTTTCCTAATTTGCATAATCGTTAGAATAAACGGTTGATATGAAGAAAAAAAAATGGAAAGAAATGGACGTTCGTCCTACAAATGCATCTCAATTTATATTCATTCAACAATGATTATGACAATGATTTTTTACAAAATACCACATGTGAATCTTTTAAAGCTAATGTTTCGTCTTTTACACTGAACCTCATTTTTCTATGGCAAAACCGCAATAGAATTCAATGAAAATGAACCATTTTTGAGCGAAACAAATTAACCTAATATCCACGATGGAAAATGTAAGCGATGGAAAATCCAATGGAATTGTTAGATAAACACTGTTGATATTTGCAGACTGAGTGTCGACGTTAAAATCGCCCATTGTTATATAGGTAAAATCCAACCCCTAATGTAATATGCACTTTGAAAGCTTCAAGAATACTATGTCGCAGCGACATTGTCGCTTCAAGTTTCTTGAATCGTAATAAAATATGAATGAAATTATTAACAGGCTGTTAATAACAGCATTTGAAAGTAATATTTTTCCTACCGAATAATTGTTGTTTATTCCAAGAATTCGTTTGAATAAATTTAACAAATAAACAATGAGTTGCATATATTCACCATATAACTGATCTATTACAATGGCTCATTTCGACTTATTCCCTTGCAGTCCAATAGCAAAATCCGTTCCAAATAGAAAGAAGTTGTTGCTGAAGAGTCAAAGTTCTTTCGATAAAATGTTATCAAAAGCAGCAATAAAAATTGGCCAAAGTGTCATCAAAATGCAATGCACTTATCTTGAGGCGGGTAGCGGCCATAAAAGGGAAAATATGGCGAAGAGCACATCGTGACATCTTTATTATTTTCATCCATTATGATTGTTATTGTCCGGCGCTCAGCTCCACTGTATGCTTGATTGCATGTTTTGTCGGTTTTGGGTCGGAATGGAAAGAATTATTACAAAGTTGTTTGTCATTTCACGATAAAAATTTATTCATTTGAATTGTTATTGCATGTTCCATGCGGACGCTCCGAATAAATGGCCAATGGAATCGCGACACATATACGCTAAAATAGCACTGCACCGCATCGCACCGAGCGTACAACATTGTGATAATCAGTCATAATTTAAGTAGCCCGTAATCGTAATATCTGTGTAATAAAATGTGTAAATTGACTGTGTCGAAGTGAATGAGTGGTTGTCGAACTCAAGAATCGAACGTTGATCTATAAAACCGAAGTGGAATTGGTGTCTAGTGCATTTGGCGACATACACACACACTCACACACACGAAAAAAAAGTTGAGGAACTAAGGCACCGGTCTCGCTGTTTACATCCGTACCACGCACATCATAAATTGCGTTCGAAAGAAGCGTAAAGTGACCAAAATGACAACGACAAAAGAAACAGAACGAACGAAAAGACCATCGCACTGAGTGTCGCCTTGACCCAGGTCATAGACAGCAGCAACGCGCAAATATAACCACTGCTATTGCTGTTGCTTTCATGGTGTAATTTGTTTCGAGTTCTATTGAACTCTTTCTTCTAGCACTTTGTAATGATATTATTGCTACTGTCGTTTATTTGATTGTGTTGCTCTTTTGTTGTCATAAATATAAAAATTCTGCCGAGCGCAGTCTTTGTTTTAGAATCCGTCCGTATTTCGAGCATGTGTTTATATATTTATATGCATGCGGAGTAAATTACCCCGAACCAAGAAGAAATCATGCGGTAAAAGACGTTAATTCCATCGAAATCCATAATTTATTTTTGCTGTGCATTTGCCATATATTTCTATCTTATTCGTCGCCGTCGTTGTCGTCATCGTGAAGCCACCGCCGTCGCCGCGATGTATTGGTTGAATTTACATTGTCACATGAAAGGAGAAAATCCGCGCGGAATATATCGCATTTGTAATTAGAATCGGAGAAATGATTGTTGTTCTGCTGAAATCGCTTGAATAAATATTTAATGACACACGAACTGAAGCAAGCAAACGAGTGAGAGAGTGAGCGAAGGAACGAGCAAAGCGCACAGTGAGCGAAGGAACGAGCAAAGCGCACAGTGAGCGAGGTTAGTGATAATAATTGCATTATAATAATATTGCGAGAGGTTTTCGCGTTATTACAAAGAGTGAAAGAAAAGAAGCAACAACAGCAACTCGACTGATGGAAGTCAGCAGCAATGATGTTAATGACTTGGTATTTTATACGTTTGTTTCTTGCGCTTTTTTTGTGTGTGTGTGTGTCATTTTGTTTGATATCTTTTAGTTCGTGCCACCGGTGCCGCCAAGCTCTAAAATCCTCTTCTCGTCGCGCGGATTCCTTAGTTTATGATGTGTGTGTGAGTGAACGAACGAGTGAGCCGCGTTAGTAGTGAGTGTGAATTATTATTACGGCCCAGAGGTCAATGCATCGATTTCGTGACTTCATATTTTCTGTGGTTATTTTATAGATCTATAGACAAAATATAATCACAATAAAATTGTGGCAGTTTTTTCTTTCGCTTTCTTCTCCTCACATACACAAATCATACATGAGTTTCGAAAGAAAGTTCTTTGTTCGAAAATAGAAATTAAAATAAAACAACGATTCTTTATGTTTCCTTCCATTTAGAATGGATGTTTTATAAGAACATAACAAAAATTTCATTCATTGAAACAACAAACATGAAAGAAATTCAAATAAAAAATCGATGTTTATTAAGTGAAATAGAGAAGGAAAAAAAATGGTTCATCCATTCCAATTCATCCAATTCACGTAAATTATTTACTTTTCATTCAAACAAAAAAATTGTTTTCTGGTCAGTGTATTCTAAAAATAATATAGGATAGAATCATTTCAAGCGGTATAATAAAATCATTTTCTTTCCGAACAACAATTTGTCATCTTCTTCTGTTCTTGGATCCATTCAAAAAACATTCCTAGGGTGCAATCCACATAGTGTCCATTTTCCGGCAGTGTCATTTTGAAATCACTGTCCAGATGCAAAACAAATGAATATGCATTGAATGTTCGAGCGCATAAATTATCGGGAGGATTCTCTCACCCGACACCGAGGACGAGGTGATTTGTTTTTGTCGCAGCGGGACATAATAGTTCACAATAAATTAAAGTTTCCAATAAACCACTCTTCCCTCACTCTCTCTCTCTGATTTTCAGTCCGCACGCACATAGATTCAGAGCGATTGGTATGGCACATCGTTTCCCATACTGACTCCCATGAATTGAAATGGCACGAAGACGAAACTTGTTGTCGGTTTAAGTCGCAGAGCCAAGACAATTCCGAATTTTATTGGTCTCGATTCACATTCTAGTTTCGATGATGAGGGCGTGCGAACGATGTTCTTCTTCTATCCATTTCTTCGTTCAGTTTTCTCATGAACTTTCTTCATTCTTCTACCAGTCACCCAAATAGCATAGCTCCATTCATTCATGTTTGTTCCATGAGGATTGTGGTTTTGTCTAGCCGACGGTTTGTCTATCCAAGGATGTGTTTTTTTTCTTTCTTTCTTCGTCATCGTCATTGTTTATACAAAAAAAAGCGACCAAAATGATAATATTCCATTTGAGTTGATAGCGTGGCAACTGTGGTCGAAGGAGAGAGAGAGAGAGAGTGCGCGCGCGAACCAATCCACTGACAGGTCAGAATAAATTAGTTTTCATTGCATTTTCTATTCTATTGCCTCATTCTATTCGCTGTCAATTTTCTTGTTCGTTTTTTTTTTTCGGTTAAAACATTTTCCATTGTGTCATTTTCTTAACGGACACGGAATTTATCGACTGTGAAATATGTATATATTTTTTGGTTGGCTCATTTGCATATTGATGCAATGACAATCCAAGTCTGTTCGGTATTTATTTCTCAACAAAAAGTGATTGGATTTTCTTAGTAGGCTCCTGAACTCTTTCGATACATACATATTAATCCGTTTTCAATGGACGAGCGCATCGTATAAATTACCGTTTATTCCGAATGAGACACTCAAAGAAAACAAATAAGCGAAACAATTTCTATTCGATTGCTTTTCAACAGTATTGTTCCGTTGGACATTTTCAGTTTGGTAGTGTAATAAAATGACAATACACACAAAAGTGGACATGCATCAATGCCTTAAGAATCGATTAAGATGATGTGCAAAGCACTGTGGCAAGGCATTCAACTCACCAAACAATTATTATACCGTTTTAAGATCGTAACGCACTTAAAATTGCGTTGAAAGCTTAAAAGAATCGGCTTTTCGCCTTATTTTATGCATAAGAAATGTTCCAAACCGAAATTCCTATGATGGAATAAGCAGCCGGTGAGACCGGAGTAATAAGGAAATCGCACAAATAATACCATTGAATTAAAATATGGCAAATTTCTCTGAATAAGTTCGGTGAAGCGAGCACGGTGATTGACTTGAAACACGACGACCACGACGACGTCGACGGCGATGGCTTTGTGGCGGAACGCATGACATGGATTGCATTGCATTGAAGCAGATAAAATCGTCATCATCATCAACGCCAAACAAAGAATGCAAAATGCCGTTTTTTTTCACTCGATCACGGTCTCTCGATCTCTCACTCGCACTGTCTCTCTCTCTATCCCTTTGTTGCTATTTGCCTCACCTCTCTGCCTCGCTCTTTCTTTCTCTACCTACCTCTCTCTGTCTCTCGAGCTGTCTTTTGCCTTGCTCTCGCTCTCACTCTCTCTGTTTCAATTCGATTCCGGACGCGAACAATGCGCGTGTGTTGTTAAAGCCATCTCGCTAAAGCGAAACACGAGCCCATTATCTTCATAACAATGGAAATCACCTACTTTATGAATGTTTGTGTAAAGCGGCGTAACACGTCAAGCATGACGGTGTGATTAAAATAAATAGATAATATACCATGACATATGGCTATTTAAAGTGCATTTTCTTCGACTTCGCCTCATTTCAATAATAAATATATTTACCTGTCTCAGCGGCTGTGGCTGTGTGTGTGTGTTTTATCAGACACAATGTTCAGTGGCATTGGTGCACATGTCCATGTCTCTTTTTTTTGCAATTCACTGTAAAATATTCGCAACAACGCGAACGAAGCAAAGAACAACGTCGCGCGGTGCGCGAGAGAGAATAAAAAGTGAGAATAAATTAGCATATTAAAACAAATTTCCTTGTCCGTATACACAACGAACCAATTGATATACCACACTCACTTACTCACTAACTCTCTCGCTGTGACTGACTCCGCAAATTACTCCACACGAGTCATTCGTCCGTTTCCATCGCTGCCGCCGCCGTTGTTGTTTTTTCTTCGTTTCGCCAATATTTTTATAGCATTTAAGCAGCTTTTCGGTAAACCAACTCGTGCGCGCGCCCGCGTTTTTTTTTTCAACTTGATGGAAAAAAGTCATTATAATTATAATTACCGAGAATTTCTCGAACAATCAAATTCTCTGCATCGAATCCTTTGAACAATTCTGAGAAAATAGCGCTGGACAAAACACAATAAACGAAATTGCACGCAAACCAAACGAACGAAACCAAACCAATTGCGCAAAGTGACCTACGACAAAGAAAATTGTGGTCAACGCGAGAGTAAATACAATGCCATTGCATGCGAGGATGGGATAGTGGCAGGTTTCCGATCATTTACCTAGAAATTAGAATGGTGCCGAAATGGTCAGAGAGGAGGAAATGACGCGACGACACCCACATTTTCGTACAGAAACCGATCCGAAGAACCCAAAAACACCGAACGAGTGAAAACAGAGCGAGTGAAACGAGTGCGGGAGCAAGCGTTAATTATATGCAATGCGATTTATATCTGTTTATATTTTGCCTTTTTTCTCAAACACAATTGGCTGGTTGGCGGTCGGTGAGTCTCAAAATGATAAATGATATTGCACTGATTTATTTTCATTTACATTTTACAACCCAAATGCTTGATGCTTGTCAAAAAAAAGCGAGAGAGAAAGAGCAAGGGACTAAACGAGGTAAAAATAAAAGGAAAGTGACAGAGTGCAAAAGAGAAAGAGACCCAGAACCAAGGCTATAGAAACCATTTAACACACGACTCAACCGAAAATCCCGAAAAATTGCTGTGTCACACCAAACCGATTAGCAATTCAGACTTGCCGCCGTTGCATTTATAAATCGGTCTTTTCGGCTTGGATATTCATATCCGAATTTAAAGTGTAGCAAAACAATAATTCCATTTCAGTTCGTCTGCACAACGGACGGTTGTTGTATTGAAAGCCGAAATTTAAATCCCTATAATCCAACCATTTAACCGAATAAAATCGAAAAAGACGTCAAAAGAGAGAGAGAGAGAGAGAGAGAGAGAGAGAGAGGAAACCGTCCAAAAATAAATCCTGTGTCACCACACAAATCGATCCGGAATCATTCAACTTGTGTTAGCCGTGTCAAGCAATCAGACGGAGTTTTGAAAGTGAGAATGAGGTTTTTGTCGTTGCTTTTCTTTTTTTCTCACTGTTCCTCTATTGCTTTCTCTTTCTGTCTCTATCTGCCGATCTCTGACTATGTCTACCTC
The DNA here is from genome assembly GCF_009176505.1 of Sitodiplosis mosellana. Classification (NCBI taxonomy): domain Eukaryota; kingdom Metazoa; phylum Arthropoda; class Insecta; order Diptera; family Cecidomyiidae; genus Sitodiplosis; species Sitodiplosis mosellana. The sequence goes on from NW_022595257.1 coordinate 640,480, forward strand.
TCTTGCTCTCTCTTGCTCATTCTTTCTTTCTTCCTTCCTTTTTCTCTCTTCTCTCTATGATGCAATGAGTCTTTTTTAACATTGGAATTTCTCTTCTATTTTGATGTTTAAATGAAACCAAAGAGCAAGTAAAAGAGAGTCAATTCCGGAACAGGGAAACACACCAAAAACGGTCGACCTTATCATCAATTAATATTGGTTGAACGAGGAGATTTGCTTGCACATACATGTGTTTGAACCACTCATTGCATCCGTAAATAAATGTTGTGTGTTCGATACGTTTTCAATTTTTCAATGTTTCAATGGAAGTCATTGTTGCAAGACCCTCTTTTCCTATCAAATGGCCTTTTCAATACATGTATTTCTGGGGTCGCACACATGGATTGATTGAGGATTTCTTTTTTTGCCATCCGTTTTGTTTGGTTTTCTAAACCACTTCGTTTTTTTTTTTAAACCAGTAAATTGTTCAAAAAAATAATGATTAATTTCCCAAATGAATGCCGTTTTAAAGTGAGATGCAACCGAAATCAAACAAAAAATCGATGTTTAGACGAGAAAGACCGAAAGAGAATCGATGTTTCGACATAAGGACCACTAAAGCAATACGAAAAAAATGCGAGAGAGTGAAAAAAAAATGCGCGAAACACCAAATCAATAGATAATAAGGACCATTAGTGTGTTCATCACTGTGTGATGCTGTGTTGTTTTCGTTCTTTATTTCGACATTGTCGACCTTTTGGGCTACGCATTTTCAATTTTTGAAAAATGATGTGGTGCCATTTATTTAATGCAGAGAAATTATTGTTCTCTCTCTCTCTTCCACTCTTTCTCGTTTGGATTTCAGTTGTTTATCTGCTGCTGTTGCTCTATCCGATGATATAGATGCCATTTGATTGAAATTTCAACTAATAATTTTTCATGTTGCTTGGTAACTTTAGACACATCGAACAACTAGTCAATGGTCTATTGACGGCGACTTTTTTCGTTCATTTGCTGTACACTCTCTCTATCCCAAACACGGAGAGAAAAAGAATCCCATATCTCGCAGCCAATGCGCACACAATCAATTAATCAATAATCCTCAATTTATTCTTGTTTGATGTGATTGTGCGCCTTGTACACATTCAGTGATAATCATATAATCGAGCTGTAAGGGGTGAATGGACTGGAAAGAAAAGGATATTGAAGATTGAGTGATGAGATACAGACAACTATGAAAGCGAAACACGATTCGTGATTTTTGTCTAGATTTTTTTCGTCGTCGTCGTAGTCGTTGTTGTCGTTGTTGGCAATCTCAGTGCACGAAATGGAAAACCATAAAAAACAGATTGACTCAATGGTTGCACACAGGGAGCGTGTGACACAATGCCAATGAATTTCTATGAATGAATTTTTTTTTACGTTTATCCGTTTTTTTCCCTTCATGTTCTTAAGTCGTTCATGTTCCAAACTCATGAATGTCATTTGGAAGAGGAAGGAAAAGCAAAAAAAAATGAATTACCTATTATTGCATTTTTGTCTGTATCGATGGCTCGTCTCCGCATAGATGGAAGAGAAAAATTAATTGAAAATGAACGACTGACTGTTATAAGAAAAATCATAAAAAAACGCGATGGGAATGACTTGGCATAAAAATATTTCATTTTCTCGTCGATTTTTTTATCGTCCCATTTTTTTTCCATTGTCACTGTCGTGACTACCATTAGCCGGAGAGCGAACTGGATGATTTTTTGTTTTGAAAATAATATGGGCTTGTTTTGACTATGTGAAAGACGTGGAATTTAATTACACAGAGGCCGTTTTTTTTTCGGATTGGAAGAGGTGAAAATGCGAAAAATTGTCGCATCTCATCTCATGAAATCAAAGTTTTTGGGGTGAAGCGATCAACGTTTGATTTATGACTTCAATCTTAAGTAAGTGCAAGAGACAGCCATTCAAACAGAGAAAAAAAAACCTTTTCTGTTATAAATGAACGGCTTTGTTTTTTTTACCGATTTCTTGCATATTTTTTAATGGAAAAACTAGGAGCGAGTTGAGAGAACGTATTAAACTGGGTATTTTGAGCATTCTTAGTGGGAATTCTTTTTCAATCCTTGGCAAATGTTTTGAGACTGATCATTTTACCATCGATTTGAGTTGTAGTTCTTGGCATTTCAAACTAGATTTTGAGTCAAAGTTCTGCAATGGATCCGTTTGGAATTAGTAGTTATGACTTATGGACCTTCTACTTGAGTAATTATGAGCACAATTTGAGCATTCTTGGTCCATTTTTTGTCAAACTTCCGTTCGATTTCGTCATGTTTTTCTTTTTGCACCTTCTTCTTACTATTCTCCTTCTCCTTCTTCTCCTTTTTTCCTCCTCCTTCTTCTTCTTTTTCTTCTAGTTCTTATTCTTCTTCATCTTTCATCTCCGAACATACCGTGCATTTCTTCCGAATTAATTAGAATCTCACTACATTTTTTTTTTACTACTTTGCCCGTATAATTGAAATCTCGTTGATGTCAAATGAAAACGACTGATCGACTATAAAACTTTGTTTGGTGAATAAATTTTCCGTTTTATTGATTACTTTCAGCTGTCAATCGAAAAAAATTCCGAAATGATATTTCTTCTTCGGCGAATGGCAAATCCATTTCCATTATCTTCCAGAGTAGCAGCAGTCGTCATAAAAATCTACTAAAAAAATAAACGTCAATCGTAAAATTAACACCGAATTGAAACGTTTTAATCTAATCAAATGATTTCGGAACTACGTTCAGTAGTCACAAACTTTGATAGAGTCTCAATCAATCAATAACGAAAGAAACTCGCAATAAAAAATAGAACGATGAAAAAAATTGCGCAAACGAAAGCATAAACTGCTCACAGTATGTAAAACAATAAAAATTCCTCCCTTTCGTTAAATGCGATACCTTTTTGTGTACACCTCCGTGGTTGAGGTCTTTATACGCCTTGACGATAAATATCTCAGCCAGGAAAAATCATAAAAATGCAAACAAAATAAGAAAACCCTAATTGCGTTCTCTCGCTTGTTGCTGCTGCCACTGGGGAGATACTGTTTTCGTTTACGCTCATCCGGTTATATCATTTATATGAAGATTTTATCGATTGCCCAACATTCGAATTGAATTGAGGCTACACATGAAGAGTTTGAATGACACACATGCAAAAAGCAAATACCAAGAGAAAAAATCACATAAAAATTAAATCGAAAAAAAAAATCAATCACACTATTTTCTTGGACTGATTCGTTTTTGATAAAGACATAAAATTCGAAACGACTTTTATTGGAATGGCAAAAAGGGAATCTTTGATCCGAAGAAGATTACAATTTGATTATTGAAACGATTTATGTGCACAAGATTAAAATTAAATGCACAAAGTGACGCAGACGAGAGTCTCTTGTCGAGAGATTACCATTGAGCAAATTAAAATTAGCTAAGCAATTTCTATGACGAATTTCGTAAATAACTGAGGCAATCAGATAAAATCGCAACATAACAAGGTTCTTGATGAAACATTTTCATTGAGATTCTTTTATAATCGGCCAGAAATTGATATCATTTAAGAAAAATCAAAACAAGCATTCTATCAAGAACAATTTACATTGTATACAATCTAGGCTGTATGTTACAAGTCAAAGGCTATAGCGCAATCAACGTTTCACATGATTCTTAGCATGTTTCAACGTTTCATATCACAGCTAAGTCAGCTTTCAACATAAAACGTGTTTTTGTTTATGAGAATTTGCCACTGAATTTTAAAAATAAACCAAATTCAGCACAATTGAAGTGCATTTCTGTGACTGATTAAAAAAAACAACTCATTTCATACGAATGCTTCGAATAAAACCCATGAGAAATTTATTTTTTCAAAAACTTCGAGGGAAAAAGCGTTTAATCCACATCCCACTGCGATCGGATAACGGAATAAAAAATTTACCCGATAAATTGGTGAGTCACACACCTCACACTTGTTGATAATGAACAAACTAACGATAAGCATTGAAAACGCTAACTTCCTCTACTTTTCTGATATGTTGGACTATAAAATTCCCACCAAATTGCTTCCAGCAATCAGTTTCACTGAGATTTTACAAGGACAACATAACTTGTTTTGAAAGAAAAAATAAAATCTTGAGTAAAAATCGCAATTTGTTAAATAAAACTCAGACTTCAACTTGAATTCGAACTATTGATACGATTTGAACGATCGGTTTTTGAGCAGTGACAAATGGTTTTGGATTTATTTCGCTTTATTAATAAAATACCATTGAATTACTACGACTGCTTCACTATCATCGAGTTACCACGACAAAGACTAACTTCGTGACGTTGGAAATCCAAAAAAAGTTCAAAATAACACAAAAAAGCCATGAGTGAAATACAGTTAATTGGCGACTATTTCTCGATTCGTCAAGTGCAAAGTCTAAATTCGTTGCAGCAAATGTTGCAACAATCGGAACGGTTGCCCAATCACGATGTAGTGGGCAAAATTTTGAAACACATGGAACAAGTGTGCAGAAAACTTACTGAAGACATACTGCTCTTGATACCACTAGAGAGTTCAAGTACTTGGAATGACTTCGAAAAACTGTCGCAAATTGTGAATGAACTCCGGAAAAATCTAACAAAAGAGGATATTGAACTGGCACAGGATTCGGACCGTGTTTTGCGATCGGTAGATTGTCAGCCAAAAACGACGGTTACAAGAGAAAATGAAACAGAGCCAATGGTTAACAGCAATATTCAGCCATTGCCACCGATGATAAACAATAAGATCACAGCTCAGATCGATGATAAACCGAAAAAGGCCTTGAATGGACAACTATCTACAGGTAAACCAACGCAAACTCGTACACGAAAATGTGGAGAAATCCAAAACATATTGGTAGCTCAAACACGGATCGCGTCACAGCATCAGCAAACGAAACAAAATTCCTACGAAAATTGGCCGCTGAGCTACAATATCGAGCACATTACACCAGAAATCAAGTCAAACAGTCGATCAGCAAGCCAATCAAATATCCAATCAGAATCAGCTTCAAACAACAAATCAACCGGATTCTTGCACAGGAATATTCGATTTTTTACGAGAAAACCCAAAGTTGAATCGACTTTTTATATGGATCTAAATGAATATCGTAAATAAATTCGTTGAAATTGGGTTTATATGAGCACACTATAGTACAATGTAACCAATCGATAATAATAAAGGTTTTGATTATTTCACCATTTCTGCATCTTTTAAAATGTAATTATTTTAAGCGGAATATTTTCTAAATAGTTCATACGTAGTTTCACTGATAAGCTAAATGATTATATTATAAGTATAAAATGTGAATTTTAACGTATTTTGCTAGTAAGAAATTGAGAAAAAATTAATAAACACTTGAAAAAATTTTACTTCTCTCCATAATTGTTTCTTTTGTTATTGGAACTATTTCCAATCTCCACTTTACCTTTGATTTCTACTGATTTCATTCAGAAGAAAAGAATTCTAAGAATTTTCAAGAAATGAGTTTCAATTCATTCATCGGCATTATCGTAACTGTATAAAAAATATATTTTAATCGACAAAAAATCAGTCTGTGACTTTGTGCTTATCAAAAATATGAAAAACACTTGCGGTTAAATATTTTCAGAGTTGATTTATGTTACTTGATTACAGTTATTTCTTCGAAATTGATACACTGAATCAGGAAAAACGAAAAAAAAAACAACAACATATGAAAAATTTAAATTTCAAGATAAAAAATTGTTCAAAAAAAGCAATTTTCTGCGAAATCACCAAACAACAAGAGCAATGAACATTCATACCTTTCGGTGTCTGTTCTCCCTACAAGAATTTTGCGACACGTTTACGCAAACGTATCGCCAACCTTCCGCAATAGTTGTGACAAAATGCATGAACTGCGATCAACTTCATTCGAATTCAGCATGTTGTATTTTAAAAGGCTGCAATGGCTGATTATTCTACTTAATAATTATTTTGAATAAGTTTTTATTTCTTATTACCAACGATGAGCAACATGAAAAGTTTAAATAAAACCATTTGAAATTATGTTTTCAATGTAATGAAGTTGGATACAATTCGAATTTACAGGTTTACGCAATGCGATATGTCGCAGATATGTCGGCGTAATGATTATGCGTAAACCTGTACATTGAAAAACCTATTGCAATGCGGAATGGCGCGGGAAGGTTTTGCTTTACGGCGACATGTCGACGTAAACCTCAATGTATCGCAAAATTCTTGTAGGGTCTGTTTTGAATCAGAATGATTTTTTTACGTTTTAAATCATCAATTTTTCATGCTTATAATGTAATTCACAGAAAATCACCAGCGACACACTCCTCTTTATCAAAAAATAAGTCGAATAAAACATAACTCCACCCTTAATCTCACCCATAAAAAAATGATTCATCACAATGTCATTTTACAAAACAAATAAAGAAATCTCTTATCATGTTATAGATTGCGTCAAATTGTGCGTCATTCGAATTGGGAAATTCTGCGCTATCGCTGTTCTACGCTTTACTTTCAGATTATTTTTCAGCCAGAGCGTGATATCTAAAAAAAATCAAACAATCTTATCAAAAATTCATGGAAATTCACTTGAAAAAACGAGCAAAAAAAAAATACCAGATACTCGTTTGTACATTTCTTTATTTTAATTTCACATTATTTTTCTTCCAATTCAATTACATTCAGCATGTTTTATTTACGTCACTAGGGTGCAAAAATTGTTTTTCTCAGCAAAACTACGTTTCATTCGAAAACATTAAATCCATGAATATAATTCGCAGAACGATTATTTTTAAATCGAAATAATTTTTTCTGCGACTAAGTGCAAAGTTCGCAGTGATATGAAAAATCTCGTTTTTTTTAGTAAAGAAATACCCAAAGGAAACGAAAAAACGGGATTAAAAAGCATAAAATACCAATTAGTAGCCGTTTACTCAATGATTGTAGTTGGATATGGCTTTAATTCCAAAAATTGGATAGAATTCATGGTTAATGATGGAAAATTTGCAAAATAATGTGAACTATTGTAGGCTACAATAGTATTGTACAGATGTTATATTGCTAGTGTAGTTCGAATTTTAATGAAATGTATCCCAACATATCCACATCACCGTTCGTGCCTATCGTGAAATTAATGAAAACCATCGTTTCCTTCAAAATTCAATTAAAACATTTTCTTTGCTCAATTTCAATGAATCCCGTGAATTGCAAAATCCAGATTCGCTGTAGTTGACGTGTTCCATCATAAACTGAAATTAGTTATAAAAAAAATGTTGCGAAAACGTTAATGAAGTTTTACCTTCTGGTGTTCTCTGTTTCTTTCATTTGCAATCAATCGGGGCGCATAATGAAGCGACTCCAATTAAAAATCATTTTTGTACCGAAGCCGTCACCAGCTGAGTTTCATTTGCTTTGCATATAATCCCCCGACGGTGTAGTGTTTCATCGGAAACCGGAATTCATTTATTCATTGAACATCAATTGATGTTTTGATAAGCGTTTTCAATTCGAGTGCTCATTTAGGCTCACTGCGAGTTATTTAATTAATCTATCAAAAACGAGAAACGTACGAAACGCCGTCCTGGTGATATGACAGTCCAACAAAAGCGAACCACACAAACACATACACAATCGACCTGTTCCGTTTGATTTGTGTGAAATTTAATTCCAATAACAAAGAGCCCACTTCTCTCCGCACCCGCTCTCATCGGTTGGTCGGGAAAAAAGAGCCGTGTATCGTTGACGTTTTAATTTGTCTAATATGTCGATCACAGTTCCCTTGCACTCTCGCATTGATTTCCAATAGAACCAAAATAAATTGAAACATATTTTCGAAATACTCAGCCAGGCTGAGTCGGCCTCATTGTTATTGTTCGACGTTGAACTAAATTGAAATGCGCTGCGAATCTAAATTGCACGTCCGAACTGACAAATTCCACTTAAACACGCTCTTTGCGACATATAGCCATTAAGAATGCCGGGTATTGTATGAAAGAAAGCGTATCCGTTGCCAGGGGCTACGGTATTTATTACGACTCGGTATGATACAATTTGTGACGGTCAAACAGTAGCTTAGCTTCTGCTTTGTAATCAAAGTGCATTCTAATGTTTGGGCGATGATTTTGAGAAAGCATATTTTGCACAATCATTACTTGGCTTTGTGCCGTTTGTGCTGCGCGCATATTGCCGAATTCGGTACGGATAAACAATCAATCGATGCATGATCCCTCATAAATGCACATGAATGTTGAATTTTGTGTGTGTGTGTGTGTGTGTCTGGATGCAAAGGCACAGAGTTGGACAAACTTCAAAAGCAACCATTGCCATAGATACACCTAATCGGATCCGTGTATTATTCTTCGAAGGAATTATGTGTCCATTGAATTTATACCACAATTTTATCAATCAATACCGGTTTTGATTGACAATTTGGGAAATTAATTTTCGCTTGCACTGACTTTGACTAACGGAATGACAATACAGCATCAGAAGCATCGAATATCATGGACAAAATGCGATATTATACGTTTTCAGGCAAAGTATGGCCTTATGCAGTGCATAATATCCACTAATTGCATTGCACTTCCATTGTTGAAGCCAACAAGGCTTTGTTCAAGTCATAAGCACACCAAAAAAAAACTCACCACGAAAAACTAGCTCTTAGAAAAAGCGAAAAATTTGACAAAAAGTAAATATTTTAAATCCATTTCAGCATTTTGATTCATCAAATTCATTCTCTAACAGCCCTGCTCTAGGCCCCGCTTCCATTACAGGAACGAAAAATGTACGTGCAACGAAATCCATTCAAAAATTTTAAGATGTAAAGTTTAATTAGTTTGTTCTTGTTGTATCGCTTGGGTCAATAAAAGAATCATCGATAAGGATTTATAGGTAGATGTTTCCATTTGGAAAGTCATGAAACGTTTATAGGCCCATTCCGAATGGGCTCCGATGAAATTATGATTCATAAAGTTTAAAAGGAGCAATTCATATCTAGTGGAAGGGGTTCAAGCTACCATTCACTTTTAGATTGAGTCGAAATGAGGAATCAGTCACGGTGTTGTCTTGCTGCACAGGAAATCGTCGTGAAGTCAGAATTTGATATGCAGATAACAATGAAACGGCCGCATAAAACGGGTGGCTAATGACAAACGGATTTTGAATGGCCGATGAGAGTGCATCAAGTAATGTCAAAATATTTCGAGGGAGGCAAAATGTAAATGTCTCGAGAAAATGGATTGTTTTAGTATGTACGATGTTAATCGTTGTTTTTTTTTCTCTCTCTCGTTCACTGTAGTTTGAAGACCGGTAATTAAAAATCTGTGCGCACAAGTGGAAAGTGCTTAATGCTCACATTTTATGACTTGCACTTTATTTGCAGCGATTTTTCGAAACTGAAACGGCTAAATAAACATCAAGTGGAAAATAATAAAAAAAAAGTAGAAGAGAGAAAGAGAGAGAGAGAGTCTGAGGCGAGCCAAGTCGCCATTCCGCTCACTCGGATACATTCAAGTCAATTAAAATGAGTAATTTTTATGCTGTCGTCTGCGTCCTTCATTTCACATTATTTTAATTTTTTTGTGTTTTCGCTCTTTCGATTAAATTCCGTTTTTCGTATTATCATCGTGAATTTTCAGTTTTGGGTTGAAATCCTTGCTGCCAGCGTAATATCATTTTCATTAGCAACAAAAGCAATCAAAGTTTTTTTCCTGCTGCTGTTGACTTTCATCATACAATAAAAATATAATTCTTTAAGTATTGTCGTTGTTACTTCGTCTAAAGTCATTAAAAACGAAACATGCGATGAAAAACGAAGTGCACGGAGACAGAAAAGAAGAATCGAAATCGTCGCCGATTAGCTGACTCAGTAATTTATCTAATTCCATTTCTTTTTCATTTACTTTGGTAACCAATCCGTAGTTTCGCGCTCAGGAAATTTTTTTTAAGCCGATTTCTACTTCAAACCGAAAAATTTTCTTTCAAGTTTTTTGCATCTGTCAATTTGTCAGGGGTATCAAAGCATTGACTGTTTGGTGCAATTTGCCATTAGATTCGAATTTCATAACTGAATATATCCCAATACATCAGCAGGTGATCCGTGATTTATTGCATGAAAGTCCGTTTTGATTTCGAAATTCAATCGAAGAGATGAGATATCATCGTCATATTCATTCAGTCATTGTTTGTGGTTTCAATTTTCAATTTCTCTCATGAACGGAATCAATAATTCATCAATGATGGACCGACCAAACATCGAACCCTTTATATTTATATAAGAGTCAATATTTGGATTCGATACATGGGCAAATTCGAATTTTTTTAAAGGACTTCAATCGCTTTAAAAACCAAAGCTAAATGTAATGGTTAGCATAAATACCTTCCAAAGCAAATAAGAGTTATCAAATATTTGTTTGATTTAAAGCAACGAGCCAACAAATGTTTGAACTCTTTTCAATGTTACAAAATTATTCTCTTTGGCTTCTTTTTCGTTTTCTTCTAATAGCGAATTTTGGTTTCTTTTAATAACAAAGGGAAGGGAAACATGTCAATAAAGTCAGCCACTGTGGGTGAATCTATTGTGCAAGTAATCATTTAATCAAGTAAATGGATGCAATGAAACAGAAGGGTTGTGCAGCGAATGACTTGTTGTATAGGTACCATAAGATCCACTACTAACATTACGACTTTGAAGCACATGTCTTGCGTTTGGGGATTTGACGACGGTCTTTTTTGCAAACAATTTCTTCTGCTTGCTTTGTTCCGCGATTGTCTTTTCATTTCAGCATAAAGGATTATCGAATGTTTAAAAAGTGAAATGAGTATTTTCATAAAGAAAATATTTGAACAAAACATCAAATGGAAATAGACTGATTGAAAAATGGCTATTTTTTTTGAGATAGTTCAGATTTTTTTTCTCTTGCTGGAAAAGTTTCTCTGTGCCATCATTCGATCCAATCGACAGATGCCGATTGATATTTATGTTTTTTTTTTTTATTAAAACGTTACTTTATGACAGAAAGATTTCCAGTTAAAATTTGAATCCAAAAGCGAAAATATCGAACTGTTTTGATCTATAATATGATGTAAACTATCTTTAGCTAGATGTAAAGAAAATTTTAATGAACCACATTTATATATATTTAGCCAAGGATCCGAATCACCTTGGATTACATTCTTAATTACCATAAATTATCGGTTAATTTGATTTTACACTTCCATTTACGATGAAGACGTATCAATGGAGCAAGTAAATCATCCGAGTTCGCTTTTATGCTGTAAAAATGAGTGAAATTATTCTGTGTTGAATTTATTTATTTATTCACCGTCTAATCACAGACTGAATAGCATAATACAATTTGTACACATTCCATAATTTTCCACAAGCAGTGACACACCCCGAATCGAATCACCTAGCCACCAGCCCTAATGACTTCGAAGTGGCGTTCTGCGGCGACCGATTGTGTTCACCACCCCTAAACATATAGTTCCTCAAATACATTGTTGTCTAAATTTGCTACATTTCTAATGAATATTTGTCTCGATGCTGAGTCTAAAAACGTTTGTCTTGCTTTATTGAAATACCTACACGCTAAAATAAATGAATACCAGTGATAATGGAATCATCAAATGAGTTTAGACTGGAATTTAAAAAGGCTCATTACGGATCCTCCTTTAAAATTTACAAATCGCCAATAAAAATGACAAAACGGCAATAAAATTGACAAAAAAATTCAACAAAATTGACAACAAATCGAAATAAATGTAACAAAACAATAAACAAAACTAACATTACGTTCAATGAAATTACCAGATTGAGAAAATAATTTTGACAATATAGGCAATAGAATTGCCAAATTAGAAAATAAATCTGATGAAATGGTTATAAAATTGACATTTTTTTCAATAAATTTGAC